>NC_080080.1:80106875-80423067 GCF_949987535.1 Balaenoptera acutorostrata
CCTCAGGACTCTTGCACCTCCTGTCTTTTCTTCCTGGAGCCCTGTGCCCAGATATCTGCATACACACTCCTTCACCCCCTTCCAGTCTGGTCCAGCCACAGCCTGTCCTGACACCTTATCTAAAATCTCATCGTGCTCTTTCATCATTTTATATCCCCATTTTCTCCTTTATTTTTTTCTCCTCACCACTCATGACTATCAACACTATATATTTTACTGACTTTCTGTGTTTCTTTTCCATTCCCCCAACTATGATGGCAGGCCACTTGATTTGTTTTATTGACTGCTGGACCTCCGGAATCTAGAACAGTGTGTATAGTGCTTTAGAATTTATTATAAAGGCCTCCTTATAGTATATGTATAACTGATTCACTTTGCTGAACACCTGAAACTGACACAACATTGTAAATCAACTATACTCCAATAAAAATTAATTTTAAAAGCCAGCATCCTCATAAAACATCTCTAATAAGGTAGATGTTACCTCCATTTTACAAATGAGAAAACGGATATTGGCAGCTTAAGACACTTAACCGCACCGCTGGGAAGTGGCAGAATCTAGGTCTCCCGGGTCCCACGCCCAGAGCTCTTTCTACCAACGTCAGTGTCTTTCTGAAGACCATGCTTGCATCCACTCATAGTGCCGTGTTCTTTCCCACACAACTTCTCACCCAAACGATCAACAGTAATGACCTCCTTACTGGTCTTCTGCTTCTTGTCTTTCTCTTCTGCAATCCATCCTTCCCTGATCAAAAACCTTTACTGGGATTCCCACCTCTGCTCTGCCAGGCAGTCAAACCCCACAAAGCCCAGATGTAACCCATCTTTCCAGCCTTAGCCTCAACTGCACGCCCAGATGGCCCTCCAGCCAGACCCGGCTGTTCCAATCCCAGAGCTAATCAGGCACCTCTGGCATTCTTGTGTTTCTTCACTCCTTTTGTCTACAGACCGTTCCCTTCCCTGCCATCCCACCCACCAGGGCCCTTCCTGGAAGCCTCCTGCAAATCCCTCATGAGGAGAACATTAGCTCTAAGATGACACATCCCACCTGCTTCCTCACGGGGAGGGTCCCTGTGTCTGTCCTGCAGCAACGTCTGTGTCCTTCAGCCCAGAGACCACCTCTCTCTCGCTCCTCTCATCTGTCACGCTGCATCTCACATACAGTGTGCTAAGTAAACATTCATTTAAATAAAGTGAGTAATGGTCCATAATAGGAAAAGGAGGCATGAAGAGCGCAGGCAAACCAGGGAAAGTGGATTTGGGAGACCCATGATCAGCCTACAACTCTCCTCTGAGCACAAGACAAGAACAATTTATACCCACCTCAGTCTGCCTTGTTGCTGGGTGTGAAGATGCAGGCTGTCAGATGATGTAAGATTCTCAAGGGAAAGAGCTCATTACACCTGGGGGTGGAGGTGGGGAATTTATCCCTGAGGCTTCTCATTACCTGCTATGTCTCTTCCCTGAGATGGCAAAGGGCAGTGAGGGGGCACCCAAGTCACGGCACGGCTCTCCTCTTCTCCTTCATGTTCCTACCACTTCTCACATGTCTCTTTCTTCGAGATTATTTTTCCTCCTTGGCTTTTGCAGGTAAAACTCAACATAATTAATCAGATGTATATTAAAGAAAAAAGGCTGGGGCTTCCCTGGTGGCGCAGTGGTTGAGAATCCGCCTGCCAATGCAGGGGACACGGGTTCGAGCCCTGGTCTGGGAGGATCCCACATGCCACGGAGCAACTAGGCCCGTGAGCCACAATTACTGAGCCTGCGCATCTGGAGCCTGTGCTCCGCAACAAGAGAGGCCACGATAGTGAGAGGCCCGCGCACCGCGATGAAGAGTGGCCCCCGCTTGCCACAACTAGAGAAAGCCCTCGCACAGAAACGAAGACCCAACACAGCCATAAATAAATAAATAAATAAATAAATAAATAAATATTTAAAAAAAAAAAAAAAAAAGAAAAAAGGCTGACCTTATTTTCCACACTTACAAAAGCTAAGGTCTTACTATGCTAGCTATGAACAATAATAACCTCCTACCTATACAATAAAAAAAGCAAAAGCAATAACCTACCTACACGGTGATTTTTTTAATATACATTTATTTTTATTTATTTGTTTATTTATTTTTGGGTGCGTTGGGTCTTCACTGCTGCACGCGGGCTTTCTCTAGTTGCGGCGAGCGGGGGCTACTCTTTGTTGCGGTGCGCGGGCTTCTCATTGCGGTGGCTTCTCTTGTTGCGGAGCACGGGCTCTAGGCACGTGGACTTCAGTAGTTGTGGCTCATGGGCTCAGTAGTTGTAGCTCACGGGCTCTAGAGCGCAGGCTCAGTAGTTGTGGCACACGGGCTTAGTTGCTCTGCGGATGTGGGATCTTCCCGGACCAGGGCTCGAACCCGTGTCCCCTGCATTGGCAGGTGGATTCTCAACCACTGCGCCACCAGGGAAGTCCATACATGGTGATATTTTAATGATGCATTTCTATGCCAACCAAATCCACATTTTGAGAAACTATGAGACATTTTTCTTTCAAGGTGACCTTAAGCTTAACTTTTTCATAACAAACTGTGGGAAACTAATTACTGACAAAGGAGAAGATTCAAATTTATACCACGTGTTGTCAGTTGAGTATGTGTTAGACTCTGTCAGTCTGATAAAGGGCTGACTTTCTGGGTCCAGAGGTGGAACAAGGCAGAAGTTATTTTTGTTCTGAATGAGAGGCTTTGCATTGAGACATAAATTCATGAAGTGTGATTAAATGCTATCAAGCTTTAATACCACCTCTTGTCCTGTTCCTGGTGGGGTTAAGCGTTACAGATCCTCACCTTTCCACCATCCTACAGCAGGCAGGCGCTGGTGGCAGGGAGAGGAAGTGACTGTCCTGCAAGTCTGGGCCTCCAAATTTCCACCCGACTTCCACTGACTTGTCAGAAGGTCAGGCTCTGCAGAGACCAAGCAGCCCAGCACTGGCCAGAGTGTGCTTGCGGCCTCGGCCCAGCCTCTGGGCTCGAGCTGAGGTACCTGACTCTTCTCTAGAGTTGGGTTGGGCTGCTTAGACCCAAACACCCCTCCAATCCTTTGTGACTAGATCGCTAAAACCAATCACATTCTTATTTTCAAACATTTCAAATATAGCTGCATAAATTCAAAGTGTGTGTTATAATCAAGTTGCATCAGCCAGCTTTATACCTAAGGCCTCTGAGCTTGATGTAAGAGACACTGGTGATGAAAGACCAAGTCTCGTCAGAGAGAGAACGCATCTGAGAGCGCCGCCTCCAGAAGCCGCTGGCCTTGCACGCGCATGGACCCGAGGACTCTGTGCAGTCAGAACTCGATGGGACGAGGCCTCCTGTAACCCCAGCCTTGCTCTCTGCTGCCTGCCCCGCAGGGGAAGCAGACAGCTGTGTGAAAGAGGGGCGTGAGGGGGTCAGAACATGCTACTCCCATGCTACGCGCCACTTTGGCATAAGGACTATCTTGGGCTGAAGGCAGTTGAGAAAGAGCAGACTCAGGAGGAGTCTCCTGGCCCCGACCCACACCTAAAATCAGGGGGTAAATTTCTGCTGTGAAGGGGGAGGTGTCTCCTCTCCTCTTCTACACCTGGAGCAGGAGAACTCCTATCACAGGACATGGAAAGTCAGAGCCAACTTGGATGTGCATAAACAAACCTTACTAAAATAATCCTTCTCTTTCCTTATGTTTACCTTCCCACAATTTACTACCCCCAGACGCCCCAAACCCCTTTCCTTTGTCTTGCCGCTTCTCACAATTTATCGTCCTTCGTTAAAATGGTATATAAGCTCAAGCCCAAACACTTCTTTGGGTTTGCGTTTCTTTTCGTGAAGCTCTTGTGTGTGAGAAATAAACCTTTTCTCCTGGTAATCTGCCTTTTTTTTTTTTTTTTTCAGACTAATTTGCAGGCCCCAATTTCTGAACTGAAGAGTGTAGAGAAAAAAATTTTTTCCTTCTCTACAAAAAGAAGGGAGAGAGAAGGGGAAGAAGGAAGGAAGGAAGGAAGGTAGGGAGGAGAGAGGGAAGAAAGAAGGAGAGGTTTCCAGTGAATTAAACTTTCATATTCTCCTAATAACCAAAAATGGAAATAGTTATTAATATAGAGACAAACAGGAGAAGACGCGTGAAACACAGTGAACTGAAAATGACATTTATGAGAAAGAGCCCCATGATCGGGTAGACTATGTCTCTGTAGGTGTTCCCAATTTACACTCAGCTCCTCTTCCCAAAGTTCTGTTCTACTGAGATTGTATGGAGCTTTAAATGCATTTTCCCATAGAAACAACGTCATAAATGAACTTGGATATGCAGGCTGGCTGTAGTAAATGTAGCTGTTTCTAAGAATGAGAATATTCTCGTTTTCTATGTCAACACTGGAGAGCCTGTGTTTTACCTGTCTGGGAAAAAAAAATAAAGACACTCTCTACTGCCTCTGAATAGGGGAAAAAGAGCACACCCCAAATCCCAAAAGAGGAAGTTAAAAATACCAGCCTCAGATTCACCTGTCACTGAAGGATCATTCAAAGGTAGAGTTACAAGTCAGGAGTTGCCTGGTCCTCACCTCAGAATAGGGAAAACTTACACAGTGAAGAAAGAGCTGCACTGCATCATAACCCGGATGTGGTCAAACCACGAATGCAGGTGACACAGAACACCACCTCTCAGGATCGCATCTTGTTCTCGGGTGCCTTCTCAGCTCTTGCTTATTTTTTCCCCACAAACTCCCACTGAGCCTGGTGGCAGAGGGGTGGTAAGCAGGCATTAAAAGTTGCATTGGGACTTTTGGTGGTGATGGATATGTTCATGACCATGATTGTGGTGATTGTTTCAGCTTTATGTGCTTACTAGAAAACGAGAAATACTTTACACATGTGTCAAAGACGGTCACGTGGAACACTTTAAATATATGCGGTTTATTGTGTACCACACACAATAAAGTTTTAAAAATTCTGCATAACTTGACAGATTCTAAAATTTCGTGGAAAAATTAAGTTAGAAGAATATCTAAGATAACTGAAGAGAAGAAAAACAAAAATTAAAAAACGGTCACATTTGACATTGAGAATTATATATATATATTTAATCCTAAGTAATGAAACAACACTGTATAGTCACAGAAATAGACAAAAAGATCAGTAAATTGAAACGGAAAATTTAGGGTAAGTATTGTTGTAGATAGATAGAAAGATAGGTAGGGAGATAGATAGATAGGCAGATAAAAGAGGATAGATTTGAAGGAGTTGTGTTAATTCACTTAAATGTTCCATGCAGTCGAGAAGGAATGGCTTGAGAATTACAAGACAATTTCAGGTTTTTTAAGAATTTTCATTTTTTTCTCTAAAAAGCTAAAGAATATGACAAAACCGTTGATATTCACTAATTTTCTGTGTTGAGTAAATTGGTGTTTTAATAATAGACTTCCCAAAGTAAAAAGAAAAAAAAAATAGACTTTACAGAATTTCAAAATATTTTCCAACAAAAAAGCTGTAGTCACAGCAGCGAAAAAAGAAATGCATCAAGTGATTTTACGTAGTTTTAATAGCCGTAGAAAAGAGGGCGACTGGGTTTTCTTCTTGAAGCAGCTTGAGTGAACGGAAGCACTCAAATATTAGGAAAGTTAGGGGAAAAGAAATCAAAAGTAGCAAATGCTAAGATAATCTATCAATAGATTGGCAAGATACCTGGATGGACGGAATGATAAACTAGAAAGAAAAAGTCCCTCCATGAAGACAAGAAACGGCAACCTCGGTGACTTAGACTATTTTGACGTCAAGCAGACAAATGGTCCTTGTCAACTAGGGCAGCTCTAGGTGTTTTAATGGTCCACACGCCATCCACTAAGCTGCCTTTGGATCCTAAGCACTGACATCTTCCACAACCCAGAGGATCCCCGCTACGCTGCGACCCAGGATATTGCCTCAGCAGGGTGAAGATGTGAAAGGCTCATTTGGAAGAAAACTTTTTCGCCCTGCTAGGGAGAACGGACTGGCTGAGCTTGCGGGGAATTGCCATCTCCTTCTCAAAACTCCCGTGGATGAGAATTCATAAAAACAATCCCATCCTGACACAAACTGGGAACCCATACACCGCCTCAGCCAACCTCTGGGACTTGCGCTGAAATCGTTTTAAATTTACTTTGTCACTGAAGGGCAATGTTGTTGAACCTTAAAGTATGAATATGAATGATTTTCTTAAATTTAAAGTGAACTTTAAGAATTTGTTCTATGAAAGAGTTAGATTACCATAGGAAATCATTTAAGTAGGAAAATAAACACAGCACATAAAAATGGCAAATGCCACAAGTCCTAACATACTTAATAAACAGAGGAAGTGGTACGAGAGTGTTTTATTAATTGCTGCACACTTGGTTTTCCAGATTGAGAAACTGACAGTGTGAGACTCAGATGGGGAAAAAGGATGAGGCAGAGATACCGTGACACAGCCAGTGTCATCGTCCAAGAAGAGGTGACGGCGGCTGTCGTCAGCTTGGTAGCAGTGGAGGAGACGAGAAAATGACAGGTCGTAGGTATATTTTGAAGCTAGAATCAACAGAGGTGATAGCCTTTGTGAGGAACTGGATGTAGAATACAAGTGAAAAATAGAAGTCAAGGATGACACCAAGTTTTTTTGGCCTGAGCAGCTGGAGAGACAGAGTGTCACCATTTACCAAGAAAAGAACAGGTGTGAAGGAAACCACATTAAAGTTGAGATGCTGACTAGATATCTCATGTCTGAAATGTCAGCTAAGCGTTGCATAATTAAGTCTGGTATTTTAAAGGGAGTCAAAGTCCAAATATACGTTTAGAAATCGTAAGCATGCATTTAGCTGTCGGCGGCGTGTAAAGCCATGAGACGGACTGAGCTTCGCTAAGAGAAATCACAACCTTGAGAAGAGATGAGATCTGAGAACAGAGCTCTGGACGTGCCAGTGCTTTCAGATTGTAGAAATGAGGAGGATTTAGCAAAGGACTCGAAAAGTTAGTGGCCAGAGCAGTAGGAGAACGATCAAGGGAAAGTGGTGTCCTTCAGCCAAACCAAGAGTGTCTCAGAAAGGCGTGATCACCTGTGCCAGACTCTGCGCACGGCCCAGGTGAGATGAGAATGAGAAGCTATCATTGGCTTTAGCCCACGAAGCCATGATTGACTTTAGCAAAAGTGCTTTTAGTGGAGATTGAGGGATAAAAGCCTTGTTCTGTGGGTTGAAAGAGAATATCACTTATATGTGAAATCTAAAATATGACACAAATGAATTTATCTACGAAACAGAAACAGACCCACAGACATAGAGAACAAACTTGTGGTTGCCAAGGGGGAAGGGGGTTGGGGAGGGATGGATTGGAGTTTGGGATTAGCAGAGGCAAACTAGTATACAGAAGATGGATAAACAGCAGGTCCTACTGTAGAGCACAGGGAACTCTATTCAATATCCTGTGATAAACCATAATGGAAAAGAATATGAAAAAGAATATATAAATATATGTATAACTGAATCACTTTGCTGTGCAGCAGAAATTAACACAACATTGTAAATCAACTATACTTCAGTAAAATAAAATTTAAGAAAATGAAATAAAAATAAAGAAAATTTTTTTAAAAAAGAAAAAATTAAAAGAAAAAGGGGATTTCTAGTTCTGGCAAAGACCCTATTCCTACCAGTTCCTCCCTTTTCCAACTAAAAAACCCAGACATAATAAACAAACAAGCATAGGAAGACTCTGGAAGGCAGAAAGGAGGAGGGCAGCCCAGGGACCTTGGACTGAGGAACAGCAGTGGGTCCCCTGGGTTCCTTGTCACCCAGACACGGCGCTCCAGAGCCCTTGATCCAGAACCGCCCACAGCACAGCCTAAAAAGGCTCTGAGAAAAGCCTGCTCCCCTGGCCAAAGGACTGGGATGGTCTAACGCTGGAAAACATTTCTGGCAATACCCACCCTACTTTGGGCAAACACCGGCAGGAAAACTGCACCCCTTCCAAACTGCTCCATCGCTGTGATTCCTGCAGGGCTGAGCAGGGAGCTGATCTTCCACCCCACACCCGTGCCCGTGGAAGCCGAGGGCAGCACCCTGTCCTTTCACGGTGCTGTCTGTGCCGCCAAGAGAGGGATCCTCCTCCATCCTTGACTTCCCTGCCAGGGCGTCATCAGCGGGGATGCACGGGAACAGGCGTTTCACACTGAAATTGTATGGCTCCTGCCACATTTACCAACCACAAACTGAAAGACGTAAGGCATATTGTATAGACTCTCTCGCTAAACCTTAAACTAGAGTCATAACAACGCAATCATGTAGATAAGACAGTCTATTTCTAATTAAATGGGCAATCCTCGTCAAGGATCTCCCATGTACTTAAAACCTGGAGGTACCCTATAAATGCTAGTATCTTTCACAAGACCCTCTTCTAGTATGTAGCTGTTAGAATTAGGATTTTGCCATTTGGTATGGGAAAACATCCACAGTAGTTTCTAAGAAAAGATATAAAATGCAGACTTCCAGAAAACAGCCTTTTGATCATAAACAAGCAATTTGCACTTTATCCTTGAGGATAGATCTCAGCCTCTTGAAATAAAAGTGCTCTTTCTGATGAGTGGCAAGTTCTCAGAAAAATTTATCATTTATAAACATTAAAACGCCTCTGTTGTTTGTTCCTCACGCTCGTAAACAGTGAGAGAAAGTGCCGTCCGCAACTCATCATTCCCTTCCCTGTAAGTGTTTTGAAGGCAGTCAAATAGCACTGAGCCAGAGAGATGCTTTTTAACTCTTCATCTTTTCTTTGATTTAAAATTTAAAACAACACTAAAAGCATGAGCAACAAAGAAAAAAGAAATAAACTGTACTTCATCAAAAGTTTAAACTTTTGTGCATTAAAGGACACTATCAGGAAAATTAAAAGACAACCCACAGAAGGGAAACCATTTTTGCAAATCATATACCTGATAAGGGTCTAGGATCCAGAATATATAATGTTTACAACTCAACAACAAAAAGACAAATGATCCAATTTAGAAATGGGCACACTTTTAGATCCATGGTGCATTCTATTTCTATGACCACCTTCTTTCAAGGAAAATCTTTCTATTAATCTGCTACTCAGCTTCAGAATTCCCACATAACGAAAATTTAGTAAATTATTCAATGCAAGTTTTAGAACTTCAAAAATGTATGTCACCATTGAGCCTGATAGTGACATTAGGTGTAAATAGTACATACATACATACATAAAAGTGGGCAAAGGACTTGAACAGACATTTCTCCAAAGAAGATGTGCAAACGGCCAACAAGCACATGAAATCGGGCTCAATGTCATTAGTCATTCGGGAAACACAAATCAAAACTGCAATGTGATACCACTTCATCCCCACTAGGAGGCTATGATTTTTTTAAAAAGAGATAATAACAAGTGTTGGTGAGAAGGTGGATAAATTAGAACTGTTAGACTCTACCGTTAGGATGTAAAATGGTACCGCCACTTTGGAAGAGTCTGACAATTCCTCAAAAGGTTAAATATAGAGTCACCATATGACCCAGTAACTCCATTCATTTTCACTCAAGAGAAATGAAAGCATGTCCACATAAAAACTTGTACCTGAATGTTCATAGTAGCGTTATTCATAATAGCCAAATGTAGCAAGTGTAGAAATCAAATGTCCATTAACTGATGAATGCAACATGGAACAACATGGAACAAATACAACATGGAACAGTGGAATATTTCTCAACCATAGAAAGGAATAGAGTACTAATACATATTACAATGTGGGTGAACCTTGAAAACATTATATTCAGTGAAATACGTTACATATTGTATGATTCCCTTTGTATGTGGCCCAAAAGTCACATATTGTATGATTCCCTTTATATGAAATATCCAGAATAGTTAACTTGTTAGAGACAGAAAACAGACTGGTGGTGGCCAGGAGCTGGGGAGGAGGGATGGAGGGAGACTGCTTAGTGGGGACAGAGTTTACTTTGGGTGATGAAAATGTTTGCAACTGGATGGAAGTGGTGTTTGCACAACTTTGTGAATGTACTAAATATCACCAAATTGTTCATTTTCAGGTTACATTTTTGTTGTGAGAATTTCACTTCAATTTTAAAAAAGAATTATAAATTAAATTGAGGCTAAATTACAGTGAATCTTGAATGACATGATAAAGGTTTTAGATTGGATCCCGTAAATAATATAGACCATTTCTTAAAATATTTTTTAAATCAAAGTTCACATTTTAGGATGATTAATTTCTTATGTCTGTACTGTTTATCCAAGACCAAAACATCCAGTTCAGAAGCAGAGCATTCAGTCAGTTTGCTGTTCTGTCTAAACGAGGCTTCCCAGTTGTCAAGACTGATTTTTCTCTCATTTTTTCCCCCCATTAATGAAACTGATAAACAAGGAGGCTAGTTCTGTATTCAGTTATATGTGATCATAGAAGCTCTTTCAATCTTTAGAAAAGAATCATTTCATGAGCACCTGAGATAAAAATGGGGTTTGGAATCGGTAATTTGTGATGACCTGGAGAGAGGGTGAAGAAATAGATGCAATTAGTGAGAAGCATAAAACTCGGGCCAGTGAGTCCACAGAGACGTGTGGGAACAAAGAGGGGAGCTGGCTGGAATCAGAGAAATGAGTCAGAGGGACCCAGGGGACAGCCTGTAAGTCCTGACAGCTGCAGCCTGCAGGGAAGTGGGCGGGGCTCTGCCCCTTGAACATCCAACTGAGGGACTTTGCTTCCTTAAGACTCAGGCAATTGTAGCCATAACTCAAGACAAAAGCAGGTTTCTGGATACTCAGCCAACAGTAGGCTCTGAATCTTTCAGGTTTTCCTGGGTTTATACAGTTCTCTACAGCTGTGCAGTTTATGTCTCAAATTATTCATGTTCTTGTCCTCAAACTGAGCAGAGGAAGAGGAAAAAAATTCCAGGATGAGGTCCCGAGGGTGGCTGGTGACCATGGTAAAACCCCAGCCTCCAACAGTGGCCCGGGGACGTGATGGGCTCCAATGTAGGGAACCTGTTTTCTTTACCTCAAACTCTTGGTTTTGAGTCAGAAGTCACATCCATTGTCATTTATTTCTGTATTTGTTTCTCTTATCATTTTCTTTAACGTATTCATTTATATAAAGCCCCATAGGAGCTCAGTGGTAAACTCTCATCTCCAAGACAAATGGTGATGTGTGCTGTAAACCAACAGATCGATAATAAATACCCAGCTTAATGCTATAAAGTGGCTTCTTTGTGATTGAGTGACATAGCGTTTTAGCAGCTATTGAGATAAAACATGGTTACAGGTCTATTTCCTAATCATCTCCACGGCACCTCTTGCTTACCTCGGTGACATGGCATTTCATCTGCACTGGACGTGGCCGTCTCCACCATTAGACCATGAGCTCTCTGGAAGTAGGAAACTTTTCCTGTATTTCTTCCTATATTGGTCAGCCTGGTGCAGAGAGGCAGAGGATGCTCAGTCAGAGTGTGAACTCCACGTGCGGTTCATGCGGACGGGGACCCTTCCTGCCTTACTGCCTGCTGTATCTTCCATACGAGTGCAGACCTAGCACACAGCAAGACCTCAGATACGTATTTGTTGAATGAATGAATATGTTAATTAAGAGATGCATACATTCAGCTTTTTTCACTCATTTAAACTTATTGCCAGTATTAAAATATTCAAATAGAAACCTAACAAAATAGATGGTCCCTTGGATATTTTACCTACAGATTGCCAAACATCTGCCTGGTGGATATATCTAGAGCTATCTATCTATCTATCTATATAGATATATATAGGTCAATATAAGCACTATAAAGCTATAAATCTATATATATATATACCTATATATATATATATATATATATATATATATATATATATATAGGTCAATATAAGCACTATAAAGCAATGACAGATATTCAAACCTGTAATAGACTAGAGACATTAAGAAATTTAAAGTACCTTAGAATCATAGAAAAATATGTTATTATAAAATTGTTCGAGCAAACACTGTTTTAGCCAAAGTGTCAAGTTTTTCAAATGATTTATAGTAAACACTACTGTATATGTGTATATAATGCCAACCAGATATATCATGGTAGATATATCTATGTAGATATTTGCAATTATGAATGGGAATGACTGAATGGTAGACTTCCCTAGCTATCTTGATGTGTGTAGGTACAATCTTTTCCTTTGTGAGCAGTATTTGTTAGCCCGCCTCTACATAAAACTAAAAAAAAAAAAAAGGATTTCTAATCTAGCTCCTTTCTAGATAAGAGCTCTTCTATGCTGGGGAAATCAGCATGCTGAATGCACATGATTTCTCTGCTTTCCTTTCTTAGCTAAAATATCCTTCTACTCTGGGAAATGACCTGAAATTTCAGCTCATAATTCGCCTCTCAGAACTTTGTGTCATCATGGGAGACTGTGGCCTGGTTTCATGCCTTTAAAGTACTTTTGATCAGAAATGTTCATATGCCCTTTTGTACCTCTGCAACAGCAACGCGCTTTCACCCTTGGGAAACAATAACAAAAGTAAGTGGGAAAAAGTAGAGTCTCTTCAGCTATCAAAACATGCATTTTTACATTTTCATATAGTAAAAACTTGCTTATTAGATACTGTAGCAGGTATATTTTATTAACCAGCAGGTAAATATAAGCACTATAAAACAAGGACAGATATTCAAACCTGTAATAGACTAGAGACATTAAGAAATTTAAAGTACCTTAGAATCATAGAAAAATATGTTATTATAAAATTGTTCGGGCAAACACTGTTTTAGCCAAAGTCTCAAGTTTTTCAAATGATTTATAGTAAACACTACTATGTATGTGTATATAATGCCAACCAAAACGCTTTTGTCTTATGCCAGAAATCTGTTTTCTGGTCTGCCAGAACGTTCTGATGAATAAAGTATATAATACTAGTATATACAGATAATCAAAATTGTTTTTATGTGTGGTAAATGCTAAAATGTTTGGGTTCTGGTGAAAAAAAATCCTGTGTTCATCTTGCCAAGAAGTTCTTTACCCATCAGGAATGTTTCAGGAAAATCTAGAGCCTAGATCTCTTCTTCCTTTGCGTTTAGTTACTGACTATTTTTGATAAGAGCCTTTTGACTCTGAGCTTGCTTTATGGAGCTGTTCCAAAACTGTTCTCTTTAAAAGGGAAATTTTCCTTTGCCAACATTAAACCAAATCTAGACTTTAGCTTGGTTACTATCTTATATATTTGGACAGAGGATTATAATTGGGACCAAAAGCAAAGGCATCTACAGATACTGTTTCCAAATATACAGTTTCCAACATCAGTACTGTGAGCTAAATGGGGCAAAGAAGCAGTGGTTTCTTCATTGCTAGGGCAAAGGGGTTGTAACAACCTTATGGGTTTGTTACTGTTGTTGTTTTTTTTCTCCTAAATCTCCTTCCATGAGAATTAAACAAAAAAACTCTTATGTCATCAGGGTTGTTCAAATGTCAATAAATGTTTAACATGTCATATCTTCATATTTAACTTCCAACTGTTAAGTATAAGTCATCAAAGAAAATCAAATGGTTATATAGATGTTACAGATTAGAGTCCTAGGTATACAACCTGGCTCAGATTCATGGGGAAATTTCTTGACTCCTTAACTGTTAGAGTTCAGATTCACAGCTTACTAAAATATTGTTAAACTGTGCTGCATTAGAGTATAATTTTCAAAAATATAAAATCATTACTCTGGTGCAGATATAAAATGAACATGTGTGAAAGATTCTTTTAACTTAGTAATCAATGAAGGAGCCAGTAAGATGGTAAGTCAAGTCCAAAGCACTTGAGCACTTATGTGTATATAGGCTACTGGATAAGAAAATGTTAGAATAAGATTGCTACATTACATGTAAAACTGATTTCAGTCCAGTGAAACCATAGACCACAACCTCTGAGTTAACTGAATGAACAGAAATTACTTGTGTCTCTACCAGGAAAAATCTACAAGCTAATCTTTGCTTTTGCAGAGGAAAATTGTCCAGACGATAAAATCAAGCCCAGCACTGCACTGAAAGAGTAGCCAGTGATCTTTTGTTTATTCCCAAGTTTCAGATAAGTTTTCTGACTACTTATTTATAGAGATTGTGTGTCTGGGTTTTTTACATATTCAACTAACTTATTTTACCATGTTCCTAATCCTGTACATCAAAGGATGAGACGTGTCCACATCACAGCAATATCAATAACCCAAAATGATAAGTATTGGTTTCAGAGAATTTAATTAAGATTCATTCATTCAAAAAAAAAGAGATTCATTCATTCAACAAATGTTTCTTTAATAATAATAATAACAATAATAGTAATAGGTAACTTTTTTAAGCTTTATTTTATATCCGAGTACAGTTGATTTACAATGTTGTGTTGGTTTCAGCTGTACAGCCAAGTCATTCAGATCCTCCTGTGTTCCAGATACTGTGCTTCACCTCTGTTATCTCATCTGCAAAACTCTATGGAAGAGCTACTGTTGTGATCTTCACTGATTTTATTCATTATTAACCCCAGACTTATACAGCCTAAGTAAGTTGTCCAAAATTTTACCTGGTAGGCGGTGGAGCTGAAACACAAACCAGCATCTGTGGGGGGAACAGAATCCACATCCCTAAAACCCACAGAGTGTCTCCGACGTGCAAGGATGGTGATTGATAGGACACAGCTCCTGCCTTCAAGGAGCTGCAAGTCAAGCGCAGGAGGTGAACGAACTGTTAATAGAAGATGCAAATGCCATGATGTGCTGAGTACAGATAAGAGGGTGCAAGCGTATATTGGAAGGACACTGAACCCAATTTGGGGGCCATGAGAGGCTTTGTAAAGGGATATCGTTATCAGTATCATTTAGTTTGGTACTGTGACTTGATTGTATTGCTGTTTGTTTTCTACATTCATCAAGCCCACCATAACTAAACCCAAAATTGCAACCCATTACCAGCTTATCTCCTTTATTTATCCCTTAACTGGAAAAGAAGATAAGAGGGACTTCTCTGGCGGTCCAGTGGTTAAGACTCCATGCTCCCAATGCAGGGGGGATGGGTTCCGTCCCTGGTGGGGAACTAAGATTCCGCATGCCGTGAGGCTCGGCCAAAAAAAAAAAATGTGAATAAGCACCCCGGTCTTGTGAAGGACCATTATTTTCATGTTATAATATAAAACCTTTTTATTTTTCAAATAAAAATTGATCATTGTAATACTTTGAATTTTAACCCCTAACAAGATTTGGAAATTGATTATTAGACATTCTGTTTATATACTGATATCATCTTAAATTTCATAATATGGATCAGTATATCTTAGATTTTTAAAAGGAGAGAGATATCAGTTCAGAAATCACATTCAGCCCAAATGTGCATCTAAGGTGCACACCTAGCAAGATTTTCTAATCTTTCTAGATCCTAATACTTTCAATTCAGTTTTCCTTGAGATTCTTTTCCAGGAACCTTCATGATAACACTTAAGCCTTCCCAGCATCTGTTAAAGTACTGGTCTCTGCATTTCTACTGGTCTCTCTGTATTGCTAGCCTCTTTGTGCCGTCTAGTGAACATTTACAAAGTTTTCATAGAGAACGAAATCCAGGAAGCTTCTGCTGAAGATATGAAATTTAATAATATTTAAGGCATATAATCTTTTTTAAAAGCCATTTATCTTTGCTATTACTGAATAAATATGCCCTTTCCATAAAATTCATAGTCTCACAAATAAAGGTTTTATGAAACCTAAATAAACAAAAAATAATGTTGAAGTATTACAGAGGGGTTTTACTTTTATGAAAGAGTGTTTCCATTACTTTTTACTTTTCTTCTTAAAGAGTTTTCTTAATATTCACACTCCATGTTTCTGTCATTCCCTTTACATGAATGCATAGCAATTTCAAATAAAATAAATTTCAGTTCTTTGCTTAACTGGGGAAGAATTTCTCATTTAGATTTTTCTCACGTTCCTAGTATTTACCCAAATGAGTTGAAAACCTTTACTCACACAAAAACCTGCGCACAGATATTTATAGCAGTTTTTTTTTAAAATTTATTTATTTTTATATTTATGGCTGTGTTGGGTCTTCGTTTCTGTGCGAGGACTTTCTCCAGTTGTGGCGAGCGGGGGCCACTCTTCATCGCGGTGCGCGTGCCTCTCACTGTCGCGGCCTCTCTTGTTGCGGAGCACAGGCTCCAGACGCGCAGGCTCAGTAGTTGTGGCTCACGGGCCTAGCTGCTCCGCGGCATGTGGGATCTTCCCAGACCAGGGCTCGAACCCGTGTCCCCTGCATTGGCAGGCAGGCTCTCAACCACTGCGCCACCAGGGAAGCCCCATTTACAGCAGTTTTATTCATAATTGCTAAAACCTGGAAGCAACCAAGATGTCCTTCAGCAGGTGAATGGATTAACAAACTATGGTACATCTAGGCACTGGAATATCATTCAGCACGAAAAGAAATCGGCTTTCGGGGGAAATCGTGGTGGTCCAGTGTTTAGAACCCGGCAGTTTCACTGTTGGAACCAGGGTTCAATCTCTGGTCAGGGAATTAAGATCCCACAAGCCATGTGGCACGGCCATGGAGGAAACTTAAATGCACATTACTAACTGAAAGAAGCCGGTATAAAAAGGTGACACACTGTGTGATTTTACCTATATGACATTCTAAAAAGGCAAAACTATGGAGACAGTAGAAAGATCAGTGTTGGGGGAAGAGGGAATGAACCGGTGGAGCACGGGGAACGTGGCAGGGGTGGGGATGAAGCTATTCAGTAGGATTCTACAGTGGTGGATACATGTCATTGCACATCTGTCCGAACCCATAAAATGCACACCACCAAGAGTGAACCATATGTAATGTCAGTGATGTGTACGTAAGTGCAGATCCTTCGGGGATCTCCAGGGAAATTGTTGCTTTCTCAGTACAGGTGTGACCTCTTCCTCTTTCTCTTTTCTTTCTTCCTGAAAGGAAGAAAGAAAAGAGGATGGCGTTGGGGCAGCCATCTTGTGACGATGAAGTAGTAAGACAACAGCATACGCTAGGAATGGTGCAGGGAAGGGTTTAAAGGACCCCGGGACATTCACAGCATCATGGAACCATTGCATCGACTCTGAACTGCAGACTCCAGACTTATCAGAAAAATGGCCAGCCATAAAAGGAGTTATATGGAGACAAATGTTACACACTTAGTTATCACTTATTAATTTCTAATAGGCTAATCTATCTTATGGTTAATTACCAGGTTTATCAACATTCACATAGCAGAACTAAGAAGGTTATGTTTAAATTTATTGTATTTGGAAAACTCCAAATGTTTGAGATAACATAAAAATAACATCCAAGTATAGCTATTGTTAAATAAAAATCCTGATGTTTAAATCCTGTAGACATAAGTACAGAATTAAAATTTAAATTCCCTAGTAATTGTATCCAAACATATTCTCAAACTCCAAAAAATACAGAGGATTAACATAATTACTTGAATTTTTCAAGCCAGAGTTATCTTAATTGTGGACATCTAAGAATAACTCTATGACTATCAACATTTTTAATTTGGGGGGTTGAACTTTGTAATTTTGGATTTACTGTATCAGACATAGTTACATAGTCATAAGAAAATTTTCTGTTCTGAAATAAACCTGGTGAAATTTCTTATATAAAAGATCCAATGGACTTGAATAATTCTTATTTTTTTCTTACAAAAATTATCTCAGTGCTCCCTCTGGTGGCTTTTCTCAAAAATAGACTTTCATCTACTCTGAATTTAAATTGTCTTCAGGACTCAAAATTTCAAAGAAAATTTACCAAAACTCTAAACGATTGATATGAAAATTGATATGAATGATAAAAGATGCAGTGAAGCTCCCCGAACCCTAACTGCCTGGATTTAAATACACTCAGTCATTTATCCCTCCATTCAAAAACATGCATTGCGTACCTGCTGTTAAGGATAAACTGAGGCATATTAACAAATTTAAGAGTTTAGTTGAGAAAAAATCCACTAGAATCAGGCAGCACCAAACCAGAAGTGGTTAGGATACTCCCACCCACAGGAGCTGGGTAAAGACTTTTATAGAAAAGACACGGAAACAAAGCAAGGAAGTTACTTGTTTGGTTGTATAAGAGGTTACCTTATTGGGAAAGGTTAGCTGTGATTGTTTGTCCTTAGGGTTTGATTTCAAAACCTTGAGGCATTTACAGGCTTAGGTTTGGGTTTGCTTCCTTAGGACGCTAAGGTACCAGAGCCATCCCAGTCTCATGGCCTCGTTTGTTTAATTTAACCCCATTATGTGACAGATTCCGTTTTACGTGTATCACAGACTCAGGTAACTGGGAAGCACAAGCCTGCCCTCAGGGTGCTCTCATTCCAGTGGGGATGGCAGACAAAAGTCAGGGAAATAAAGAAATAAAATACCTAGGAACTGTAACAGAAACAAACAGGGAGTCGAAATAGAGAAGAGCAGTAAGTAGTAGGGCAAGATCTTCTGAGGGGACAAAGTCTGAGGACGAGAAAGAATTGGCCAGGTGAGAGGTGGCTGACATCGCTGGCGAGCAAAAAGCAGGTGCAAAGGCCCCGCACAGAGAAGGGCTGGGGGGTGCGGGCAGCGCTGCAGGGCTGGGGGGTGAGGGCAGTGCTGCAGGGCTGGGTGAGCACAGTGGGACCATGCGGTCCCCCGGAACACAGCAAGGAATCTGGATTTCATCCAAACTGTGATGAAAATCTACGTAAGAGACATATTCAGGGCAGCGAACGGAACAATTTACATTTTAATAGAATCAGTCTTGCTGCTACGTGGATGGAAAGTGAATCAGAGAGAAGTCAGAGTGAAGTCAGGACATTGGTTACAGGGTGTTTCAGGAAAGGGTAGTGGCTTGTGCTAGGGTGACTTCAGGGAGGAGGGGGAGAGAGTGGGAGGGAGAGAGGAAGAGGGAAAAGGAGAGGGAGAGAGACAGGCGGCAAGCACAGAGCCCTGAGTCCTTATTCAAGATCTACTTTAAAGGCAGAACCAAAGCTGATAAACTGGACACAGATGCAGGAAAAGGGAAAGAAACTGAGAACAAACCTCCAGAAGGGGCGAGGTGTCGATTGGGGGGGAGGGGCAGAGGTTTGGGTGAAGCACAAATGTTCTCCTGGGGCTTGTTCACATAAGGCTGCTTTGAGACATCTGAGTACAGACGGTGAGGAGCAGTTAGACAAACAAGTCTGAAGATCAGAGGAAATGTTTCCTGGACAGGAAATCTGATCATTGTCTCTTGTAGACAACATATATATGGGTCTTGTTTTTGTATCCATTCAGCGAGCCCGTGTCTTTTGGTTGGAGCATTTAGTCCATTCACATTTAAGGTAATTATCGATATGTATGTCCCTATTACCATTTTCTGAGTTGTTATGGGTTTATTTTTGTAGGTCCTTTTCTTCTCTTGTGTTTCCCACTTAGAGAAGTTTTTTAGCATTTGTTGCAGAGCTGGTTTGGTAGTGTTGAATTCTCTTAGCTTTTGCTTGTCTATAAAGCTTTGGATTTCTCCATTGAATCTGAATGAGATCCTTGCCGGGTAGAGTAATCTTGGTTGTAGGTTCTTCCTTTTCATCACTTTAAGTATATCGTGCCACTCCCTTCTGGCTTGTAGAGTTTCTGCTGTGAAATCAGCTGTTAACCTTATGGGAGTTCCCTTGTATGTTATTTGTCGTTTTTCCCTTGTTGCTTTCAATAATTTTTCTTTGTCTTTAATTTTTGTCAGTTTGATTACTATGTGTCTTGGCGTGTTTCTCCTTGGGTTTATCCTGCCTGGGACTCTCTGTGCTTCCTGAACTTGGGTGGCTATTTTCTTTCCCATGTTAGGGAAGTTTTCAACTATAATCTCTTCAAATATTTTCTCAGGTCCTTTCTTGGTTTTTCTCTCTTAACCAGAAGTTAGTCAAATGTGTGATTAAATTACAGTTAAACATGCCACAGTGATGCTGTGTACAGTATGTGCGTATGCATACATGTATATATGTTCGAGTGCACAGTATATGTGTATGCACACATGTATGTATATGTTAGAGTGCACAGTATGTGTATATGCGTACATGTATGTATAAGCTACAGTGCACAGTATCACACAGCACTTAATGTCAGGTTGTCCTGTCATTAGTCATGCTAAATTTGATTCCTTGATAATACCACCAGATTCCTCCTTTATACATGTATATCTTCTATCCTTGAAATTAGCAAGTCATCTTGGGAGTGATATTTTGGCATCACACAAATATCCTTGTTCCCAATAAATCTTCCACCTGATAATTTTGTTATCTACTGATAAACCTTGCCTTGAGTCAATTATTACAAAGTGGTTCATATTCTAACTGCAAAATGGTGATTTTTTTTTTCTAATTCTGTCATTTCTTCTGCATTTATTAGCTGTCATTCTCTGCAAAGAAGAGTTTATGGCAGCTCTTTTTTTCATCGTTGCGGAATGATTGAATGCCATAAACACTGTAAGTAGAAGGTGAATGCAGCGAATTCAGGAGTGAAGGGAACAGCCTTTGAGAAGGTGGAAGGAAGGGACCAGCAGCACATGGGTGCAGCTGATGTTTTCCTGGGACGCGCTGCTTCACGGGATGGGACGGAGGAGGGAAGGTGAGGGGCTTAGAGGCTTGGATGTGAGGTCAGAAAGTAAATCCACTCCTAGCCACACCCTAAGGAAATGAAAAAAGAAGATAAAACATACACAAACACGAAAATGCCATATAGTAATAAAAAATTATTTAAAATAAGAATAGTAAAGGAACAGCAAGAGAGGAATGGCAAAGACTATTATATTTTCACTCTCTATAGAATATGATGTCATTAAAAATTATAATTAGGAGACCTATAGGAAGATAGGAACCCAGCAAGTAAAAAAAATAAATAAATAAATATTTTTTGCTTGAAGTTTTGTGATTAAAAAAAAAAAAAGCTAGTACAGCTGCCACTGCAAAGCCTGATGTTCTGCATAAATCATCCTTAAGGGGACAGGCAAGTCCTCTCTTTACAAATGCTTTAAACAAGTAGGTTTATTTGATCAATGCGGCTCCTCCCACTGAGGATAACAAATAAAATTCATAAACTATTATTCACAAAGAGAATGTTTATTTTGAAGAATGTTATATTTCAATATACTAATGGCGGGGGGGGTGGGGTGGGGGGAAGCACTTTGAAGTATGCCAGCAGGCCAAAGAAATAATTCTTATATGATTTTTTTTTAAAGCTCTACTGTCAAGAGATGTCTCTGCCCTGGGAAGCCTAAATAATCCATACTTTGATATTTTAAAACTATTATTAGTTACTCAAATGATTCTAGTTTACTATTGTAAAATATAACTTAAACGATGATCTGGCAAGAAAAAGTGAAAGCTTCTGAATGAGATCAATTAAAAGCAGGCCCAAATCAGTTATTTATGTAATGATAGGTGAGAAAATAAAATCTTGTCTGGTATGTCAGCTTTCACCTCAATAAGGTCACATATCCCAGTGACATAAGACAAGCATTGGTTCTCCACGGGGACATGTCAGCCGAGGGGCATGCTGTTGCCAGGAGCCCCTCAGGGAACCTGATTTCATGGGTCTCAAAGGCAGCCCGGCAGTATCTGAATAATCCTGCCATGTCAGCTGTGCTGGGCACGTGGGTGGTGCTGAACTACACAGAGATTCAGCTCTGCTTCAAGTGGGTTATGCTTTCTCGACAGACTGCATGTAGGTATCTCCAGATACCAGAATGCTTGTTGTCAGAGAAACCTAAGATTTTCGATTGCTTTTCATTCCAGACGTTCTATGACATTTGGATGACATAGCTACCTTTATACACTAAGCTTCTTCCAAGGAACTGACTTCTTACTGAGTTCCTCTCAATAAGCAGGTTTACTAAAATTTCATCAACCTGTTATACACACACACACACACACACGTGTGTGTATATACATACCCATAGGACACATATGTATACACACATAGAGTGCAGTTTAAGATGATGGCGTTCATACATATTCTTGTTATTTTCTCTTAAGCCCCTGCTAACGACAGTAGCGGAGTAATTTTTAAATGCACAAAGAGAGCTGGATCCAGGGCGGCAGAGACGAGACGTCAGCAGGTTGGAACGGACAGGAAAGAGCAGCTCCGGGCAGCAGACGGGAGAAGCGCCAACGGGGGCGACGCAGGTTCCGTCCCAGCTGATCTGCCTCCAAAGTCCCCGGGAGGCCCCAAGCCCCTGGGAGTCGGGGCGGCTGCAGGGTCCCACACAGGGGCTGGAAGCGTGTAAGGAAAGCTGGGATGCCGCATCTGACCCCCGCAGCCGGGTGACTCCCCTCCCCACCCCGTGGGGGGCAGAAGTCCTTGCTCTGGAGAAACTGGACCCAGGTGTGTGCTGGACCCAGGGAACCAGGCAGGAGAAGACAGGAATCAAGTGTGGGAACAAAAATAGGGAGGTGGAGTGAAGTCTGAAAACAGAATGAGCAAAGAGACCCTTTGAACACAACTAGCATCCAGAAGTGCCAACAGCGCCCCTCCCCCCAAATCTCATAATCATAATGTCTAAGAGCAACGAATTATACCATTGAGGTGTAAACCTGGCAACCTCTGTCCCTGCCAGGAGGGATTTCCCAAGAGAGAAATCCTGTTCTGGCTGGTGGGAGACATGCAGCTCACCCACTCTGACGTTTCTCAGACATGCCATTTTCACTTTCCCTCCCTTTCCCCATCTTTTTTTTTTTTTTTTCATTTAATTGATGTGATATGATGTCTTTGTGTAACCTTGTGAGATATGGTACAAATAAATGTACCTTGCCCTAATTTTAAGGACAGTATCATCCAATGCAAAACTCTGTTCTGTATAAACAGAAGCACCATTAACATTCTGTTCTACTTAAATAACGCATCTGGGCCACAGGTCCTTATGCACGAAGCAGGCGGATTACAACGTACCTGGTGCATTTGCAGTTGAACACTACGTGCAGCCAGCTCTGGTCAGGGAAATTTTATTCTCATATAAACTTTAACAACACCATACACTTTAAAGACTCTGAGTTAGGATTGAAGTTTTATTATGAAACCTTGTCTTCCCTTTGTACTACATGGTGGAATACTAGTAGGTATATCTTGCTTGATCCATGTTTTCTATGGTCTAATAATTTCTAATTATACATTGCAACCAATTTCATCTCTGCTGGAATGGGATGAGACAATTCCTAGAATAGGAACCAGATGGGCTCTGATTGGTCTTGATTGGTCTTTGTGTCCTCGCCAAAACGACCCACTTCCTGTATCTCACTTTGTATATAAAATGGGAACCAAAGTGCCAGACCCGAAGCCATCCTAGCAAAAGAGCATTAAGGGAAGCATTCTTTGATGTCTTCCTTAGTTGGATAAGCGGAGATCATGGCCATCTAGGAGGAACAGTGTTTGCTGTTGTTTTCCCAGCATGTTGCTGAGGAAAGGAGAGTTTTCTGGAAGTCGAGGGTCTTTTTGGTGAGATTCTCTACCTTGCACACGTGTGTGCCACGTCTGTGCATTCTGTTAGCTGAAATAGTAATGTGTGTGCTGACAACTTAAGCAATTTCTCTTCCCTTCTCACTCTCCACACAGGCTGCTCACATTTTCAAGAAATGAATACGATAAAAAGCTTATTATCCTTTTTCCGTCCAGCGTATGTACTAGGGTTTTTGTGCTAATTAGCAGTTTGACATCATTTTCACAATCAACCAAAATAAGGGGGGGGGGATTTCATTCTTAACCTTATCCTATCAAGTACTTCTATTTATGCATTGCTTATCTGTTAGATAAGTTTTCCCTGAAGGCAGTATTTTTAAAACTAATGATGCATTGGGACGTCCCTGGTGGTGCAGTGGTTAAGAATTCACCTGCCAATGCAGAGGACACGGGTTCGAGCCCTGGTCCGGGAAGATTCCACATGCCGTGGAGCAACTAAGCCCATGTGCCACAACTACTGAGCCTGCGCTCTAGAGCCTGCGAGCCACAACTACTGAGCCTGCGTGCCACAACTACTGAGGCCTGTGCACTTAGAGCCCGTGCTTTGCGACAAGAGAAGCCACCGCAATGAGAAACCCGCGCACCGCAACGAAGAGTAGCCCCCGCTCGCCACAACTAGAGAAAGCCCATGCAGCAACGAAGACCCAACGCAGCCAAAAATAAATAAATAAAATGAATAAATTTATAATAAAATAAAATTAATGATGCATAAATACTAAGGTGACTGAATTATGGATCCCATGTTCTCAGGAAATAGAATATTCACTCTTCACACAGAATGTTTCAGCTTTTATTTTAAACAGAGCTTCTGTGCAACGGACTCACAGGGTTTCTGCATTTCTCAAGAGAACGCCTAAGCACATATATTACATAACCGTACTAAGTTAAGTAAAACCAAATGGACATTTAAAATATCAGAAGTGGTATAACCAAACAACACAGTTTACAGGAAGACTGCAAAAATCAAACACAGAGTTAAAAGCTTTGCAATGCAATGATATAAGTAAATTCTACTTTGGCATGGCTATCGGCATATTTATTCTACCTACTACCCAAGTCATAAGAAGGAAGTCTGAGACTTACAATCTGGGTTGCTACATGCTAATAAGAAGGCAACAACCTAGAAGTAATGATACAACAGTCTATCCAATAATTTAGAAAGCCAGGAGGAAACTGAAGTACTGGGTCCCACTTAATCACACACACGCACACTAGGATGCCAATCTACGCTTTGCTGTGTGGACAACGCAGCCATGTCGGTCCTGTGTTTTTCCAGCAGCCTCCTTGGTAGATTCCACGACAGCCAGGCTGATCTGTGGGAGGCATGATGCCGCGGACAGGTGGATCACACCGCTCTCCCCCGATCTGTGTCCAGAAGATGTCAAAGTACAGCCGCTGAGTTTACGAAGGCAGATGAGGTTTCAAACCCAGATCATCACCCTTGTCTGTGTTTGCGGCCAAATACCCACTTTACTCTCCGTCCACTACCTTAGAGAATGTGGTAGTTACTCTAAGCTTAAATTTTTAATTTTGAAAATATACTGAGGGTTCACAAAATAATTTCGTGAGTCATAAAGAAAATCAATAGAATGTTTCCAAGAAATTTGAAGATACTAAAATGAATTCCAAGAGGCCTCTGAAGCCCACCAGCAGAGGACTGTTCAAATGCCATGATGTACGTCATTCAAAATGCATTGGAGATGGAAAACCATGTTTTGAAAATTTTACCATTATTTGTCACCCAAGGTAGGTTTCTAAATTTACATTTTCTAAACTGATAGCTATGAATTATCGCATTGTTCCTAATCACTCTGAGAGCTAAGGAAGCAATTCTTATTCATGAAAATCAGCAAGGGAGTTAGCTTCTTCCTTGGGAAAAACCCAAGGGAGAGTTTTTCTTTTCATTTATTTTATTAGAAGTATTTTGAAGCTAAGTAATTGAGAAAGTGGTTAATGCCCATCAAACTAAGTAAACAAATTCTGCCAGCAACACTCATAATTTTTATCATACATAACACTGACCCTGGGAAACACATACTTTTAGAAATTTTCATTCCTGTTTGGAATTCATCCCAAAGGGGAAAAAATGTCTTTTAAAACACTCATTAATGACTGTAGTCTGGTTAAATCTCTGCCCTCAGGTCTGAAGTGTAAACTGCAGATGGCTGGGCAAAGCCAATGTCAGTCCTCTCTCTTAATCCACTTTTGTCTCCCAGAAGTAGAGATAAAATATAGGGTGCTGTCTGGTCTCCCTTGTGAGACCAGACATCTCCCAGTTGCCGTCTGGGACTAAGAAATAAAGTACAAATAATCCACAGTTCCCTGTGGAAAGGGAACCAGGAGAGGTTATCATGAGGGCGTCGGTCATTTCAGCTCCCTGGGTCCCCTGAGGCGAAGATGAGGAGGAATACGAGGAGAAAGGGAACGGAGGGATGGATTAGCATCTCCTCATCTCATTAACTCCCCCGAAACGTGTGAGATTAGGATACACATAAAGTTCTCGGTCTTCAAAAGCAATATGCACACTAAGAATTGCAACGAACTGTTCCAAGCTGTACTAGGTCAACGGGGGCAGAGGGGCGTTGGTGTGTGTCGGGGGGAGTGGAGCCCTCTGGAGAGAGAAGCGATGACGAGTAACCGAGCCACGGAAAGAGCGGTTTCGCAGGTGCGCTCACCTGCACACACAGCGCTGTTTTTGGATGCTCGGCGCCCGCAGTTGGCTCCGCCAGGGGGCGCCGCAACCCGGCCGCGGATCCGGCCCCAGGCCCTTCCCGAGCCCGGCGGCCGGGTCCCCGCAGGGACAGCGGGGGTGGGAAAGCGGAAAGGCAAAGAAAGAAGAGGCTGGGACAGGAAGGGGGCTGTCACCGTTCTTATCACTGCTGAGTAGGCATCACAGCCAATTTCCATCCTCCTGCATCCAAAGCCCCGGCCTCTGCTAGACGCGCGCACACACACACACACACACACTCACACTCACACTCACTCACTCACTCCTGATCCGCCACCCGAGCTGTCTGTCTCCCCCGTCAAAGGCCCGGGCGGCCTTAGCATCTCCCCTCGCACCTCCGCGGCGTGGGAGCGCCCGCGCGCGCCGGACCCTCTTCCCCGGCGGCGAGAGCGCGCGGACAAGGTGGGGGCGCGCGCCGGGCAGCCTGAGCAAAAGCACAAAAGGTCGCTGAGGGAAACCGGAGAAGCCGAGCGCGGAGGCGAGCGCGGAGCCGGCGCCGGGGCGCCCGCGGCATCCGAGGGCCTCTCCCCTGACGGCGCCGAGGGCTCCACGAAGAGCCGGGCTGCGGACGGCTGGGGCGGGAGGCGGGAGGGGGGGGACCGGAAGAGGGTCCCTGCAGTACTGCCCCCTTTTCTCCCCTTCCTCCCCTCCGTGCCAAGCTCGGGGGTCGCCTCGGCGCCCTTGGGCCTTAGGGAGAGGTGCGTGCGCTCTCCGCCGCCTCGGCCGGTGCCCATGTCCTGCGCGCCTCCGCACCACTCGGAGGGCTTGGCACACTGAAAGGGCGAGCACGGCCAAAGCGCGTCCGAGTCCGCGGGGCCTGGGGAGGGGCCCGAGAACCTCCGTCTCTAGGAAGCCGGTGGGCGGGGGGCGAAGCTGCGGCTCAGGGACCACCCCGAGCGCCGGGCCGCCGGCTCCCGGCGCGCCGGCTCAGGCGGCGGCGGCGCGACACGGCAGCAGCTGGCGGAGGCTCCTTCGGAAGCTGTCGTCCAGGAAGGCGTAGAGGAAGGGGTTGAGGCAGCTGTTGGCGTAGCTCAGGCTGGTGATGAAGTAGGAGACGGCGATGACCACCGGCGTCTGCGGGAGGTCGGTGGTGAGCGCCACCACGGTGCTCAGGTGGTAGGGCGTCCAGCAGAGGAGGCACACGGCCAGGATCGCCACCACCAGCACGGTCACCCGCTTCTTGGCGCGCTCCAGGGCCCTGGCGTGGTTGTCGAGGCGTATGGCGCGCAGCCGGCACAGCAGCGTGGTGTACAGGACGCAGATGGTGGACACGGGGAGGGCGAAGCCGAGCACCAGCGTGTAGAGGCGGCTCGCGCGCCACCAGAAGGCCTCGGGCTGCGGGAAGACCAGCACGCACTGGCGCCGGCCCTGCTCGTCGTCCAGCCGGGCGAAGATGGCGAAGGGCAGCACGACCAGCGTCACGACTCCCCACACGGCCAGGCTCACGGCGCGCGCGGCGCCGTACGTGCGGCCGGCCACCCGGCGCGACTCGGCCGTGGCCAGCACCACCAGGTAGCGGTCGGCGCTCATGACCGTGAGGAAGTACAGGCTGGAGAAGGTGTTGTACTGGTCGATGGCCACGATGAGCTTGCACATGAGCTCCCCGAAGGGCCAGCGCCGAAGCAGGAAGTCGGCGATGTTGATGGGCAGCACGAGCGTGAAGAGCTCGTCGGCCACGGCCAGGTTGAGGATAAACAGGTTGGTGACGGTCTTCATGCGGGGCGCCCGCAGCAGCACGAACAGCACGGCCGAGTTGCCCGCCAGCCCCACGGCGCAGATCACCGCGTACACGACGGGCACGGCCACGGCCAGAGGCGGCGGCAGCGGCGGCAGCGGGCCGGACGCGTTGGGGCAGCCGAGCGCGGGCGCGGGGCACGACGTGTTGGCGCGCTCAGGGCCCCAGGACGACGCGTTGTGCATCCTGGCCGGGGCCAGGGGCTCGGTCCCCTCGGCCGCCTCCCTGCGGGGCTCCGTGGTCCCGGGGGCCCGACCCGCGCCGGGGCGCTCGCGGCCGCGCTCCGAGCCCGTCTCCGGCCTTCCCGGGGCGGCGCGCTCCCGCCGGCCTCTCAGCGCACGGGCGCCGCGGACGCCGGGGCCGCAGAGCGGAGCGGAGAGCGCCGGTTAGGCTCGTCGACGACAGGCAGCACCGAAGGGCGGTTCCGAGGCGAGGGGGCGGCTCGCCGCCCAACCTGCCCCACGTGATCGCTCTCTGCCACCTGTTTCTTTTTTTTGTTGTTTTTCTCCGAGGTGGTAGATTCTTTTATTAATCTTCCATGGGAATCAACCTCCATCACCTCTCCTTCTTGGGCTTTAGATTCCCCATGTCTGAAATGAAGAGATTAGACCAAGTCAACTCTCAGTCTCTTCCAACTTGAACAACATCTAATCCTGTAACTATCTCGGTATCTCGGTTCCTGGTCAACACCTTCCTAGTTGAGGGCGGGGATTTAGGGTCCAGAGCTTGGAGGGGGCAGGGTTTTGTTCAAACAACCACTTTCTGCCACCTGTTGAACTCTTATTCTGACCCGCTGGCTCCAGCAAACGTTACCCTTAGGGGGAAATTACAAACCCACTGGCCCAGCTCTGGCCCCCGCCCGGCCCCCGGAGGCCCCGGTCACCCCAGCGAGCCCGGCAGCGGTCAGCTTCGGGGCCCCGCGGTTCCGTGCGCCCCGGGTAAGAGCGGGCCCAACAGCAACCGCTGCCTCCCCCGGCCGGTCCGGGGACGGGCCTGCGGCTCCCGAAGCGCTCCGGGGTGGGGGGAGGGGGGGCGGCAGCAGCCGTGGGGGAGGGGCGGGGAGGCAGCGGCGCCCGCGGGCCGCGCGGCCCCGCCCCGTGCGCGCGCCCGGAGCCGGCCTCCCGCGCCTCGGCTCGTCCCGCCCCCAGCGCGCCCCGCCGCCCCAAGCAGAGCCGCCGGGAACCGAGAGCACCCGCCCCCGAAAATTAAGGAATAACTTTCTTCGTTCCGGTAGTGTGACCTCACTCCGTCTGAATTCATGAAAAGCTCTCCTGTTAAGAACTAACTGAAAGGAAAGCAAAGGTAGGGCGTTGCCGGGTCTATTTGAAACGGAGCGCAGGGCAGTTAAGGCTCCCGTTCCAGTTTTTTTAACACCGTACCGCCAGTGGGCTTCTGTAATTTTAAATGTTAAGTTACATTCATATTGCAAGGCTATAGCGAGGGAACGTGCACGCAGTCTTCAAATGCAAATCACCCGTTTTCTCTGACTCTGGTCTCCACAAGGTTATAAGGTTGTTAGGAACACGTCATGGTCGACAGTCTGAGATACTTAAGGCTTTCTGGGGGAAAAAAAATATATATATATATTTATAAATATATACATAAAGATAAAGTGCTTCCGATTCTCCCCCGAAGAGAACTGCCCCGCGGTCGCAGCAGTGCTGCCCGGGCCCCGGCGCGGGCTCCGGGGGCCTCCAAGTCTTCCTCATTTAAGAGGACCTCGCCTTGGGCACCTCATCTCTGAGGCCCGAGTGAAATGAGCTCAGTAGTGGTTCTCTCCACTTCCTGTTTTCGTCCTCCACCTTCCTTTGGGAGAGCCAGCAAATGAAAGCACGGGGTTCTATCCTGCTTCCCTCCAAGAAATTTCCCTTTCACGAGAGCACGCAAAAGCCCAGGTAAAGTGCACGTTTGATCCTTTATGAAGCCTTGGAAAAGGAGAGGGCTTGAGACACCGAGAAAGAGACCCGAAGGAGCCAGTGGAAGAAGCCTGGAAGGGGCAACGGTACAAATGCGTTCCTTTACCCACTCAATTCTCCTTTTACTAGACTCTAGATAATTTTGGCTTCCCTGCAGTTTCATGCTTTGTGTGAAGAACATGTAAGAGGGTCAATGTCCATGAGCAAAAATATTTGAGAAAACACCATACGATGTTAAGTGAAACAAAAAAGAAAAATACATACATATATAATATATATAATGTATATATAATACACACATGTATATACATATGCATATATCTGTGTGTATGAATGTGTATATACATATATATGTATGTAGTTGCTTAATTGGCAAACATTTGGAGACTTTCTAGCTTTTTAATTATTGATTTCTAGCTTAATTGCACGTGGACACAGTACAAATAGTATGATTTCAATTCATTGGCGTTTGTTGAAACATTGCCCAATATATAGTTCTCTAATTATTTTATGTTTACTTGAAAATAATGTGTGTTCTGCATTTGTTGGGTGCAGTTGTTGGGTGTAGACTACTGCACCCTACAAACATCAGCTAGTCAAATTTATTACTGTGTTGTTTAAATCTTCTCTCTGTCAGTATTTTGTATCTGATTGTTTTGTGAATTTTTTAAAAAATTGTGGTACATATCTTTTTAATTAATTAATTAACTAATTTTATTTTTGGCTGTGTTGGGTCTTCGTTTCTGTGCGAGGGCTTTCCCCAGTTGCGGCGAGCGGGGGCCACTCTTCATCGCGGTGCGCGGGCCTCTCACTATCGCGGCCTCTCTTGTTGCGGAGCACAGGCTCCAGATGCGCAGGCTCGGTAGCTGTGGCTCATGGGCCCAGTTGCTCTGCGGCATGTGGGATCTTCCCAGACCAGGGCTCGAACCCGTGTCCCCTGCATTGGCAGGCAGATTCTCAACCACTGCGCCACCAGGGAAGCCCTGTTTTGTCAATTTTTGACATAGATGTGTTAAAAAATATCAATCAATGATTGTGGATTTCTCTATGCTTCTGATTTTGTCAATTTTTACTACATAATTTGATGCTGTTTTATTCGATGCACACAGATTTAAGATTGTCGTATTTTTCCATGAAGTGGACTCTTTCACTATTGTAAAATATTCTTCTTTAACTGTGCTACGACTACTTCTTGTATGTAGCCTCCTTTGCTTGATATTATTACAGCTACACCAGTTGTGTCTCTCTTAGTATTATCATGGAATACGTTTGGGATCTGAACTACTGTCCATCCATCAGTGAGTTGATGGTGACGGTTTATAATACAGATTTTGGAGTTGGAATTAATTGTATGTGCTTTATGGATGACCCTTTCATTAATGGTCTTGATTTTTTCTAAAGTCAGTTTTATATAGCTGTCATATACTGGGCATCATCTATGTGTCATAAATTATACTAGATGCAAGTAAAAGATGTAGGAAGAGGAACTTGCAGGCCAAAAGACACTTAAAGGACATATAAGGTTATCACAATTTGTAAAACTTAAGTACTCTCTAAATACTTGAAAAGATTAAGAATTTTTTGTTGTTGGGTCTTTTTAGAGCTAATGGTACTCTTAGTTTGTTCTCCCCTTCAACAAAAATTTGGCATCCATCCATAAGCAGAAGTGCCTCTGTGGGATTTGTGGAACCAAGCACCATACACCACGGGACCCAGAAGGACTCTCACCCACTGGTGCGTCAGGTGATAGGCAGACAGAGTGGGGCACCAGCTGTGGCACCTACGGGACACTGTGAGCTGGTTCCAGCCCCTCGTGGCCGCTGCCTGGGAGCTTCTGCAGAACACTGACGTGGGTGGTCACCTGCAGGCAAGAGAGCTCTTGCGGAAGTCAAGGTTTCCAGAGAAGCTCCAGCACTGCATTGGAGGGAAAAAAAAGTACAAGCTTGGACGCATTAGAGGGTAAAAGGAACAGCTTACCTTTGCTGGCATCACCCCACACCCAAGGCCGCACAGCTGAGGGCTAAACTAGATGGCCTGTGATTTCTCCCATGAGGGAAAGGGAGAGCCAGTGAGTGAACTCCTGGCTTCCTGAGCTGTGCAGGATGCGGCCAGAGAGACTCATTTCTCTCTGGCAGCATCCAGAACGCTAAAGAGGGAGAGCCACGATGGAGGAAGGAGCAGATAGAGAGTGGTATACGAGATTCCCTGCTGACTGCATTCTGGACTCAGTCAGGAAGCCTGCCCACGAGACGCAGGGGAAATACCACCCACAGATCCCCACTCCCCAAGTGACCCTCAGGCAGCCCCACAGCTCCTAGCACTCTGCAGTGGGCTCCCTGTGTATACAGTGGGCTGAGCAAAAGCTCTGGTAGGTGGGGGCACAGGCGGAAGGCAGGCCAGGGTCTGTAGGCGAAGGAGAAATCACAAACGTGGGCTGTGTGCCACCTTCAGGGAAACAGCAGAGGCTACCAGCAGCCTGTCTGGTGCTTGGTAGGATTGAGAGAAGACACAGAAGCTTAAGACTTCTGCCATAAGAGGGATCAAGAAATGAGAAGCAGGTGTATCCATTCAAGGTCAGAGAAAGCCTCAGAATCTATAGCAGGTCTGATGAAAGGAATTGCTGCCCTGAAGGCCAGTTAGTAAAAACTGGAGGAGGTGACTGCCACTTCAAATGTGAATCCAACAACGCAAGACTCCAAAGAACATGAAAAATCAAAGAAACATGAAGTCACAAAAAGATCATGATAATCTTCTAGTAACTGAACCCAAAGACATGGAGATCTGTGATTTACCTCATAAAGAACTCAAAATAGCTGTTTTAACTAAACTCAGTGCCCTACAAGACAACAGAGAAAGACGAATGAAATCAAGTAAACAATATGCAATCAAAAGTGAACAAAAAGATTGAAATTTAACAAAGAGATAAAAACCATAAAAAATCAACAGAAATTCTGGAGCTGAAAAATTCATGAATGGAATGAAAAATGGAATAGAGGACACTAAATAGAAGAATCAGTGAGATACAGGATAGGAACTTTGAAATAACCCAGTCTGAGGAGAAAAATAAGAATGAAAGAGAGTAAAGAAAGCCAACATGATCTATGGGACACCATCAGAAAAACCAGTATCTGAATTATTGAAGTTCCAGAAGAAAAGAGAATGAAGGGAGCAGAAAGGTTATTTACAGAAAGAATGGCAGAGAACTTCCCAAACCTGGGGAGAGATTTGGACATTGCAGTCCACAAAGCTAATAGACCACCCCATTATTTTAATCCAAAGAGACTTTCCTCAAGACACATTATAATAAAACTGTTGAAATTCAAAGACAAAGACTTTAACCAAGGAGGTTGAAGATCTTGAAAACTACAAGACCTTGATGAACGAATTTGAAGAAGACACAAATAAATGAATGTCTCATGTTCATATTCTAGAAGAATTAATTTTATTAAAATGTCCATACTACCCAAAGCCATCAATAGATTCAATGCAATCTCTATCAAGATTCCAATGGCATTTTTTACACAAGTGGAAACAACAATCCTAAAGTTCAGATGGAATCACAAAAGACCTCAAATAGCCAAAGCAATCCTGGGAAAGAAGAGCAAAGCAGGAGGTACTATACTTCTGGATTTCAAGCTATGTTACAAAGCTGTATAATCAAAACAGCATGGTACTGGCATAAAAACAGACACATAGGCCAATAGAACAGAATTGAGAGCTTGGGCTCTCACACATATATGGTCAACTAATATTGGATAAGGGAACACAGACACTCAGTGGAAAAAAGATAGTTTCTTCAATAAATGGTGCTGAGAAAATTGAATATTCACATGTAAAAGAATAAAATTAGGTCCCTATTTTACACTACAAACAAAAATTAACTCAAAGTGGACTAAACACTTAAATGTAAGATGTGAAGCTGTAAAAATCCTAGGAAAAAACATAAGAAAAGGCTCCTTGACATGGGTCTTAGCAATGATTTTTTTGGATATGACACCTAAAGCACGAACACATTATATATATATAATGAAGTATTATTCAGCATGAGAAAGACCAAAATCCCATGATTTGCGAACACATGATGGACCTTGAGTGTACTGGGCTAAGTGAAATTAGATGGAGAAAATTAAACACTGTGTGTTCTCACTTATAAGGGGAATCTAAAAAAGCTGAAGTCATAGAAGCAGAGAGTAGAATGGTGGTTACCAGGAGCTGTGCAAAGGGGGAAATGGGGAGATGTTGGTTAAAAAGTACAAACTTCCAGTTAGAAGATAATAAGTTCTGGGGATAGATAGTATTGTTATCAACTGATCATAGATTCTGTTCTATATACTTAAAAGTTGCTAAGAGAATAAATGTCAGTGCTCTCAATACAAAAAAAGATACAGTAATTGTATGACATAATGGAGGTGTTAGCTAACATTATGCCGGTAATCATATTGCAATATATGTGTAATGAATCAACATGTTGCATACCTTTAAGTTACAGAATGTGATATGTCAATTATACCTCAATAACACTGGAAAAAATTAAAAACCATGGCTCCAAAAAAAAAAAAGGTTTTGAAATAGATAATGATGATGGTTGCACTATGTTGTGAATATAATTAATGTCTCTGACTTGGTTACTTAAAATGGTTAAAATGTCATATTTAGGGAATTCCCTGGTGGTCCAGTGGTTAGGGCTCTGTGTTTCCACTGCCGAGGGTGTGGCTTCGATCCCTGGTGGGGGAACTAAGATCCCACAAGCCGCACAGCGCAGCCAAAAAAGAAAGAAAGAAAGAAAGAAAATGTCATATTTATATAATACATATTTTACCACAATAAAAAAAAATTTAAGTAAAGGGATGGGGAAAGATATACCAAAAGAAATCTGGAATAGCAGTGGTAATTTCAGGCGTGGCAGATTTCAGACCCAGCTAGATTGTCAGGAATAAGAAATGGCATTACATAAAGATGGAGGAGGCAGCGCTCCAAGGAGACAGACCCATCCTGGATGTGTAGCATTTAACAGTAGAGTCAAAATACATGAAGCAAAGACAAAGAGAACCACAATGAAAAATAGGCTAACCCACTATTGAACTTGGAGACTTCAACACCCCTGTGTCAGTAATTGACAGAAGAACCAACAAGCAGAAAATCAGTAAAGACATAGTTGAACTGAACAGCACCATTCATCACCTAGATCTAATCAGCACTTACAGAGTACTTCCTCCAGTAACAGGAGAATACATATTCTTCCCAAGCTCATGGTATATTCCCCAAGTAGAAAACATTTGGGGCCATAAGACATACCTTAACTAATTTAAAAGAACAGAAACAGTATAAAGTTTTCTCTTGGACCAGAATGGAATTATACTAGAAATCAATAAAGATTGCTGGAAAATCCCAAAATATTTGGAGATTAAACAACACACTTTTAAATAACACATGGGGCAAAGAAGAAGTCTCAAGAGAAATTTTAAAATATTTTAAGCTAAATGAAATTACAGCTTATCAAAATTTGTAGTATGAAGCGAAAGCAGTGCTGAGAGGGAAATTTATAGCATGGAATGCATATATTAGAAAAGAAAAAAGATCTAAAATCAATAATCTAAACTTCCACTGTAGGAAAGTAGAAAAAATAAAATAAAAAGGAACATATTAAATCCAAAGTAAGCAGAACAAAAGAAACAATAAAAGTCAGAGTCAAAATCAATGAAACTGAAAACACAAAAACAATAGAAAGAAGTGATACCAATTCTCTACCACCTCTTCCAGAAAATAGAAACAAAGAAAACGCTTCAGAACTCATCCTGTGAGACTAGCATTACCCTAATACCAAAACCAGGAAAAGACATTATAAGGAAGGAAAACAACAGATCAATGTGTCTCACAAACATAGATGAAAATTCTCAACAAAATATTAGCAAATTGAATCCAACAATGTATAAAAAGTATTGTACAACATGACCACGTCAGATTTATCCCAGGTATACAAGCTTGGTTCAACATTTGAAAATCAGTTAATGTACTCTATCACATCAACAGACTAATGAAGAAAAATCACATATCTTATCTATAGAAACATCAAAAATATTTGACCAAATCCAACACCCATTCATGCTGATAAAACTCTCAGCAGGAATAGTGGAGAACATCAACTTGATAAGGAACATTTATCCAAAAAAAACCCCTCCAGGTAACATCATATTTAATGATGAGAAGCTACGTGCTTTCCCCCTAAGATTGGGAACAAAGCAAGGATGTCCCCTCTCACCACTCTTTTTCAATATTGTACTGGAAATCCTAGGTAATACAATAGGAAGTCTGTCTTTTTACCTGCCCCTTAACTGCCTAAAGAACTCAGACAAAGGCCCTGGTCCAGGAAGGGCACTGTCACCGGAGATCTACAAAGAACACGGGTCGGGCCTGGGGGGAGCTGCATAGGGCCGAGAGACCAGAGTCCTCTGTGTGTCCCACTGTCCCTGCGGGCCCAGCAAACATCTGTCACCAAACATTCACTTTCCCACCTCCGTGTGAACTGCCTTCTCCCCGCTGAAGTCCCCCCGCCCCGCACCCCCTTCTCCTTCTCTCAGGCGCCACATCTGCGGCCTCATATTACGGGGCCCCTGTACATACGTAATTAAATCTGGTTTTCTCCTGTTCATCTGTCTCATGTCAATTTAATTCTTAGACCAGCCAGAACAACCTAGAAAGGGTGGAGGGAAACGCTTTTCTTCTCAAATACCACTCTTGGTATCGGTTTGCTTTTATAGCTTAGGAAGATAAGATAATAAACACAAATTGGTCAAAATTTGCCTTCGTATTGGAACCCTGTGTGCCAAGAGCATCATTAAGACTGAGTGATGGGTGATGAAGATCCTGACAGCCTCAAGTCTGAGGGCAAAAGTGTATGCATAATGCTGGTTTGTTTACACAGATGTTCTTTGGAAGATATTTCCCATAATAAAATAAGTTGCAACGTTTTTCTGTGTTCATTTTTTTGGAATAAATCTTCTTAGAGCTGCTTGGTTATTACTGTTTTAAAATGAAGTGCTTTTGATTATACTAAACATGTGACAGCGCTTTCTGATTTCTGTGTGTCATACTGCTGAGAGATTCACGAAAGGAAACAATGATCAGAGCAAAGTGGTCACCGAGTTTATTAATCAAATCTCGGGGAGAAAAACAGACAAAGAGTGAACCCTAATGTAAACTATGGACTTTAATAATGATTTATCGATACTGGTTCATCAATTGTAACAAATGTACCACATGAATTCAATATGTCAATAAGAGGACGATTCCTCATAATCATATTGGAAGGCAGGTCAGTAGCACACAGACTCACATAACAATAGAGTTAACGTCTTGGAATATGGTACCTGCATGGACAAGGCACTTACCTGACAACTCATGGCCAATTAGGCATGATCCCAGGTTGGCGTGTGAATCCACCAGCCACAGGAGTCTGGGTGCTTCTCTGACCTGGCTGACTCTTCGGCACTTTATCCAATAGAACGAATGCTGTAATGCTTAGTTCGAATAGTGAATCTTAAAGTTTTTATGTCTTCTTTCATCCAAGGGTTTATAATTGTTCCATTTAAAATCCTGTGGTGTTATTTATTCATCTTCCTCTCTTCTCTCAGTAATAGTGGCCCCAGGCAGTCCTAATTTCTCAGTCAGCTCCCTCTGGTTGTAGCTGAATAATTTATTTCCTTTACTTCCTGATGGCCTGGTTCCAGTTCTAGCAGAGTTTGCTGGAAGAAAATACCACCAAAATGTTGTCTGAGATTTGTCTGCCTCAGAGTGTGGAGGAATGCACAGCATATACAACAATCACTGAGGAACCGTAATGCATAAGACGATGTATAGAATACGGAGAAATAAGACAGCGAGAAAGCAGCTATTGTACAAGGCAAAAGAGTTCTGCAAGTTTGTCGTAGATCGTAAGTGAAAAATGGTAGAACAAGGCAGTGAAGGCCTAATAAGTTTCTTATTGCAGGTCCTCTCGGAATCCTGAGTGTGCTAACGTAAATCAGGAACTCCAATTCAAACAGCAGTAGGCAGAGTTCTATAGACTTTCGTTACCTGAGAACACTTCTTTATGTGGATGCTTCCAAGAGACAAGCATTCTACAGAACACACCTAAGAAAATGCAGTGAAGAATTAAGTACCAAAATAAAGACGAAGTAGTGCTGAGGCAAAGTCTGGTGGAAGTCCATGAGAAGAATTGTTCTTGCCGACCAGGGGAAATCAGGGGAGGCTCCACTGAGGAGGTGGCAATGTAGCTGGTTTCCAAAGGATATAATGAGGATAAGACGTGGATACAGACAGTCCTGGTCAAAGAGCACGAACAAAAGAATGAGGCGTGAAAGTGTGTGGTGTTCCTTGAGGAGAGAGAATTTTGACATTCCTAGTCCAGAAGACCAGGAGGATGGTGCACCATTTACCAATGATAGGGAAAAAGAAAAATAAAACTTTTGACCAGAAAGAACTAGAAGATGAAGGAAGTGGCATGCGAGAGACAAAGGTAACGGATTATTTTGAACTTGTTAAATTTGTGATGAAGAGGCTCTTGGTGAAGTTTTCAAGAGACAATTCCTGGAGATTAGGACAGAGCCCTAAGGAGACAATAAAGGTTTGAGGGACCTTCTCCTATCCAACATCCAGAAATATGGGACTAGCTAAAGTAGCCTCTTAGAGATTAACCCTTGGTGACATTAATCCGTGTATCTCAGAAAACAAATTACTTGATGAAGATATCAAAATCACATCCATCTTTACAGTGGCAGAGAATGAGTTCTGATCAGCCTCTTAAAGATGAAATGACCTTGTTTGTATCTCATAATTTGCAGCACAAACGGTAGGGTTTCAGCCAAATTATAGCAAAATTTAATCCTAACTCTGACATCGCAGTCACCTTTTATGTTATTTGAAAGAAAATTGGTCTGCCTTCTCTGGTCTGACAGATGCTGGGAAATATTCATCTACATCAAGTCATGGGCAGTAGCTAATGGATTGGCTGAATGGATGGTAAGGGATACAGAAAGGACAGGATTGGAGGACTAGTGACAAGGAAGTTTGGGGTATCCACATACCTCTGTAGATAGATCTCTCAAATGGGGTTTGTGGCTGTATTAGTTACGTGTTGCTATCTAACAAATTACCCTCCAAAACTTAGAGGCTCAGAACAACAATCCAGTAACGGCTTAGCCGGTCCCCTGCTTCGTGGTCGGGCAAGGTTGCAATCAGGGGTCAGAGCTGCTGGCTCAAGTGACGGCTCTTCTGGGACAGGATCCACCTCCAGGGAACATGGTTGTGGGCAAGACTCAGTCTCTGAATCTGGAAGCCTCAGTCCCTCACGGGCTGCTGGCCGGGGCCCACGCTTCGCCACGTGACAGGTCGTCCTCTCCGTCGGGGCACGTGTGCAGGCAGAGTTCCTCGTCATGTCGGTGGCATGTCACCACTTTCCCGCATTTCATTCCCTCGAAGCACGTCACTGGGTCCAGTCCCCACTCAAGGGGAGGGCATCACACAAGGACGTACACGCCCAGAGGCAGGACCCCCGGGAACCATCCTAGGAGGCTGCCCACCACTCATCCTAGGGTATCCACTGCCGAGGAGGCGCTCGGTACTCAGGCACACGATGATGCACTCCGTGGCTTCAGTCAGCATCCTTCCCCAGCCCCACAGGACCTTTTCATGGACGAGAGAAAAGTATCCATGGTGATAAGGATGCCATTCATGGGCTCAGTAACCCACGCTCCTCCTCACCAAGGCTGACCCCTCTCTCTGTGGCCTTATCTGCCAACAGCAGAGAGAAATAGTTTAGCCCCAAACAGGGAACAGTTCTCCAGGAGGAACAAGCAGCTACCTGGTGGCAGGTTGGTCACTGGTCCTGCTCCGTCACGGGGGAGGAGAGGCTCATCCTCACTGGATGTTGACTTTACGAATCCGTCTTTAGGGAGCAGAATTTTCGGCGGAAGATGACTGAATGTAAGGAGTTGTTCATATGGTCTGTGACAGGTACAGTTACCTTTGGGACTGTTTGGGGCCGATTCAGAGAGGTGACCGTAGACTTCGTCTCTGTACTTTGACTGTCAAGCACCCAGGAGGTGCTCAATAAATGTTTAATGGATGAATCAATAAACTCAAATTACTGTATCAAAGGATGCTACTGAGTTAATCATGAACCTTCTCAGGTGATGCTTGTCATTCCAAATATTTCAAAGAAGATGTTTCAACACGAGGGAAGTCTTCAGGTTTTCAGTTACTGAGCTGGGTAGTGGAGAAGACTCTGAACCAAGGATGCCCTCAAATCAAACAATTTATGTGCTGCCTGTTCGGCACACACTCAGAGGTGTTCATCATTATCTATGTTTCTGGCTGTTCATCATTATCCATGTTTCTCCATGGTTACTCTCGGCCAGCCTAGTAACATGCAAGGCTGCCTGTAGGATTGGCCATTTTTACAGCTTCCCTGTCAGCTCGGCTTGCAGGCAATTTATGCGTGGCTGGAGTATCTGTAACTTAAAGGTCACGGAACTTTAATAAAAGACCAAAGGCTGTTATCATTCATCTGCTTTCTTTTATGGCCCTGTGTGAGAAACACAGAGGTAGTATTGATAATTCACGGAGGTCCTTATTTAGCTACTGAGAATATAATGCTGAGAACTGGAAAAGGTGTACGATGGCATGATAACCCTTGTATATGGATGGTAACCTACTACTCAGAACTTACCATCTCTAAGCAACGTGGGTGTTTTTTCCCTCTTTGCTGTGATTTGAAAGAGTTCTGCTGCCGTGCTCCCTAGGTAGGCTCTCCTCAGATGACCTGCACCTGCCCAGCATTGCATGCACAGGTCTGAAGAATCAACGACGGTGCCAGGCACGCACCTCAGCTGCCCCCGGAAAAGCTCTGGGCACCGCGGCGTGATGCCCTGAGACCACGCTGCACGAGAAGTTCTGAGAAGCCAGCGCTCTTTGCAGCGGCTTCATTGGGAAAACATCATGCGCGTGGAGGACCCCCCCCCCGCCCCATTTCCCGCCCGCATTGTAGGTGCCCGAGGGAAACAATCAAGAAATCCTGTAAAATGTTTTTTCTAAAGTTCGACTTGTTTCAAGACTAGCTCATGTGAAAAAATGGTCAAGAAGTCTTACATTTTTTTAACTTTTTATTTTATATTGGAGTATAGTTGATTAACAATGTGGTGTTAGTTTCAGGTGTGCAGCAAAGTGACTCAGTTATACATATACATGTATCTATTCTTTTCCCATTTGGGTTGTTACATAACATTGAGCAGAGATCCCTGTGCTATACAGCAGGTCCTTGTTGGTTATCCGTTTTAAATACAGCAGCGTGGACATGTCAATCCCAAACTCCCTAACTATCCCTCCCGCCGACCCTTCCCTGCTGGTGACCAGAAGTTCGTTCTCTAAGTCTGTGAGTCTGTTTCTGTTTTGTAAATAAGTTCATTTGTATCATTTTTTTTTTAGATTCCACATGTAAGCGATATCATACGATATCTGTCTTTCTCTGTCTGACAAGAAGTCTTACATTTTTGGCAACTGAAACCAAGATGGATATTTTCATGTCACTGCCTGTGATAGCTGGAAGGAAAGTGGGCGTGCTTGGAGGGACAGCGGCAGAAAACTCCTTCTGGTAAGACACTTAGGTTTATTGGATGTTTGTGAAATGCCTGGTTTGCCTGTGTCAGCTCGTCCGATTCTCAGCTTGGTGCTGTGATTACCTCCCACCCTCCCCGTGAGGACACACTGAGGTGTAGAGGGCGTGCGCTGAAGGTCACAATGTGGTGAGCGGATGTGGGAGAGTTCGGACCACACCAGCCCTCGCTCCAAATTACTCCTCCAGACTGCCTTTCCCCCTTCGGTTATTGCCGTAGAAGGCCAGGAAGCAAAATATGATATCCAGGGACCCTTATAAATAGGTCACACATGGGGAAATTCTTAGAACTAAAAAATTATAGATCATGCAAGAAAGCATTGAAGTTACATTCAATAAAGCTGTCCGACTTGCCAAATATTTTTCCAAACTGCGGACACTTCTGTTTACCAGCTAACACTTTACTTAAAATTTCAGTTCTTGATAGTACTCGATAGCTCCTGATAGTATGCTAGTGACATGCTAACCGTCTTGCATCCCGATTGCTTCAAGCCAGTGTGTGATAAACCAAGGGGATGACGTCATAGAAACCCAGGGGCTGCTCTGTGTCCCCTCCTCTTCCTGCTGAGCTGTCCATTTTGTTTTCATTTATCAGGCCGGGGACACAGCTGCTGATACGGTACAGGTATAAGGCAGCCTCTCTAAAACATCACATTTTCAATTCTCTGATGAAATTTAAATTTCTGAAGATTCTTTTCTTTTGTAGACACGTTCACTTATTTTTTTTTTTTTTAATTTTTGGCTGTGTTGGGTCTTCGTTTCTGTGCGAGGGCTTTCTCTAGTTGCGGCAAGCGGGGGCCACTCTTCATTGCGGTGCGTGGGCCTCTCGCTATCGAGGCCTCTCTCGTTGCAGAGCACAGGCTCCAGACGCGCAGGCTCAGTAGTTGTGGCTCACGGGCCTAGTAGCTCCGTGGCATGTGGGATGTTCCCAGACCGGGGCTCGAACCCGTGTCCCCTGCATTGGCAGGCAGACTCTCAACCACTGCACCACCAGGGAAGCCCCGTTCACTTATTTTAAGTTAGAATTTGTACTTCTGTATTACAAATGAATCCTTCATGTAATAAGCATTTATTGCGTGCCAGGCATTCTGATATGGGTCAGTTATAGTCACCATGGCTAGCATAGTGTGAAATAACTTTTTACATTCATATTTTATGATCTTCCTAGCAAAGCTTTTAAATAATTAAAGTTTATTTCAAATTAAAATGAAGTTAAAACATAAACTCCGGTACATGAATTTGTAATGAGTCTGTAATTCTTAGGAAATAGAATGTCTCCATTGTAATTCGTCTATTCTTTTAACGTGAAACCCTTTGAAACTAAGAAATGGAGCTGTCTACACTTCAAGTTTGCTCAAGGCACACGCCAGACAGCCACTCGGGGATTTTTGTTGAGATACACTTTCGAGAATGTTCCAGGCCCAGCCGTAATCAAATGGCACACTCAGTTTGAGAAGTCCTTTGAGGAGTCTTAACAAGAGGACCATGAAAGGTGTAGGTAATGTTTTGGAAAATTGGTAAGAAGTAAGAAGAAATGTATCCTGCAGCTGGCCTCAGTGGAGGAAGAGAAGGAGGCATCACCTCCTACGGGCCTGAAAGGATGAACAAGGGCCGGGTTCCCTGGACACAGAGAGAGCAGTCTCGGGGTCAGGGCCGTGCAGCTGGACCACCCTAAGGGAGGAAGACGCAACTGGACCTCCTGGCTCCACAGGGAGGAGACCCCAGAAAACACCCCTCACTCCCTTCCTGTCCTCTGACCTCTGCACAGCAGCCCACTGGCCAAACTCAGTGGGAAGCCAGAGGGCAAGGGGGGCTGTGGATGCAGCCCACAGAGGTCAGTGTCCCTGGACCCACACACTCTAGAGCATGGGGAGAAGGTGGGAGGGGGGTCTGAGAGGGATGAGCAGAAAACACCACACGGTACTTCTCTGTCACTGTGTGCTGCAGGCATTGCAAGAGCCTCATGAAATGGGGCCACTCAAAATTTAGTTGAGAAAATTAGTATAATACTAACCTCTTGGGTTTTCTTTTTCTTTTCTTTTTTTTCTTTTCTTTTTTTTTTTAGTGAAACAAGTAAAGTGTTTATTTGGAGGAAAAATAATATGGGTGAATAGACACACACAGATGGACTCGAGAGAGTGTCACGCCTTTGTGGTAGTTTGAATCACTTACATGGGGCATTTCTTCTGGGTTTCCTCTGGCCAATCATTTGGGTTTTCTTTGTCTCTTCTTACTTCCTTTTGCTCTCAAATTAAGATAATTCTCTTACAGATTCTATGCTGAAATATTTGGGAAACAGATATCAAAATATTTTTTTGATCTACCTAAATAATTACTCTAATTCTCTCGTCTTCCCAAATTATGAGCGAAAAATACCAAAATAGTTTAAAGTAGCACAGGCCACCTTGGAAATACAATTTTGAAGAAGATAAGGGGTATGTGTGAAACGAGAAAAATGCCTCTTGTTTCTGTGATGTAACTGTCCCGTGGCATTTCCTGAAAACCGTGCGCCGAATAAATGAATATGAATGAATGAAGGGATTGGGTAGGAAACACAACACATAAACATGTGAGGCCAGGGATGTCACTGCTCTACCAGGAGCAGGTCCTGCTCCCTCTCCTGTCATGTTTCTTCTCTGACTCCCCCCATCCTCTCTTCACCCTACTTAACTTGTTTACGCGTCTGGCTTTCTGACCAAACTGTAAATTCCTTGAAAGCAAGTGCCATATCCTCTCAGGAGGTAGGAACTCAATTCACGTTGTTTAATAGTCAACAAAGCAGGAATTACAGCAATAGTTTAATAGTAAATCTTACAAATACGTGAAATCAACTAAATTTAAGAGGCCCAAAACTCATAGAATTTTCACATGTTCCAATGCCAAAAAGACTTGAGGGAGGGGAAGAAAGCCTTCGTTCCCTACCTTCTTTATTCTCTCATTAAATTATTTTTATCTTACTAGTAGCAAATAGTGTTTCTTTTTTTTTTTTTTAACTGATGCTTTCTTCCATTTCCAAGTTGTAAAAATGCTTGCATTACAATACAGGGCACCTATAACAATATTAAATGTATTTATATTATATGTTGTTTTTTTTTAAAATTTATTTATTTATGGCTGTGTTGGGTCTTCGTTTCTGTGCAAGGGCTTCCTCTAGTTGCGGCGAGCGGGGGCCACTCTTCATCGCGGTGCGCGGGCCTCTCACTATCGCGGCCTCTCTTGCTGAGGAGCACAGGCTCCAGACGCGCAGGCTCAGCAATTGTGGCTCACGGGCCCAGCTGCTCCGCGGCATGTGGGATCTTCCCAGACCAGGGCTCGAACCCGTGTCCCCTGCATTGGCAGGCAGATTCTCAACCACTGCACCACCAGGGAAGCCCTATTATATATTTATAAATATTAGAATTCCCATAATGCTTATTATGGAAATCTTAGTGAAGTTCTAGAAATGGGAGCTATTTAGCATAGGTAGATTACTCTCTGAGGACACAATCCCGATTCCATGATTCTTTAAGCCTGATCAGGCAAGGGCAAAGGTTTTTCAAGCAAGGCATCTTCATTTCTTCTGCTTAATTATGCATCTGTGTAGTGGCTGCAGAAGCTTACAAAAAATTTTACCTTCATAGTTCAAAAGGAAAATGCTTTCTTAATACTTGCATTTCTAATGGCAAATATAACTTTTTAAGGCTTTTTATGTTGAACATATCTATTAACTTTTGAAAAGTATGTTGAAGATGAAAGTATCTAAAACGATAGAAGAAATTTTCACACATTGAGGTATGGGGGAGTCGTTCTAGCTTGTACGTGATTTGTCTTGACCTTTATGCTAATGGACAGCCTGTCTTCTGGCCCGTCAGACATGTACTGTACATCCGCTTTAACCATTAAAGAAAAGAATGCATCGATAAACCAAAATGGATGCTATACAGCAGAAACTAACACAACACTGAAAATCAACTACACGCCAATACAAATTAAAAAAAAAACAAAAAGGAAATAGGCAGCTGGCTGTACTCAAACCTGGAAGAGCTGAAAATATACAAATTAAAGATGACTTTGAAAGAGGAAAAGGCCAGAATCCTATTACAACTAATCATTTTACATATTGATCTTTTGATCTCTGCCCGTGGGCATGCATATTTTCTACGTTATTCATTAATACATTCAACAAGCATTTACTGAGTCTCCTATATGCTGACGCTGTTATAAACGAAGCACATGCACGACTTTGTATTTACTTTTCAACTGAATATGATAATACACGTTTTTGTCAAATGAAATAAACAAACAAAAAACACAAAATGGAGTAACCGTGGTTCAGGCATCGGAAACGGAGCCCAGTTGTCACTGTGAATATTGGTTTCAGACACATTCCTGCATCACTGAGAACTTGAATTTTGAACTGTATCAAACTCGGGACACCACCAGCTGCTCTCAAAACAGTACCTGCCAGCAGCTGCCAGCTGCCACCTCATGGTCTCAAGGTCTCCCCTTGAGTGTGCAACCATTTCAGACCCCACCCAATCCTTGCTTAACAAGCACCCTTGCTGCTTGCCAGCTCCCATCCTAATTCTTGACAAACAACTTACGTAACTTTGTGGGTTCTGCCTTTGTAAGCTCCCCCCGTTTTGTAGTCGGGCAGAACACAGTTCAAGTGCTTCTTGAATCTGTGTCTACCGGGCTATAGTTCTCAGTGTGACTCAGATAAAACTCATTTCTATTCTTATAATAGATTATTAATGGATTATTTGTGTCGACAAAAGTCAGTGGGTTGTGGTTTCATTCGCTTGTTTGCTGAAATTAAAAAACACATAGAAACAAAAAACCCTGGGGCAAATACAACTTTTATCCTGTCTGCTATCAATTTGGAGAATAGTTTCTATAACTTCAACATCTAAGTTTTCTCACTTTAATTTTTAGTCAGCATTATTTTTATGTTTATACAGTAGACAGTGAACCAAAAATTAGAGCAGAAGTAGGTTGGTACTTTTGAATAGAGCTACTAATTTAATGGTAAAATGAGATTTGCCTTAATAAAATTTTGATGAAAATATTTGATTTCATGTACTCTGTTATAGAAGGAAAAATTTCAGGCTTTTGCCTGAAATGTCTTATCAAAATTTCTGAATGCATTTGTAAGTGGAGGTTTTACCTTATTTTTTAATTACCCCTTTGGTGTTTAACAACCCTCACTCTCAGGAAAATAATTTAAATCTGCTTAACTTCTTTCATGAAAGGTAAGCGGAGTTTCTCCTGATTTATCTTCACTAAAATTATTTATTAGATCATACTTACTCTTGTCACCTAAGAAAATATGAAATTATTCTAAGGCAAACTGACCGAATGTACTTCCGACTCAAAATGCACTCATTCTTCCCTTATCTTTGAGTGACTCAGGTCAGTAGATAAGAAATGGAGTGGCTGATGGTAGGCTTTCTGAAAGCAGGGATTTTTCTCTTTCATCCACTGGTGTAACTATAGGGTTTAGAACAACCCTAGTAATTGTCCAATTATACTTTTTGAATGAATGGATCAACCAAAGCAGATTGTCTCTGTCTGTTTTGGCTGCTTAAATAAGAACACCACATACCAGGTGGCTTATAAACAACAGAAATGTGTTTTTCACTGTTCTGGAGGCTGGGAAGTCCAAGGTCAAAGTGCCAGCAGTTTCGGGGTCCAATGAGAGCCCAGTTCCTGGTTTATAGAAGCCGAGTGTCCTCTATAACCTCGCATGGCAGAAGGGTGAGGGATCTCTCAAGAGCTTCCTTTGTAAGGGCACTAATCCCATCACCTCCCAAAGGTCCCACCTCCACATACCATCACATTAGGGGCTAGGTTTCAACATATAAATTTTCAAGGGGCACAAACATTCAATCTATAGCACAGATCTTTCATAAAAGGCTGTTTCGTCGTAATTCTCTAGAAAGCAAACATTCAAGTAATAAAGCAAATAAAGGTAAATGTGGATGTTTATAGAGTGTTTCCAACTCAAATGAATCTCAGATAAATAGATGATAGATAGGTCAATTGATAAATATTATGTTATAATAAAGTCATACCACGGTCCACACACCAAGTCTGATCAGGGTTGGGGAAAGAGAGGAACCTCTGGGGATGTTTAACTGATTAGTACATAAAACTAACTTTGACTCAGATCAGTTTTCCATGCTTTGGTGATATGATTCACCTACAGGTTTATTTAAAATATCTTCCCAGGCTCCTCCATAAAAAGTCTGTTTCAGGGCTTCCCTGGTGGCACAGTGGTTAAGAATCCACCTGCCAATGCAGGGGACACGGGTTCGAGCCCTGGCCCAGGAAGATCCCACATGCCGCGGAGCAACTAAGCCCATGCACCACAACTACTGAACCTGTGCTCTAGAGCCCGCGAGCCACAACTACTGAGCCCACGTGCCACAACTACTGAAGCCCGCGTGCCTAGAGCCCGTGGTCCGCAACAAGAGAAGCCACTACAATGAGAAGCCTGCGCACTGCAACAAAGAGTAGCCCCCACTCACCACAACTAGAGAAAGCCTGCACAGCAACAAAGACCCAAAGCAGCCAAAAATAAATAAATTAAATAAACAAATTTAAAAAAAAAAAAAAAAAAAAAAAGTCTGTTTCATTGGACCTGCAGGGATCCCAGGAGTCTGCATTTTTATAAGCTCAGCAATTGATTTTTATAATCGGCTAAGAGAGCAAAGTGGCTCTATTTTCATAGTTGCTGGGAAATAGTTAATACAAAAGCAAGAGAAAATATAGATAAGTATGAAATAACAGAGCTGCAACTGTAAAAATAAGAACAATGTACAGTAGCTCCCCCTTATCTGCATGGGATCTGTTCCAAGCCACAGTGGATGGTACCGAACCCTCTATATATTGATACTATATCTTTTCCTATACATACATACCTGTGATAAAGTTTAATTTATAAATTAGAAACAGTAAGTGATTAACAACAATAACTAATAATAAAATAGAACAACTATAACAATATCCTGTAATAAAAGTTAGGTGAATGTGGTCCCTCCCTTTCGAAGTATCTTACTGCACAAATTTAATGCCTTTTCCATCTTTTTTTTTTTTAAATAAATTTATTTATTTATTTATTTTTGGCCGTGTTGGGTCTTCGTTTCTGTGCAAGGGCTTTCTCTAGTTGCGGCGAGCGGGGGCCACTCTTCATTGCGGTGCGCGGGCCTCTCACTATCGCGGCCTCTCTTGTTGCGGAGCACAGGCTCCAGACGCGCAGGCTCAGTAGTTGTGGCTCACGGGCCCAGTTGCTCCGCGGCATGTGGGATCTTCCCAGACCAGGGCTCGAACCCGTGTCCCCTGCATTGGCAGGCAGATTCTCAACCACTGTGCCACCAGGGAAGCCCCACCTTTTCCATCTTAACTAAGCCCTTGTCAGGTACCATGGCTGTAAATTTTGCAGTTTGAGATGCTACAGCAAGACTAGGACAAATTTCCTTTTCCTTCTTCACAATTTCACAGATAGAATAGTCGTTCTTATTGTAGATCTTAGCCACTTCAGCATATAATTCTTTTCTTTCCTTATGAACCTTCACCTTTTCACTTAAAGGAAGCACTTTACGCTTCTATTTGGCATATTCGAATTGCCAGCATGATTCCTCTTGTGCTTTGGGGCCATTATTAGGTAAAATAAGGGTCGTTGATTACAAGCACAAGACAGTCTACCTGATCACCCAGCGGCTACTAAGTGAGTAACCTGCAGGACACTCTGGACAAAGAGACGATTCACATCTCAGGTGGGATGGAGCTGGTGGTGTGAGATTTCATCACGTAGTCAGAATGACACACCATTCAAAACTTAAGGATTGTTTATTTCTGGAATTTTCCATTTAATATTTTCCGACCCTGGTTGACCGCAGGTGACTGAAACTGTGGATAAGGGGGGTCCACTCTAAGAATGAAGAAAGAGGACAAAAAATAAGTACATAAGTTCTGATAAATATCAATATCTGATAGGAGAGTAGAGAAATGACTTTTTAAATGTCATTTTGAAATAAAACATTCTCTTTTTTTTTTTTAAAAAAAAGGAACATTTATTCTTTACTTTTATCATAAGTGTTTTAGTATATTGTAGCAGCAGCTTCTGAAAATGTGCAACTTATAATTACAAAACTGTCCAAGGGAGGATCTTGCCCAGGAAAGGTAACCTTTTATTTGAAAACTGAAGGAACACCTAGTGTCTGATAGACAATTTCAGGGCCGTGACTAATAGGTGTAATTAAAGTGTTTCTCAGCAGGCTGGGGAGAGAAAAATCTGAAACTCTGAAAAAAGTCTTGTCAATTTAAGGCCTCACAGATTTGAACTCCAATAAGAAAGACTCAAATCAAAGTTTGGAGGGGATTTTGGGGGAAGTCCTGTTGGACACACACACAAGCTGGAGCTTCCTGGGCTGTGCGCACGCAGCCTGTTCCCCGGGCATCGGTGGCCGTGGCTGGCTGGTGCAGGACCCGCTGAGTTCTCTAAATTGTAAGGAATGACTCAGAGTGCAGGCCCGCCACTGGGACCCACTCAGGTCCCCCTTGAAGTTGGGCATGAGAGGCATGGGGGTGAAGAGAAAGAAAGCAATGGGTTACAACCAGTCTGGCTACAACTCTGCAAGAACCGTGGGTGTGGTCAACCGCAAACAGAAGTCACTGGAATCAAATAGATACAAAGTCTCTGGGGTTTCAAAGGCGGCTGTACAGCTCCCAGCCGCAGGTGGTCGTTGAGAGGCACACTCTGAGTTTACAGGGAACCCCTGCCTTCCCCCACCCCAGGGGAAGGGAAGGGAGGAAACAGGACTCACAGAGGACAAGCCCGGCTCCAACGTAGCCTCAGTGGTGGCTTCAGCCAGCCCGTGGGGGCTCTGAAGCTGGCGTGATGTGGCCGAGTTGTCCCCAGCTGGGGTAGAGGTGGAGGACTTGGTACCCTTGCACTGACCGTAGGGACGTGGCTACACCAGGAAGGGGCGTAACCTTGGCAAGGCAGCTCCCTGCAGCTCAGGGCTAACGGATGCTGAGGGCTAACTGTCGCACCATTCCCAGTTACCAGGAAAATCAGTCCTTCAGTTCTAGATGGGGGTCTGGGCAGTGTCTGCCAGGGTCCACTTTACCAGGAAACCACAGTCTAGACTAAAAGAACCTGTGACTGGTTGAGCCATAAAATGACCCTTGAATCCCAGCCTACATGGGCAGGAAATGAGCTCAAGGCCACAGGGAGGGGAAACTCCAGTTCCGAGATAGAGTAGATGTACGTTTCCCTACTGTTCCCACTAAGTATAACTAAAAACCTTGGACGTTACATAAAGCATACATAAGAAAACCCAAGAATGTAGAGAGCAAGCAGACCAGCTTGGGACCTTGTGACCCGAGGAACACAGGGCAGTTCCCTGGCTTTTCTTCTTGCCTCACATGTGGAGCCAAAGAAACAGGCAACCTGGAAACACCAACAGGTGCAGATGCAAAAAGTCCCCCCGCCCCACCAAATAAAAGATCTGCTCTCTCCAGTCAAAGGACAAGGAAAACTGTAATCTCTGAGGACAGAAACTTTTAGACAATAATCATTCTACTCTAGCCAAACACCACAGAAAAAGGAAAGTGAGGAGCCCAGCTTCCCGGTCCCCACCAGCCTGTGGCAGCACACCCCTCATCCCCACAGTGCGAGAACCTGGGACTTTCATGACTGCTTGCAGGTCATGAGACCCCAGCACGGTGTCCCTGGACCCCGCGAGGGGAGACTTGGCTTTCAGCCCAACCCAGCAGTAACCAGGAGACCCAGACCACTCAGGAGACCAAATGAGGAGTTTGGACTTCTACTGCTGCTGGCAGTTTCAAGGACATGCACCCCCCCCCCTTTTTCTTGCCAGAGAAGTGTCAGAAAAAAACAGCTAAAACACAAAGCTTAAATAAGATCCAGAGTTTCATAATATAATACAAAAATGTCCAGCTTTCAATAGAAAATAACTCATCACACCAAGAACAAGATCTCAAGCTGAAAGAACAAAAGACAATAAATGGAAGCCAGCACCACAATGACAGAGATATTAGAATCATCCTACAAAGATACAAGCAGCCGAGATAAAAATAATTCCATGAGCAATCACAAAACACTTGAAATAAGTGAAAAACAGAAAGCCTCGGCAAAGAAAAGCAGCCCAATGGGAATTTTAAAACTGAAATAAATACAATAATGGAAATAAAAAGCTCAGTTGATGGGCTCAACAACAGACAGGAGGGGACAAAGGAAAGAATCAGTACACGGAAAAATGGAAAATTAGAAAATTTCAAATCTGAACAAAAGACAGCAAATAGGTTGAAAAATAAACAGGGGAGAGGTAAATCAGAAACTTGGGATGAACACACACACACTACTATATATAAGACAGATAAACAGCAAAGACATACTGTATAGCACAGGGAAGTCTACTCAATATTCTATGATAACCTATATCTAAAAGAAAAGAATCTAAAAAAGAATGAATATATGTATATGTATAACTGAATCACTTTGCAGTATACCCGAAACTAACACAACATTGTAAATCAACTCTACTCCAATAAACTTTAAAAAGTTAAAAATTAAAATTAAAAAAATTTAAAAAGTAATAATAAATAAATAAATGAACAGAGCCTCAGGGCCCTTCTCCCTGTGGGATAAGAACTACAGCTCTGCATAGCACAGGGAGATCAGCTCGGTGCTCTGTGACCACCTAGAGGGGAGGGATAGGGAGGGTGGGAGGGAGATGCAAGAGGGAGGAGATATGGGGATATATGTATATGTATAGCTGACTCACTTTGTTATACAGCAGAAACTAACACACCTTTGTAAAGCACTTATCCTCCAATAAAGATGTTTTAAAAAAAAAAGTTAAAAAAAAAAACCTACAGCTCTTACATTTCCATCACCTAGTCTCAGAAAGGAGAGAAGAAAGAGGTGGGGCTGGAAAAGTACTCAGATAAATAATGGCTAAAGCCAAGCGAGCAGATCATTGGACCCTCAGAATATTTCTTCGCTCTCTGGTACACGTCCACAGTGCAGCACGTACTGACCTCACAAATCACGACAGACGATGAGGCAATGCTTGGCTCTGCCTCAGATGTCGCTGGTGGGAATGACTGGTGGTGATCGACATGCACACTTTGTGTACAAGAAGAATGTAATGAGTCACTGCCTCTCTCTTACAATTTGACTCTTATGATCTGTAATCTACTTTTTGGCCTTGAAAACAGCTGCTTCCCCCTCGCTGTCTGTCACTGCTTCATACATTCCAGTCAAGGTAGAAAGAAGACAGCAACCCGGTGGTCAGAGTAAGCCAGAAGCAGAAGCACAGTGACGCGGCTTCCGGCTCAGGAGCTGTCCCAGCTCTGACCTCACAGGCCGTGACCCTGGGCAAATAGCTGGACATTTCTGAGCCTCTGTTCCCTCATCCTGAACATGGGCACCATCAGAATGCCAACCTCCCTGGACAGCTGTGCAGGTTAGACGAGACCGTGGAAATTCTCACTGTGATCAGCTCCTGCAGTCAAGTCCACGAGGACAGGGCACAGCTGGCTGTGTTGGGAATTTTTTTCTCACAGAGATGGTTATGCCCAATCATTCATGCACCTACAACCACATGATTAGGGAACTGGATGAGAGGAAGGCACAGTGTTACAGGAGCTCGTTGATTCATTCATTCATTCATACTCCCCTGCTGCATCCTGGAGGAGCTGACAATCTTGTCAGGGACCCGGACAAATAGACAGGCATGGTGATGAGCGCTGGAATAAGACATGGGCGTGGTTAGAGCCCCAGGCAGGGACCCAGCGGAAGGGCTAGAAATTCTGTGTGGAGCCGCTCCTTGAACTGGCACAGCAAGATGGGGGGCAGCACTCTCCATGTAGGGAGAAGAATGGGTCAAAGCAAGAGAGGGCATGGACACACAGGGAAGTGGAGGGATTTAGCTTGGCTAGAGAGCGGGAATACCAGTGGGAGAGAGGCCAGAGATGAAGGGCTTTCATGCAGTGATGCGGGGTGGTGGTCCTTAGGCAAAAGCAAGGAGCTTTTGTATTGTGAATATTGTGAATCAACTATACTTCAATGTAAAAAGGAAATATATTTAAATTCTTATATTAAATTTCAGTAAATTATATGCTTCCAAAAGCTCTTGGTGTTGCGTTTGTCTTCAGATCGTTTGGTCTGTGGGTTCACCTTTTCGATAATTGCTGGCATTTCTCTGAAGGTTACAAAGGAAAAAAGTTCTTAAAAAGTTCATGAGTCTGTCTTCTGGGGCTCCAAGAGGAAATTGAGACTGTCTGTAGTTTAACGACGGTCTAGCTGCCCTGTACAAGGACAATAAAAATCATGTGCTCCCCTCATCAGACAGGTTTTGAGTGGTTACCTGCTGCCCTTCCAAGGAGCTCTGAAGCAATCAGGGAGCCTATATCAAGCAGAGCGTTCATCTCTGATCCGTCAAGTGGCTGCCATTAAGCACATATCTTGACATTTACTTTAAAGGTGTTACCCACAACATCCTATCACTCATTTGATCAAAACCTGCTCTAAAGGGTTTATTTTAATGGCGCACGTTGGCCTTAGCATCCAGCACTTCCCTGTTTCAGACTCGCAGATGGAGAAAAGATAAAGGACATCTGGCTTCTTTATAATTGAATTCGAGTCAGCGATCATTTATTCAGCGCTCAGCCCGCGTAGGTCTCTACGTGGAGAGAGCCTCCACGTGTTGCAGCCTCCAGCCCACGTAGGTCTCTTTCTCCGGCTCCTTCTTGCCTCTCACCATCCTCCCGCATCAAAGTACTGCTCTTTCTATCCACTTAACTTAATGGAACCACCATTTAAAGGGTCATCATTTAGACCCACAGGCGTGGAGAACAGACTTGTGGTTGCCAAGGGGGATGGAGTGGAGGAGGGATGGATTGGGAGTTTGGGATTAGCAGATGCAAACTACTATATGTAGGTTGGATAAACAACAAGGTCCTACTGTATATATAGCACAGGGAACTCTGCTCAATATACTGTAATAACCTAAATGAGAAAAGAACTTGAAAAAGAATAGATACATGTATATGTATAACTGAATCACTTTGCAGTACACCTGAAACTAACACAACATTGTTAATCAACTATACTCCAATATAAAATAAAAATTTAAAAGAATGGATAAACAACAATGTCCTTACTGTATAGCGCAGGGAACTATATTCAATATCCTGTAATAAACCATTATGAAAAAGAATATATATATATATATGCATAACTGAATCACGTTGCCGTACAGCAGAAATTAACACAACATTGTCAATCAAAGTATACTTCAATAAAATAAATTTTTAAAAAATGATTCTTGTTTACTTCACTCCCCCTCTCTGTCTATATCTAATCAATTATCAAAATGTGCTGATTTTCTCAAATGTCTTGCCTTCTCTCCAACCAACTACCCACTCTCAGGCTGGGTCTCTTGCAACAGCTTTATGATCCTTCTTGGTGCTGTCAGACTAGACCTGCTGGATTCTGGCCTTAGCACAAGTCCCAGGTCATCAGTACAACCCCACCTCTGCCCCTGCCACTGTCCTCGGCGCCCTTTCTCGGTGCAGGGCAGTTTCCCGGCAGGTAACACCTCCTTGATGGGAACCCGACCCATAAGTCACATCATTTTACTACTTCCAGCCTGCACCACAGAAAGGCTTGTAGTTTTCTGTACAAATCATGCTGCTTTTTGTCTCATTTATTTGTTCATATAAGAAATATTTATTAAGGTACCTGCTCTCTGCAAGTCTGGAAATGTAATAGTGAACTGAATGTCTACACAAGGTTACAGTCTATTGGATGCCTCTGGAAATCCCAGCTCCTCACCACAAATCATGGGTCTTATTCATTGTTGGGCATCACCTTCTAGAAGAGACTTCTGACCAACCAGGCTCCCCGCCCCCACCTGCTTCACACCTGTCTCCTCCCCTGACTGTGCTTCTTTCTGCACATGTGAATATAAGAACAAATAGAGCTGCTCTGCAAGACCTCATAATCCATGAGAGAAGATGAGAAATATGTGCATGTCCCCATAAAAATGCAGAGAGCAGTCAGAGAAACACAGCCTCCCTGTACTAGATAACAGAGAGATTCCCTCAAGAAACATGCCCTGGGCACCTGGTGTGAAGCATCTCCTGGTGCTTGGTGACAAGAAGAGTAGGCAGAAGCCCATACATCTGAGGAAATCACAGACTGACATGGGGTTCAGAAATTTTCATAGAGAGGAAGATTTGAGATGGACAGAATTTCCAGAAAGGAGAGTGAGGAAAGGGTGAGCATTGTGGGCGTCAACAACTGGTGAGTGGTCCGTGGCAGGGTTTGCTGCAGGGATTAATTTCCCTGGAAGGGGAAAGGATAGCCAGAGAATTGATGTCTTAAATAAACAAGTAACCAATCTTTTAGGAGAAGGTGTAACCTCAAATTGACTAAATTTGTTTGATTCTGTTTGCATTTAAGTTTTCTGAGTCACGAGGGGTTGGTCACTATTAATTCAGAGTGTGTGTCCAGGCAACAGCTAGGGATGTCAACTTACCGTGAATCATTCAATAATTTACTAGTTCAATCTGAGTTTCAAAACATTCGTTTTCTTTTTTTCTTCTCTCTGTGTGCCAAGCATGGATTTAATACACAATTACTGATGGATTTATTTTAGCTCTGGTATAAATAGATCATACGCTTTCTGAGTCATGTAGTTTCATCCTTTTGTTTTTTTATCTTTAAATTTGATTTGTTTAAAAGTTAAAGAGGGGTGGAGTCAAGATGACGGTGTGGGAAGGTGCGGACTTAGCTTCTCCCCACAGCTACAGTGCCCGCCGGCCGCTGGGGGGAGACTCTGACCCCCAAGGAGTCGGGAGAAACCCCAAAGTGAACCAGTAGGATGCAGGGGGACTGAGGGGGTAGGAGGAGTGGAGACCAGACAAGATCGGCATCCCTGAGGCAGGAGAGATCAGGAGAGGCAGGTGGGAGGGGCCCTCCCAGACCGGAAGAGCAGGAGAGGAGAGGAGGGTATCTGCCCTGAGCACTCGAGCCCAGGAAGCCTGCTGGGCTCCTAGGTGAGTCCCCCGCCCTCTGAGACCAGGGTGGGGGACACCCTGAGCCCCTTCTGCTTCTTGGGCCTAAGCCCCACTGCCCACAGCCCCCAGGGCCTTTTCCAGCCCTGTGGGTCCTGAGCATTGGCCCCGCCCACCCCACAAACCTCACCCTTGCTTAGGCCCCACCCTCCACAGCCAAGACCTTCTCCCCCCCCCCCCTTTTTTTTTCTTTTCCCTCCTCCTCTTTTTTACTATTGTGGTACTGATGTACCTTCTGGTTGTTGATTCATCTATATTTTTATTTTTATATTCTTACTAACATATCTGTTAGTTTCCTAGTCTAATTTTAGTTTTTACTTTGTTATTGTTCTTTTTTTTTGCCACCCCACACAGCTTGTGGGATCTTGGTTCATGACCCAGGGGTCTGGCTGAAGCTCCTGCAGTGGGAGCCCCGAGTCCAAACCACTGGGCTAACAGAGAACCTTAGACCCCAGAGAATATTCATCAGAGTGAGGTCTCACAGAGGTCTGCATCTCAGCACCAAGACCCAGCTCCACCCAATAGCCTACAAACTCCAGTGTTGGAAGCCTCAGGCCAAACAACCAGTAAAACAGGAACACAGTGCCACTCATTAAAAAAAAAAAAATGAGATGGCAAAAAAATGTCACAGATGAAGGAGCACGGTAAAAACCTACAAGACCAAATAAATGCAGAGGAAATAGGCAATCTACCTGAAAAACAATTCATAGTAATGATAGTAAAGGTGATCCAGAATCTCGGAAATAGAATGGAAGCACATATTGAGAAAATACAAGAAATGTTTAACAAAGATCTACAAGAACTAAAGAACAAACCAACAGAGATGAACAACACAATAAATGAAATGAAAAATACACTACACAGAATCAATAACAGAATAACTGAGGCAGAGGAACGAATAAGTGTGCTGGAAGACAAAATGGTGGAAATAACTGCCAAGGAGCAGAATAAAGAAAAAAGAATGAAAAGAATTGAAGACAATCTCGGAGACCTATGGGACAACACTAAACGCACCAACATTTGAATTATAGGGGTCCCAGAAGAAGAAGAGAAAAAGAAAGCGTCTGAGAAAAAGTTTGAAGAGATTATAGTTGAAAACTTCCCTAATATCAGAAAGGAAATAGTTACCCAAGTCCAGGAAGCACAGAGAGTCCCATACAGGATAAACCCTAGGAAAAACACACTGAGACACATATTAATCAAAGTAACAAAAATTAAATTCAAAGAAAAAATATTAAAAGCAGCAAGGGAAAAATAAAAAATAACATACAAAGGAATCCCCATAAGGTTATCAGCTGATTTTTCAGCAGTAACTCTGCAGGCCAGAAGGGAGTGGCAGGATATACTTAAAGTGATGAAAGAGAAAAACCTACAACCAAGATTACTCTACCCAGCAAAGATCTCATTCAGATTCGATGGAGAAGTCAAAAGCTTTTTGGACAAGCAAAAGCTAAGAGAATTCAGCACTACCAAACCAGCTTTACAACAAATGCTAAATAAACTTCTCTAGGCGGGAAATACAAGAGAAGAAAAAGACCTACAAAAACAAACCCAAAACAATTAAGAAAATAGTAATAGGAACATACATATCGATATTAACCTTGAATGTAAATGGATTAAATGCCCCAACCAAAAGACACAGACTGGCTGAATGGATACAAAAGCAAGACCCATATATATACTGTCTACAAGAGACTCACTTCAGACATAGGGACACATACAGACTGAAAGTGAAGGGATGGAAAAAGATATTCCATGCAAATGGAAATCAAAAGAAAGCTGGAGTAGCAATAGTCATATCAGATAAAATAGACTTTAAAATAAAGACTGTTACAATAGATAAGGAGGGACACTACATAAGGATCAAAGGATCAATCCAAGAAGAAGGTATAACAATTATAAATGTTTATGCACCCAACATAGGAGCACCTCAATACATAAGGCAAATGTTAACAACCATGAAAGGAGAAATCGACAGTAACACAATAATAGTAGGGGACTTTAACACCCCACTTACACCAATGGACAGATCATCCAAACTGAAAATAAGTAAGGAAACACAAGCTTTAAATGACAAAATAGACCAGATAGGTCTAATTGATATTTATAGAACATTCCACCCAAAAGTGGCAGAGTACATTTTCTTCTCAAGTGCACACGGAACATTCTCCAGGATAGATCACATCGTGGATCACAAATCAAGCCTCAGAAAAATTGAAATTGTATCAAGCATCTTTTCTGACCACAACGCTATGAGATTGGAAATCAATTACAGGAAAAAAACTGTAAAAAACACAAATACATGGAGGCTAAACAGTGTGCTACTAAATAACCAAGAGATCACTGAAGAAATCAAAGAAGAAATAAAAAAATACATAGAAACAAATGACAACGGAAACACAATGACCCAAAACCTATGGGACACAGCAAAAGCAGTTCTAAGAGGGAAGTTTATAGCAATTCAGTCTCACCTCAAGAAACAAGAAAAATCTCAAATAAACAACCTAACCCTAAACTTAAAACAACTAGAGAAAGAAGAACAAAGAAAATCCAAAGTCAGTAGAAGGAAAGAAATAGAGATCAGAGCAGAAGTAAATGAAATAGAAATGAAGAAAACAATAGAAAAGATCAATAAAACTAAAAGCTGGTTCTTTGAGAAGGTAAACAAAATTGATAAACCCTTAGCCAGACTCATCAAGAAAAAAAGGGAGAGGATGCAAATCAATAAAATTAGAAATGAAAAAGGAGAAATCACAACTGACACTGCAGAAATATGAAGGATTATAAGATACTACTGCAAACAACTATATGCCAATAAAAGGGACAACCACGAGGAAATGGACAAATTCTTGGAAATGTACAATTTTCCAAGACTGAACCAGAAAGAATTAGAAAATATAAACAGACTTACCACAAGTAATGAAATTGAAACTGTAATTAAAAATCTTCCAACAAACAAAAGTCCAGGACCAGATGGCTTCACAGGCGAATTCTATCAAACATTTAGAGAACAGCTAACAATGATCCTTCTCAAACTCTTCCAAAAAATTGCAGAGGGAGAAACACTCCCAAATTCATTCTATGAGGCCACCATCACCCTGATACCAAAACCAGAAAAAAAAATCACAAAAAAAGAAAATTATAGACCAATATCACTGATGAACATAGATGCAAAACTCCTGAACAAAATACTAGCAAACAGAATCCAATAGCACATTAAAAGGATCATATGTCATGTTCAAATGGGATTTATCCCAGGAATACAAGGATTCTTCAATATACACAAATCAATCAATGTGATACACCACATTAACAAATTAAGGAATAAAAACCATATGATCATTTCAATAGATGCAGAAAAAGTTTTGACAAAATTCAACACCCATTTATGATAAAAACTCTCCAGAAAATGGGCATAGAGGGAACCTACCTCAACATAATAAAGGCCATATATGACAAACCCACAGCAAGCATCATACTCAATGGTGAAAAACTGAAAGCATTTCCACTAGGATCAGGAACAAGACAAGGATGTCCACGCTCGCCACTATTATTCAACATAGTTTTGGAAGTCCTAGCCACAGCAATCAGAGAAGAAAAAGAAATACAAATTGGAAAAGAGGAAGTAAAACTGTCACTGTTTGTAGATGACATGATGTTATACATAGAAAATCCTAAAGATGCCACCAGAAAACTACTAGAGCTAATCAATGAATTTGGTAAGGTTGTAGGATACAAAATTACTGCACAGAAATCTCTGGCATTCCTATACACCAACAACGAAGAATCAGAGAAATTAAGGAAACACTCCCATTTACCACTGCAACAAAAAGAGTAAAATACCTAGGAATAAACCTGCCTAAGGAGGCAAAAGACTTGTACTCAGAAAACTGTAATACACTGATGAAAGAAATCAAAGATGCCATAAACAGTTGGAGAAATATACCATGTTCTTGGATTGGAAGAATCAATATTGTGAAAATAACTATACTACCCAAAGCAATCTACAGATTCAATGCAATCCCTATCAAACTACCAATGGCATTCTTCACAGAATTAGAACAAAAAATCTTACAATTCGTATGGAAAAACAAAAGACCCCGAATAGCCAAAGCAATCTTGAGAAAGAAAAACGGAGTTGGAGGAATCATGCTCCCCAACTTCAAACTATACCACAAAGCTTCAGTAATCAAGACAGTATGGTATTGGCACAAAAACAGAAATATAGATCAATGGAGCAGGATAGAAAGCCCAGAGATAAACCCATGCACATATGGTCAACTTATTTTTGATAAAGGAGGCAAGAATATACAATGGAGAAAAGACAGCCTCTTCAATAAGTGGTGCTGGGAAAATTGGACAGCTACATGTAAAAGAATGAAATTAGAACACCGCCTAATACCATACACAAAAATAAACTCCAAATGTATTAAAGACTCAAATGTAAGACCAGACACTATAAAACTTTTAGAGGAAAACATAGGAAAAACACTCCTTGACATAAACCACAGCAAGATCTTTTTTGACCCACCTCCTAAAGTAACAGAAATGAAAACAAAAGTAAGCCAATGGGACTTAATTAAACTTAAAAGCTTTTGCACAGCAAAGGAAACCATAAACAAGACAAAAAGGCAACCCTCAGAATGGGAGAAAATATTTTCAAATGAAACAACAGACATAGGATTAATCTCCAAAATACACAAACAGCTCATGGAGCTCAATGAAACAAACAATCCAGTTAAAAAATGGGCGGAAGACCTAAATAGACATTTCACCAAGGAAGACATACAGATGGCCAAGAGACACATGAAAAGATGCTCAACATCACTAATTATTAGAGAAATGCAAATCAAAACTACAATGAGGTGTCACCTCATGCCTGTCAGAATGGCCATTATCAAAAAAGCTAGAAACAATAAATGCTGGAAAGGGTGTGGTGAAAAGGGAACCCTCCTACACTGTTGGTGGGAATGTATATTGATACAGCCACTATGGAAAACAGTATGGAGGTTTCTTTAAAAACAAAAATAGAATTACCATATGACCCAGCAATCCCACTACTGGGCATATACCCTGAGAAAACCATAATTCAAAAAGAGACATGCACCACAATGTTCATTGCAGCACTATTTACAATAGCCAGGACATGGAACCAACCTAAATGTTCATCGACAGATGAATGGATAAAGAAGATGTGGCACATATATACAATGGAATATTACTCAGCCATAAAAAGAAGTGAAATTGAGTTATTTGTAGTGAGGTGGATGGACCTAGAGTCTGTTGTACAGAGTGAAGTAAGTCAGAAAGAGAAAAACAAATACCATATGCTAACGCATATATATGGAATCTAAAAAAAACCAAAACAAAAACATGGTACTGATGAACCTAGTTGCAGGGCAGGAATAAAGAGGTAGACATAGAGAATGGACTTGATAAAATGGGGTGGGAGTGCGAAGGTGGAGCAAAGTGAGAGTAGCATCAACATACATACACTACCGAATGTAAAATAGTTGGCTGGTGGGAAGCAGCAGCAAAGCACAGGGAGATCAGCCCGGTGTTTTGCGATGACCTAGAGGGGTGGGATAGGGAGGATGGGAGGGAGACGCAAGAGGGAGGGGATATGGGGACATGTGTATGCATATGGCTGATTCGCTTTGTTGTGCAACAGAAACTAACATGGTACTGTGAAGCAATTATACTCCAATAAAGATCTATTAAAAAAAGTTAAAGAAATCAATTCCTTATAAAATTATCAAAAATACTACATATAGAATTTCACATGTATTTGTTAGTTAATTATGCCTTATAGCCTGCTTATATCCAAATCAGAAATGGCATTATACCCTCTTTACTTTCTAACATTTTCAAGTTCTTCAATTTGTGAGGCCAGGAAGTAGCTATTGGAATTGCTGCAAAGCAGAAATTTGATCTGGGTCACATCTGACCGAACAAGAGCAGAAAACACATTCTTTTAAAATATCCACAAATCATATACGAATATTAGACCATATCACGGTCCACTAAGACAAACCTCAATATACTTAAAAGAATTGAAATCATGCAGTGTGTTCTCTGACTACAATGGAATCAATAAGAGACGGATAATAGGAAAATCTCCAAACATGTGGAAACTAAACAACGCATTACTAAATAATCCATGGGTTAAAGAGGACGTCTCAATGAATGTAAAAATACATTACATTGGATGAAAATGAAAATACACTATATCTTAATTTGTAGGACACACCTAAATCATTGCAGAGGGAAATAGCACAAAATGCTTACATTAGAAAAGAGGGAAAGTCTCAAATTGAGCGTCTAAGCTTCCACCTCCAGAACCTAGAAAAAGATGAATAAAGTAAGCATGAAGAGTACTTAAGGAAGTAAATAATAAACACAGAAGCTGATGACATTGAAAACAGAAAAATAGGGCTTCCCTGGTGGTGCAGTGGTTGAGAATCTGCCTGCCAATGCAGGGGATACGGGTTCGAGCCCTGGTCTGGGAAGATCCCACATGCCACAGAGCGACTGGGCCCGTGAGCCACAATTACTGAGCCTGCGCGTCTGGAGCCTGTGCTCCGCAACAAGAGAGGCCGCGATAGTGAGAGGCCCGCGCACCGCGATGAAGAGTGGCCCCCGCTTGCCGCAGCTAGAGAAAGCCCTCGCACAGAAACGAAGACCCAATACAGCCATAAATAAAATAAATAAATAAAATTAAAAAAAAAAAAAAAAGATGGCACTTTAAAAAAAAAAAAAAAAACAAAAATAACAGAGAAAATTAATGGGGAAAATCTGGTTCATTGAAAGAACAATAAAATTGGCAAACCTCTATCAGGACTGACAAAGTAAAAAGAGAAAAGACACAAATCACCATCAGGAATGAAACAGGAGATACCAGTACAGACTCTGAAGACATCAAAAGGATAATAAGGAAATACCACAAACATCTCTACAGGCAGACATACATTTAGCAACTTAGATGAAACTTCCTCAAAAGCAAAATTACCACAGCTCACTCAATATGAAATAAATAATTTGAATAGCCTGGAATGATTATGGAAATTTAAATCTTACTTTAAAAACTCTAAAAAATAACTTGAAAAGACACATGCACCCCATGTTCATTGCAGCACTATTTACAATAGCCAAGACATGGGAGCAACCTAAGTGTCCATCGACAGATGAATGGATAAAGAAGACGTGGTACTTATATACAATGGAATATCACTCAGCCATAAAAAAAGAATGAAATAATGCCATTTGCAGCAACATGGATGGACCTAGAGATTATCATACTAAGTGAAGCAAGTCAGACAGAGAAAGACAAGTATCATATGATATCGCTTATATGTGGAATCTAAAAAAAAAGATACAAATGAACTTATTTACAAAACAGAAATAGAGTCACAGATGTAGAAAACAAGCTTATGGTTACCAGGGGGAAAAAGGGGAGGGGGGATAAATTGGGAGATTGGGATTGACATATACACACTGCTATATATAAAATAGATAACTAATAAGGACCTGCTGCCATGACATAGCTGCCACAATTCTGAGAATTCGCCTCAAGGAAACGGGAACAAACCAACCCTGGAACTGAAGATTAACTGTACCTAAAACAATCAAGATGACGCTGGTTAGACCACCGATGACCAATTTCAAGATAATGGTCAGAGCTGACTGTGCTGTTTCTGCGTGTAGCCCCCTCCCTCTGTCTATAAAAGCTCTTGCCCACTGATTGTCCGTCGGAGGAGTCGGCCTTTGGATAGGAATCTGCCTTCCCCCCCTCCCCCACTGCTTTCCTCCTCACCGGCATCTGAAATAAAGCAAACTTTTCTTTCCACCAACCTTGTCTCTTTATTGCTTTTGAGCGGCAAGCAGCCAGACCCCATTTTCGGTTACACTGGGAGTTCTAGCAAGTGCAATAAGTCAAGGAAAGGAAATAAAATGCATATGGATCAGAAAGGAAGAAATAGAACTGTCCCATTTTGTAGATGACATAATTATCTATATTAAAAATTCCAAGAAATCTTAAAAAACTCTTAGCACTAAGACATGAGTTTTGCAAAGTCTCAGGATAGAAGATAAACATACAAAAATGAAATTCTACTTATATATACTAGTAATAAACGTGGACACCACAGTCAAAAAAAATACAATACCATGTACGGTTGCTCAAAAACGTGAAATATTTGGGGGTCAAACTAGCAAAATATGCACAGATCTTGTACACTGAAAACTACACAGTACTGATGGAAGAAAATTTAAATAAATGGTGAGACATACCATGTTCATGAATTAGAAGGTTGAACATAATAAAGTCAATTCTCCCCAAACTGATATACAGGTTTAAAGCAATTCCTATCAAAATCTCAGCCAGAGGATATGTAGATATAGACAAGATTATTCCAAAAGTTATTTAGAAATACAAAGTAATTAGGATAATTAAAACAATTTTGATAAAGAAGAATAAACTAAGAAGATTCATTCTACCCAATTTTAAGATGTATTATTTAGCTAAAACAAACAAGACTGTGTGGTTTGGGCAGAACAATAGACACATAAATCAATGGAATAGAGAACTTAGAAGTAGACCCACACAGATATGTCCAACTTTTTGGTAAAGTTTCAAAAGCAATTCAACAGAGTGAAGACAGACTTTTCAACACATGGTGCCGGAGCAATTGGAAACCCACAGGCAAAAGAAAATGAATCTTTACCTAAACTTCACTTTTTATACAAAAGTTAACTCAAAATGGATCACCAATTTTAAAAGTTAAACATAATACTATAAACCTTTTAGAAAAAAATAGGAGAACATCTTGGGATCTAGTGGCAAAAAGAGTTCTCAGACACCAAAGGCATGATCCATAAAAAGAAAAATTGATAAATTGGACTTCATAAAAATTAAAAGTTTTGCTCTGTCAGGAGAATAAAAGGACAAACTACTATAGATGGGGAGAAAACGTTTGCATACTACATATCCAGTGAAGGACCAGTATCTAAAATATACAAAAAAAACTCTCAAAACCCAACAGTAAAATAAACAACCGAATTAGAAAATGGTTGAAAGGCATGAAGAAACATTTCACTGAAGAGAATACACAGATGGCAAATAATCACATGGAAATGTGTTCAACATCATTAGCCATTAGGAAATGCAAATTAAAACCACTATGAGATATCGCTACACACCATACAGAATGGCTAAAATAAATAATAATGACAACACCAAATTCTGATGAGGACGTGGGGAAACTGGATCACTCATACATTGTCAGTGGAAACGTAAAATCATACAGCTACTCAAACAGTTTGGCAGTTTCTTTAAAAACGAAATATTCCACAACCATAGAGTCCAGCAATTGCACTCCTGGGTGTTTATCCCAGAGAAATGAAACTCATGGTCAGACCAAAGCTGTACACACATGTTGTAGCGGCTTTATTTGCAATAGTCCAAACCTAGAAATGACCCAGATGTCTCTCAGTGGGTGAAGCAGTGGTACATCTATACAATGGAAATCCTAGTCAGCAATAAGAAAAGGAACAATCTGTTGATACATGCAAGAGCCTGGATAAATCCCCAGAGAATTATGCTGAGTGAAAAAAAGCCAGTCCCCAAAGGTTATAATACTGTATGATTCCATTCACATAACATACTTGTAATGACAAAATTATAGAAATGGAGAGCAGATTAATGTTTGCCAGGCATTTAAAAAAAAAAAAAGAGAGGGAGAGAGGGGAGCAAGAGGGAGGCAGGTCTGGCTATAAAAGAGCTACAGGAGGGATCCCTAGGTGATGGAAAAGCTCGGTACCTTGACTGTATCCATGTCAATATCCTGGCAGTGATATAGTGTATCATTTTGCAAGATGTTACCATTGGAGAAACTGGGTAAAAAGGCACATGGGCTTTGTCTGTAGTATTTCTTTTTTTTTTTTTTAATAAATTTATTTATTTTATTTTATTTATTTTATTTTTGGCTGCGTTGGGTCTTCGTTGCTGCGTGCGGGCTTTTTTCTCTGGTTGCGGCGAGCAGGGGCTACTCTTCGGTGCAGTGCGCGGGCTTCTCATTGTGGTGGGTTCTCTTGTGAAGCACGGGCTCTAGGAACGTGGGCTTCAGTAGTTGTGGAGCACGGGCTCAGTAGTTGTGGCACACGGGCTTAGTTGCTCTGCGGCATGTGGGATCTTCCCGGACCAGGGATTGAACCCGTGTCCCTTGCATTGGCAGGTGGATTCTTAACCACTGCGCCACCAGGGAAGCCCTGTCTGTAGTATTTCTTACAACTCATGTCAATCTATAATTATCTCGAAATAAGAAGTTTAATTTTTAAATATGGCCCTTTGATTTCATGTATCAATGTCTTGAGGTTGGCATCTGCCTCTAACGAGAACTCACTGTGTTCACATAATCAGGTTTCTGAGGGTCAGCGTTCACCCACGACAAGTCCAGTATGGACAGCTTCGTCTGTGAAGACTTTTGGGACCTTTGGAAATATCCAACCTGACCTTTGCCGTATTATTTTCCACTTTCAAGCTTCTATAAATTCTAAGATTATTTCAGAGATTCATTCGAGTCCCCCTTTTCCATGGAGTTCTGCTTCTCCACCCTGGGGTCCTGGACGCTCCTCTCTGAAACCCTCTCTATGGACACCTGTCTATCTAGTGTAGGTGCCACGAGCCCCGTGAGGCTGTGGAACCCTTGAGAGGTGCTGGTGTGACGTGAGAGTTGCTGTAAGTGAAAAACACAGACCAGATTTTGAACTCAGTGTGAAAAAGGGCATAATACTTTATTCTGTTTATATCGACTTCATGTTAAAATGGTAATACTCTAGATATAGTGGACTAAATAAATGATAGTAATAAAATTACTTTTTTAACTTGGGTGTAAAATGTGAAATCCCGTGCACGGCTCACATTTTTGGCGCACATCGTGTTTCTACTGGACCCACTGATGGAATCTCACCATCTAAGCATCAACATCCACCACTGCAGTCTTTTCCTTAGCAACCATTTAAAAACTGCCTACTATTTACTACTTATATATGCCACCTGCTGATGGCAGAGACTAAAGACTGCTCTTATTCCAATCACCCTTTTACCCCGTCCTCCTGAATCACATAGACTATAAAGCTAAAATTTCATTTCCCCAGAGTCCCTTGTAGCTAAGTTTTGAATGAGATCAAGCTCCCGCCATCAGGCTGCACAAACGAGAGGAAATGGAACAGCCATCACCGTGGGGAGGTTCTCTGGCAGGCATGCATTTCACAACCGACATCTAGTTTCCTGGGGCAGCTGTGCACGGGGTCTAGGGGCTGATCCCCAGCACCGGAGGTGCCACGCCATGGGCTGTGGTGGCTTGTGGTTTCAGTGTCGTGTGATGGGCCGTCTTTCCTGGCTGGCTTGCACCTCACTGCACATCTTCTGCTGATGCAGCATCCCTGCGTGGGTTTCAGCCCCCTTCAGGGATTCCATGAGCTCCTAATATGCTTTAATAGGCTCCTTTATGCTCAACTGTACTAGAATAGACAATGGGACCTGCGACTAATACTGCTGACCAAACTCAAATGTATGTCTTTTGAGAAAGAGGACTAGTCTCTCCTTTGAATGTGTGTTACTAACATAATTTGCATGACTCAGTAAAGAGGTCCATAAATAAATGTTGTGATAAGGATCAGAATGCCAGATTCTACTGCAGGGTAATAGCCATGGGCTTTTCAGAGCAATCATACATGGCATGGAAAAGATTTTTTCAAAATTCTCAATTCTTATACTAAAGTAAGAGAATTTGGGGACTTCCCTGGCGGTCCAGTGGTTAGGACTCTGTGCTTTCGCTGCTGAGGGCGTGGGTTCAAACCCTGGTCAGGGAATTAAGATCCCACCAGCTGCGCCGTGTGGCCAAAAAAAATTTAAAAACAAAATAAGAGAATTTCATTTGACTCACAACAATGAGTTGATGAAAAAATGTCGCTGTTGAGGAAAAACATCGTTATAACTTACATGTCCCTTTGCTTACAGTCTGATTTGTATTTATATGTTTTAATAAATATTAATTTTTCTGATCACCAAGTTTCTTTTGGCACTAAGGACATCATCAACGAATCCTAATAGTCAACATCCTAAATTCTGAAAGCCAAGAACGGTATCCTTGTTCCTTTGAATATGGAACTTTTGGAATTTATCCGACACAGGTCAGGAGAGACCATCTGCCATGTGCCCTGGGCATCGCAAGGCCCTCTTTTCTCAAGCCATCTCTCTGGGTGGTGTCTGTAGCAAACAACCTTAGGGATGGATAGTGCCTCCCTTGGGCTCAAAGAGCAGACTCTTTGGAGGTTCCCCAAGCTCAGTGTTCTCTAGTCACACATCCAATGCACGTACAGGTAACCGTCTGGGCTGTTCATCCCCATGGGACTCGGAGGGCCAGGGAACCGATGTGAATTGTGCTACTTGCTGCGCTGAGTAACAAAGTCCTTTGTCTCTGACCCAGAAGTCTTGTGTCTTCCTCTGGTAACCATCAAACAGGAAGGGATAACTTATAAGCATAGTAAGTCGGGTAAAATCAAATGCCAGGCCTGACCTCTAATATTTGAGTGACTCTTTGGCTGCTTCTTTTTTTTTTTTTTTGACTCTTTGACTTCTTAATACCAGGGGTACAATTTTTAGACTCCATAGTAATAACTTCAATCTGCTTCAAAAGACTGGGCCATTTCTGAGTCTCCAGAAATTACGGTTCTCTAATATGGGTAATGGAAGTGCCTTAAGATCTATTGCCACAAAACCTGTTTAATTTTCAGAAGCTATTAACATATGATTGCATGCTATGCTAACTATTGAATATTATTACCATTTGTTCTGTTTGCCCAGATATAGTATTTTTTTTTAAAGTACATTGCTCTTTTTTTTTAATGTTTATTTATTTATTTATTTTTGGCTGCATTGGGTCTTCGTTGCTGCGCGCGGGCTTTCTCTAGTTGCGGCGAGCGGGGGCTACTCTTCGTAGGGGTGCGCAGGCTTCTCATTGCAGTGGCTTCTGTTGTTGAGGAGCACGGGCTCTAGGCACACAGGCTTCAGTAGTTGTGGCACGTGGGTTCAGTAGTTGTGGCTCGAGGGCTCTAGAGCGCAGGCTCAGTAGTTGTGGTGCACGGGCTTAGTTGCTCCGCGGCATGTGGGATCTTTCCGGACCAGGGCTTGAACCCGTGTCCCCTGCTTTGGCAGGTGGATTCTTAACCACTGCACCACCAGGGAAGCCCCAGATACAGTATTTATAGCATAATCTTCTGGTTCATTTCCAACAGAAGGGCATTTATAAATTGCAGGCTGCCCCGCGTGCGTGCTTCAGAAGCAGCTGACGCCCAGCACACCTTTTACTCATTCATTTCACAAACATTTTTCGAGGAGGGCCTACGTTTCCAAAGGCACTGGACTGCGTGCTGGGGCAGCACGGAGATGTATATGGCAGGATCTCTGCGCTGCATACTATCCGCTCGTTCCCTCCTCACGTTGGAGGGGGAGAGAGCCTGGAGTCCGGGGGATTTGATAGGAGGCTCACACAGGAGCTGCCAGCACGCTCAACTAGTGGGTGCAGAAATGAGGGTCTGACGGAAGCGAAGACGGCTTAGAAGACTGGAGCAGGTGCGGGGCTGGAGCCATGGGAGAAGTAGCAGGTGCTGGTTCTGAGGTTTAAGACTCGGTGCCTTGAGTGCTGGTGATACCCGCCCCCAGACAGAGAATTCTGAACGAGAACGTCTCCGGGAGGGGGTGAGGGAAGGAAAGCAGGTGGTAGGTTTTCGTCGTTGGCGTCTCGGGCAGCGGCGGGACGTGAGTGTAAGGAGTCAGGGGGTATCACGTGGGCTCAGGAAGGGGCCGGAGCAGGACGTGGCCGTGCGAGCTGTGCGTGTGCTGGCGACGCTGGGCTTGCAGAGGGGACGGTCCCCGCGGCAGTGCTGGGGAGGAGCACGGTGGGGGACAGAGCCTCCTGGGCCCCACCTCCGGGCAGTAACATGAGGAGGGGCCTCTGAAGGGCAGACAGAAGGAAGGATGCAGAGAGGCAATGAGTCCAAAGCCACAGGGAGCGCTTCCAGAGGGAAGGCAGGCCAGCACCTCCACACGCTACAGAGGACTCCAAGAAGATGACTCCTGAGAGAGGCCGCTGGAAGGCGAGCCCATCCTTGGGCACGTGCTTGTGGAAACCACGGCAGCTGGCAGGGCCTTGGCCGCTGGTCATTGTGGCCAACTCCCAAGGGCCTGCCAGCTCCCGTTCCTTTGAACGCAGGGTGCGAGCACCTAGATGTCCCCAGGCCACACCTGATTTTGGTTAAAACCAAAGCCAACACCCCATCACCTGCCAACACCCCAACACCCACCTTTTGGCTCCTCTGGACCGAAGTTCCTGATCTTCGCGGTGATTGTTGCTGAGGACTCCAGGGCCCAAGAAAGGCCAGGCGGTGCCCACCTGCTCCCACCACCCAGCCCTGGGTCCACGGGGTGGATTTGCTGCTTCAGCGCTGAACACCTCGGCCGTGGCTCCTTGCCAACCACCCGCCCCGCCCCCAGGACACTTCACAGCGTACCTGGGCCACGATGTAACCCATTCTCTACTAGTGACACTGACTCCAAAGCAGTGCCGCACTTTGCCGTCCCCCATAGTCGCAGCTCACTGAGTCTGTACCCAGAGCTCTCAGCCCCTCTCTCCCCGGGTTCAGGCCTGGCTGGAGCCCAGCACAGGGCAGAGAAGGTGCTGGAAATGCAGAGCCGTTCCTAGCCCGAGCTTCTGTGCTCCGCTCTCTCTGTGCTTAAAATGAGAACTTGATCAGGACAGGCCTCCGTCACGGCTACAAGCCAGCTGCCGTGGGTCAGGCTCCAGCCATCCCCCTACACCCGCCCCCCAGGCCTGAAGTGTAGGCTGAGCTCCACGAGTCTCTCGCGGACACACCCACGGGTCTCACCAGCCTTACGATGGATGTTCAGGGAAACAATATGAGGAGAAGGGACTTTTTTCCAAAAGGTTTTGTCACTTTACTAAAAATATTTATTTTTTATTGTTTTAATTGTAGTTGATTTACAATACTTTGTTCGTTTCAGGTGTACAGTGTAGTGATTCAGTTATTTTCTTTTTCTGATTATACTCCATGATAAGTGATTATAAGATATTGAATGTAGTTCCCTGTGCTATACGGTAAATCTTTGTTGCTAATCTATTTTATATATAGTAGTGTGTATCTATTCATCTCATACTCCTAATTTGTCCCTCCCCAGCTCCCTCTCCCCCTTGGTAAATATAAGTTTGTTTTCTATGTCTGTGACTCCTGTTTTGGATATAGACTCATTTGTATTATTTTTTAGATTCCACATATAAGTGATATCACAGAATATTAATCTGACTCACGTCACTTAGTATGATAATCTAGGTCCATCCATGTTGCTGCAAATGGCATTATTTCATTCTTTTTTATGGCTGAATAATATTCCAGCATATCTACGTACCATGCCTTCTTTATCCAGTCATCTGTCGAAGGACGCTTAGGTTGTTTCCATGTCTTGGCTATTGTAAGTAGTGTTTCTATGAACATTAGGGTGCAAATGTTTTTTGAATTAGTGTTTTCATTTCCTTTGCATGTGTTTCCAGAAGTGGAATTTCTGTATCTTACAGTAGTTATATAGGAACCTCCACACTGTTTTCCATAGTGGGTGCCCCAATTTACATTCTCACCAGCAGTGCACAAGGGTTCCCTTTTCTCCACATCCTCACCAGCATTTGTTGTCTCTTGTCTTTTTGATGGTAGCCTTTCTAACAGGTGTGAGGTGGTATCTCATTGTGGTTTTGATTTGCATTTCCCTATTGACTAGTGATGTTGAGCATCTTTTCAACTTGTTGACCATCTTTTCTTTGGAAAAATGTCTACTTTTTTCTTTTGTCAAAAATAATATGTGGGACCTTCAAGATGGTAGAGGAGTAAGACGTGGAGATCACCTTCCTCCCCACAAATACATCAAAAATACATCTACATGTGGAACAACTCCTACAGAACACCTACTGAACACTGGCAGAAGACCTCAGACCTCCCAAAAGGCAAGAAACTCCCCCACGTACCTGGGTAGGGCAAAAGAAAAAAGAAAAAACAGATACAAAAGAATAGGGACGGGACCTGCACCTCTGGGAGGGAGCTGTTAAGAACAGATGCCTTCAGGCAACCTACATGCAGAGGCAGGGCCAAATCCAAAGCTGAACCCCAGGAGCTGTGTGAACAAAGAAGAGAAAGGGAAATCTCTCCCAGCAGCCTCAGGAGCAGCGGATTAAATCTCCACAATCAACTTGATGTACCCTGCATCTGTGGAATACCTGAATAGACAACGAATCATCCCAAAATTGAGGCAGAAGACTTTGGGAGCAACTGTAGACTTGGGGTTTGCTGTCTGTGACTGACTTGTTTCTGATTTTTATGTTTATCTTAGTAGAGTTTTCAGTGCTTTTATGATTGGTGTATTTCTTTATTGGCTTGGTTATTATTTTTTTTTAATTTTTAATTTTAATAATTTATATTTATTTATTTTTTCTTTCTGTTTTTCTCCCTTTTCTTCTGAGTCATGTGGCTGACAGGGTCTTGGTGCTCTGGCTTGGTGTCAGGCCTGAGCCTCTGAGGTGAGAGAGCTGAGTTCAGGACGTTGGACCACCAGAGACCTCCCAGCCCCATGTAATATCAGTCAGTGAGAGCTCTCCCAGAGATCTCTGTCTCAACACTAAGACCCAGCTCCACCCAACGGCCAGCAAGCTACAGTGCTGGACACCCCATGCCAAACAACTAGGTAGACAGGAACACAACCCCACCCATTAGCAGAGAAGCTGCCTAAAATTATACTAAGTTCCCAGACACCCCAAAACACACCGCTGGATGCAGTCCTGCCCACCAGAAACACAAGATCCAGCCCCACCCACCACAACACAGACACCAGTCCCCTCCACCAGGAAGCCTACACAACCCACTGAACCAACCTCACCCACTGGGGGCAGACATCAAAACCAACGGGAACTACAGACCTGCAGCCTGCGCAAAGGAGAGCCCAAACACAGTAAGTTAAACAAAATGAGAAGACAGAGAAATATGCAACAGATGAAGGAGCAAGGTAAAAACCCACCAGACCAAACAAATGAAGAGGAAATAGGCAGTCTACCTGAAAAAGAATTCAAAGTAATGATAGTAAAGATGATCCAAAATCTTGGAAATAGAATGGAGAAAATACAAGAAATGTTTAACAAGGACCTAGAAGAACTAAAGAGCAAACAAACAATGATGAACAACACAATAAGTGAAATTAAAAATTCTGTAGAAGGAACAATAGCTGAATAACTGAGGCAGAAGAACGGGTAAGTGACCTGGAAGATAAAATAGTGGAAATAACAACCACAGAGCAGAATAAAGAAAAAAGAATGAAAAGAAGTGAGGACAGTCTTAGAGACCTCTGGGACACCATCAAACACACCAACATTCGAATTATAGGGGTCCCAGAAGAAGAAGAGAAAAAGAAAGGGTCTGAGAAAATATTTGAAGAGATTATAGTTGAAAATTTCCCTAACATGGGGAAGGAAATAATCAAGTCCAGGAAGCACAGAGAGTCCCATACAAGATAAATCCAAGGAGAAACATGCCAAGACACATATTAATCAAACTATCAAAAATTAAATTCAAAGAAAAAATTTTAAAAGCAGCAAGGGAAAAACAACAAATAACATACAAGGGAATCCCCATAAGGTTAACAGCTGATCTTTCAACAGAAACTCTACAAGCCAGAAGGGAGTGACAGGACATATTTTAAGTGATGAAAGGGGAAAACCTACAACCAAGATTATTCTATCCAGCAAGGACACCTAAGTGTCCATCAACAGATGAATGGATAAAGAAGATGTGGCACATATATACAGTGGAATATTACTCAGCCATAAAAAGAAACGAAATTGAGTTATTTGTAGTGAGGTGGATGGACCTAGGGTCCGTCAGACAGTGAAGTAAGTCAGAAAGAGAAAAACAAATACTGTATGCTAACACATATATATGGAATTTTTTAAAAAAATGGTTCTGACGAATGTATGGGCAGGACAGGAATAAAGATGCAGACGTAGAGAATGGACTTGAGGACACAGGGAGGGGGAAGGGTAAGCTGGGACAAAGTGAAAGAGTGGCATGGACATATATACGCTACCAAATATAAAATAGATAGCTAGTGGGAAGCAGCCGCATAGCACAAGGAGATCAGCTTGGTGCTTTGTGACCACCTAGAGCGGTGAGATAAGGAGGGTGGGAGGGAGACGCAAGAGGGAGGGGGTATGGGGACATATGTATATGTATAGCTGATTCATTTTGTTATAAAGCAGAAACTAACACACCTTTGTAAAGCAATTATACTCCAATAAAGATGTTAAAAAAAATAATATGTGGCCTTGATGGACAATAAAGAAAAAAATATATGAACAAAAAGGCAAATATAAAAAGCACCCCCTGGGCTTCCCTGGTGGCACAGTGGTTGAGAATCCACCTGCCAATGCAGGGGACACGGGTTCGTGCCCCGGTCCGGGAGGATCCCACATGCCACGGAGCAACTAGGCACGTGAGCCACAGCTACTGAGCCTGCGCGTCTGGAGCCTGTGCTCCGCAACGAGAGGCCGCGACAGTGAGAGGCCTGCGTACCGTGATGAAGAGTGGCCCCCGCTCGCCGCAACTGGAGAAAGCCCTTGCACAGAAACGAAGACCCAACACAGCCATAAATAAATAAATAAATAAATAAATTTATTAAAAAATAAATAAATAAAAAATAAAAAAATAAAAAGCACCCCTAATACTATTCATCAGAACAAGCTGCTCCTAACTTTTTGGTGTATATTATTTCAATCTTCCTGAACTTCTAATGACTAAAAAATCAACATTAGTTCCTGGTAAGAACACTATTCATTCCATTAACAGGGCAAAAAAAATGGGCAAATAACCAGAACTCCAATTTTGCACCTTCAGAAGGTATTGGTGGCCATGTTTCCCCAGTTCTCATGAGGAACAGGTACCCCTGCTGGTGCTGACAATAACCCAGAGAAGAAGGAAGGCTGCAGGCCACTCCTGCACATCTGCCTGGACACACATGGGTACCCAGCTCAGGAAGAGACGTGGATGAAGAGAAGGGAGAATCCTTTCTCAAAGGCAGTCAGGAAACACGTGCTCCAGGTCACAGGGGAGCAGACAAGAGTATGACTCTGTTAATGAATCCTTCCCACTGAATCCCACTGAGCTCCTGGCTGCACAATTGTCTTAACTATGAACTTTAGGAACCTGAGAATTAAATTCACTGGAAATTCCAATGTGCAGAGAACTAAGAAACAGGAACAGGGACTTCCCTGGTGGCGCAGTGGATAGGACTCAGTGCTCCCAATGCAGGAGGCCTGGGTTCGATCCCTGGTCGGGGAACTAGATCCCACATGCATTCCTCAACTAAGAGTTCACATGCCACAACTAAGGAGCAAGCCTGCCGCAACTAAGACCTGGTGCAACCAAATAAATTAATTTTAAAAATAAATAAAAGGCTCCTATACCTTTAAAAAAAAAGAAAAGAAACAGGAACAGAAAAGTCTAAGCCAAATTAGTTTGCATTTCCTCTTTGTGGACTGATTTCTAAAAATATGGAGAATGGTGTGGTGAGAGGTGATGACAGCATAAACAAGAGGGGCTGAGCACAAATGTGGAAGGACAAACCGATGTGAGAGGCATCAGGAGGGAGAGCTGATGAGAGGGAGGAGGTGAACAGGCAGACTGAAGACCATGAGAAGAATAAATACAATCAACCACAGAGTCTCAAATGCAGTAAAGGCTCAGACATCAACGTTATGTATCTTCTTTGAAGCATTATATTTATTTATACCTAAGAAGGCAACCTCGATTTACGGGACTTTTCAAGTTAATAGATTTTGGTTAATCCTGGCCAGGTGTCTGTTCCTGATACCGTTTGGATTCTGGGCAAACTGACTTAATCTCATTATAATTTAAAGCTTGTTGCTAGGTAACTACGTCCAAGGTTCTTTCTGACCCCTAGATCAAGATATCCTTGCCCCAAAGTCGGGAAGCTAATCTGTTTAGATACACGCACATGTCATTTACGAAACTATCTCTGCATGAACAGAGTCAGATATTTTCCCACAGAAGCTGGGTGTTCACCCGCTGGTAACCTTAGTCATCTTTTTAAAAACAAGAGGATGCCAAAAAAAAAAAAAGATTCCAAATGTAGAAGAAAACATAGCACAAGGAACAGAAAGAAATTCCTCACAGTATGGCATTAGATGGTTTTTGAAGTTATTGTAAATCGTGTATTTTTTTGTATATTTCATTTTATAATTGCTTGTTGCTACTATGTAACAGTACAGGGTTAAGCATTAAAAAACTGTTTCTTGGCCTTAAAAAAACCAAACAAAAAACCTGAGGAAATAGAATAGGCCCCTCCCTCTGAATGGACAACAACCCTCTGTCCTTGGCTTCAGAGTCACAAAAGTGTGAAGCAGCACTCTGTGAGCTGAAAATACAAAGTCCTCGCCTGCACCTTCTCGTGGAGGACATAGGGGGTCCGAGAGAGAGGATACATTGGAGCAATCTGGTTCCCAGGGGGTGAGCAGCCTAGGAGGGTTGGCGTGGAGATGGGCTCTGGACGATGGAGTTGAGCACTGAGACTCTGGTCTGTAGGACACAGGAAGGGATGGGGTAACTGAGGGAGAAACACAGCGCCTAAAGGACACTTGAAAGACATCCTATTCATACCATTAGTTGTCAGCCCCGGTCTAGGTCTCGTGGGGGTGATTACTGTTCAGCATCATGAATGAACTCACGTACTGTGCATGTATTGCTCCAAGGATATCACACAGTGACCACATGTGATGCTAAACACTTCCTGTGAATTTATTTGTCCAATAAATAAATAAATGCCGCAAAACTACGGTGTGTCTATAAAGACTATAGAGAAAGGTGTTAAGTGCCAGTGATTCTACTGAACCCATCAAACAGGAACACTTTGGGGACTTCCCTGGTGGTCCAGTGGTTAAGACTCCGCACTCCCAAAGCAGGCAGCCCGGGTTCAATCCCTGGTCAGGGAACTAGATCCCACTTGCTGCAACTAAATATCCTGCATGCAGCAACGAAGATCCCGCGTGCCGCAACTAAGAGCCAGAGCAGCCAAATAAATAAATATTAAAAAAAAAAACAAAAAAAGGAACGCTTTGGAAGAAGTCACCAAGATGGGACCCTGCATTAAAACAGACTTCAGTGATTTCCCTGGTGGTGCAGTGGTTAACAATCTGCCTGCCAATGTAGGGGACACGGGGTTCTATCCCTGGTCCGGGAAGATCCCACATGCCGCGGAGCAGCTAAGCCCGTGCGCCACAACTACTGACCCTGCGCTCTAGAGCCCATGAGCCACAACTACTGGAGCCCGCGTGCCTGGAGCCCGTGCTCCGCAACAAGAGAAGCCACCGCAGTGAGAAGCCCGTGCACCACAAGGAAGAGCAGCCCCCGCTCGCCGCAACTAGAGAAAGCCCGCGCGCAGCAACGAAGACCCAAAGCAGCCAAAAAATTTTTTTAAATTTTTAAACAAAAAAAACCAGACTTCATAAACCATATCTGAACAAAATGTGCTTGAGATGTGGCACATTTGGGGCAATAAACAAAATCAGATGGGAACAGGGAAATGTTTCCCATACAATCCTGGTGGGGCATTCAGTCACTCCCTTTCTTCCAATTTTATTTTTCTCATTAAAATCTGATCTATGGCACATTTCAAGTTCCTTCCATCCAACAGTAACACACGGGAAGCAATAAGCTGCACGTACCCTGGGGGACACCAAGTGAGGACGCTCAGGGTTCCAAGCTCCATGTGACACTGCAGTCAACAAGACTTGTCAGCCGCTGATTGCACAAATCTGACACACTGCCAGGTGAGACTGGGTGAAATATGTGGATAATAAATGTAAGAGTGTTGGAACTGAGTCATACAATTTTTGCCTGTTTTATGGGGAAAAAATAAAAACAATTCAAAAATTGGGCTTGAGGGGAAATCACTTCTTCCCTGGACGTCTGAAATCCTGGGTGGCAGCTCAGCCTATTCTAACTGTTCAGCTAAATCTGGTTTGCTCACAGTGAGGCAAGGGCTTTTTAATTCAACAATGTTCTTGCCTGAAAGCTCAAAAACTAATCATCTTTTTCATGCTATTGCCAATAGCTTTAGTGTTTTGTCAGAAGTGCATCCTTCTTCCAACAGAAATCTGCCAACAAACACACAAACAACCCTAAATGATTGAAGAGCTTCATTTCATCCTTATTTAAGTACCACAGGAAAAAAGTCTTCAATTTAATAAATATACTTATGAGAAACTCATCTATCTGGTGAGTGAAATTAACTTTCTTCCCCTGAAAATTCTTGTTGAAAGTTAGTTAATTCTGGGCTCAGTACTGAACTTTTTGGGGAATTTCCCATGCTTCTCCCTACGCAAAGCCAAATTGACGGATAAGGTTAAAGGAAATCGCCCTTCGCATGATGTTGAACATAAGGATGGAAGAAGGTTGCCATGCCATTTCTGTGGTGTTTGTGCTGCCAGGAGATAGGACTTAACGTCCCTGGCACAACACTGCTTTTCTTCTGAAAATGCCAAGGTCAGAGTATTCACTGATCAAAGGCAGGCCTACAGGAGGTCATCAGCTCATGCAGAAGACAGTGAACTGGCAGGGACAGTGTGATAAATTCCTTAGCATGTGCAAAGGAAGGGAGGTTACCCCTTTGGTTTTGGAAGGTCCATGAGGGCTTCCCAGAAGGCAACACTTACAAGCTGACTCCTAAAGGGAAGGAGAGAGCAAGTTGGGATGGAGAGAGGGTGGCAGAAGATGAGAAGTGTGGGAGGCCCTCTAGCCAGTGAATGCAGCTCCTGGACATGTCAGAGGTAAAGGGGCACAAAGCTTCGGGAGAGTCCCCAGCACTAGGCCTCATCAGCAGTGTTTCTGGGCGTGGTCCACAAGCCATCTCCATGTGCAGCTCTCAGCTTGTTGAAATGCAGCTTCCTGACCTTGAAGCTCTACTACATCGGTATCTGGAGCCCAGGACTCTGAGTTTTGAATAAGCATTCTAGAGGATTCTCCCACACTCCAGATTTTATACCCTCCAGCACAGCATAAGATGGGCAAGGAGGAAGGGTCCAGAGATGATTTTGGAGAGGAGAGCAGTGTTGGACCACGATGTCCTTGAACATTGAAGGTTTGGGACTTGGGACTTCCCTGAGCGCAACAGAGAAGCCACAGCCAGGATCCCCAACATAACAAAAAGCGAACAGAATTCTGCTTGAGAAAAGCCATCTTGGCGGCCATGTGTGAGAAGGGAGCTGGGCTGTCAGCTCTTCTGCGTCCCAAGGAGCCAAAGAGAAATAGTTACAAGCAGACCTGATTGACTCAGTGAGGTATGATAGTGGAGGGGAGGGATGTGGTTTTAAGGACAGGGGACACCAAGAATGACCCCTCCCCAGGGTTCTGGCTTGAGTACAGGGCACAGGGTGCTGATCACAAGGTGTGGTGCGGGGACAGTTCAGTTCTGAGCAGGTTGAGTTCGAAGTGTCTGTGGAACTCTGATTCTGGAGACACACTTGGGATGGAGTTAAACTCAGAAGTCATCGATACACAGATGGCAATAGAAACTGTGGGGAAATCAAAGCATATGGTACGCTTTTCTTCATAAAGTAGGAAGTGAAGTTATTTCCCAATGCTTAGTAAAAGAGGAGGTGTCAGAGAATGCAGGAAATACAGAATAGCCTCTACGAAGCCACAAGAGAGACCACTGAGTAGGGAAACAGAGTAAGCGTTAAAGGCTCAGCAAACATGAAGAACAGCGACAATTGCAGTGACCCCTGTCTTGCTGGCTGTGCTGTCCTCGTGCAGCACTTGCTCGCCTGGGGCAGGAATGGAGAAAGAAGACAGCTGGGGTGCTGGGGCCTCGGCCTTTAGAGGAGCAGAGCGACTAAAGGGCCCCTCTTGTCTGGAGGGCTCCCTCCCCCGTGCTGTGTTCCCAAAGCTCAGATCCCGAAACCAGAACCTGCCGTGCCTTTCTTCAGTTTGACTGCACGCGCACACACGCACACACACAGAGACACACATGCACAGACACACACACACACTTTCCTGCAAATACAAGCACATCTCTTGACTACTCACTAGGTCTACTTAGGTAGCAAAGAATGTTGACATTTCTTCCTGTTTCGCAGTTACATTTGCCTATAGCCAAAAAGCCAGTGTGACAATGAAATAGAGCGGTCATTCTAAGGTGTATTCTGAGTTCATAATTAATCATTATTTCTATCCCCGGCGTTTCCCAGCATCTCTCCCTCTGTTCACTCCCTTCTTAGATGTCTTCACCAAAATACCCTTTATAAAGGGCTTAACTTGAACACGATTGTATTTTTTAGAAAATCATATTCTCTGTAAACTCATCCCAGTTCACAATTTTTCACTGGTTGAATAATTTTTGACTATTAACAAAACAAAAACAGAGCACAAACAAAACAAAACAAAGCACCTTTAACCACATCAGTAGAAACCCACAGGAATTAAGTCTTACTACACCATGAATCAAAAGCAGATTGGGACAAGCTGAGTTGCTCCAAAAACAAGAGCGTGTGATGCTGTTGAATTATTTCAGTGCACCAATCACCCAGATTCAGTTTCATACCAAATAAACTTTTCTACTAACTCAGTATTTATCTAAACATGTTCTAATCCAAACTTCTCTTGTGTTAACAAAAATTCAACTGAGTAAATTGAAGATTCTAATGGGCTTTATTAAACAATTCATGAATCAGGCAGCATTCCATCCAGCAAGTAGAGAGGAGCTCCAAGGAGCTCCACAAAATGAAAGTCTTTTATAGGCAGAAGCAGTAAAGAGTGGACTGTTTCAGGCTTAGGGAACCTACCTACAGGGGATAAAAGGGGACTATGTGGCAGATACCTCATTGGTGCTGGCCTGAAAATTCAAGACTGACCAGTTGAGACTACAGTCCTGGGGGAGGTTGTAACTGCAGTTAGGTTAGGTGTTAAGTCTTGGTTTGCTGATGTGACGCTGAGCACAAGTGACTCCATTTAGGGCCTGTCATTTCTTTTTTAACAATTATCTTTCATTAAGACAGCTTCCCACCCACTTCTGGTAATCATATTGCTGTTACTCTATTCAACTAAGATAAAAATATTGTAAATATCTTACTTTTCCTTCATATTCAATTTTTTGTCCTAATTTTTTTTCTTTTTTGAAAATGCCTTATTTACCTCTATCTTTGTTTCAGTCCCTTTTCTCTGTAAGATTATATTACTGGAATAGCTTTCCAGTGGGCTACCCTGATCCCAGATTGCATCCAGTGTGACAAAAAAAAAAAATGTACAACTCTATGTTCTTTTTTAAAATAAATTTATTTTTTTAATTTGTTTGTTTGTTTATTTATTTATTTTTGGCTGCATTGAGTCTTTGTTGCTGCACATGGGGTTTCTCTAGTTGCGGCGAGCAAGGGCTAATCTTCGTTGTGATGCGTGGGCTTCTCATTGCAGTGGCTTCTCTTGTTGCAGAGCGCAGGCTCTAGGTACAAGGGCTTCAGTAGTTGCAGCACGCAGGCTCAGTAGTTGTGGCACACGGGCTTAGTTTCTCCACGGCATGTGGGATCTTCCTGGACCAGGGATCGAACCCATGTCCCCTGCATTGGCAGGAGGATTCTTAACCACTGTGCCACCAGGGAAGTCCCAACTCTATGTTCTGAATGTCACATCTCTAACCCCAAAATGAGTCCCATTATTTATTGAATTAAATACTCAGCTTGACCTTTGGGGAGCTTTCATAATACCCTCCCCCTTCCTTTCTGTTCATTGTTCACACTGGTCTTTAGATTTCATCTGACCTGACAAGAAATGCCAATCAGGGAATTCCCTGACAATCCAGTGGTTAGGACTCTGTGCTTTCACTGCTGAGGGTGTGGGTTCAATCCCTGGTTAGGGAACTAAGAACCCACAAGCCACGCAGTGTGGCCAAAAAAAAAAAGAGATGCCAATCATCCTTTTAAGCATACGTCATACTCAATTTCATCTCTATGCCAACATTCACTATAACCTATTGTTTAGAGAACTGCCTCTCCTTAAAGGACCACGTAGCTCCACCAGTAACTGTGATAAGCTTTCTTGAACCTTTTAGAGCTCTGAAAGTAACTTGTGGAGCAGATCACACAATTGTGCCTCTAATTATTCTTACATTCTAACTTAAATATTGACTTCTCTTTGCATTAAATTTGTAAGTTCTTTGGGACAGGTCTGTTTCTTAATGAGAAGTAAGATAAACACGCAAAGAAAACAATAACTTTCCTATATAACAGCCATAACCTACTATAAAATGTAATAGGAAAAGAATCCCATTTATTTAGCAAAGCAGGAGTATACCTAGGAATGTAACTAAAAATAAGCATGCAGGCCATTATAAAGAAAACTTTATTGAAGTACAGCAAAGAAAACCAGAAAAAATAGAGAGAGACAGGCCATTATTATTGCAGGAGGCTCAATGCTCTAAAAAGTCAATGCTTATTTTTTTTTTTTTTTAGCTGCGCAGCTTGTGAGATTTTAGTTCCCCGACCAGGGATCAAACCTGGGCCCATCAGCAGTGAGAGCGTGGAGTCCTAACCACTGGACCACCAGGGAATTCCCTAAAAAGTCAATGCTTCTAACAAATTAATCTCTCAACCTAAAGACTCCCAAAAGTCTCCATATTTTGACATGCTGTTTCTAGCTCATTAAGAAAGTAAAGCAAATGGCAAGAACAACCTGAATACTTTCAGGGAAAAAAATCATAATATAAATGAACTTGCTATAGCAGATAAATATTTAATAATTATTCAATAATTTAAACAGCGTTGTCTTGGAATAGCAATAGGAAAACAAGAAAGATAAGTCAAGAAGCAGAATTAGGCATAATATTATAAAATATAATAAAGTAGCATTTCAAATTGATGAAGAAAAGATGGACTGTTTAATGTATGGCTGAGTAAACAACTTATACTAAATATAAAAATAAATATCAGATAGATTAAAATCTAAACATTAAAAAACAAAACTAACAATTCAACTTTTTGAAATTATGGTAGCGGCAAAAACAAATTTGAAAAGGACTGCACGTTTGTCATGAAAGAAACAGTTTATAAGTATAGTGTAACATTATGCCACAGCCTTCACCACCAGAAAGAGTAAGGTACATTTATTTGTACTGACATTTAAAGTTTCCAAGAAACTGAAAAGAATAAGGTAGACTTATTTGTACTGACATTTAAAGTTTCTAAGACATACTGCTGCATGGAAAAAGCCAGTGAAATGAACAGACATGAACCTCGATCTCATTTATGATTCTATAATGAGACACAGGGATTGTTTAAATGTGCAGTGAACGAGCAAGGATGTTAGGATGCTAGGCAATAATAGTGAACACTGGTTGCCCAGGGAGGGGAGGAGGGGTGGGTGTGTAGCCAGGAGATGGAAAAGTAGAGAAGACCTTCATGTTTCACTCCAAGTTCCTCTGCAAAGTTTAAAACTATGACATGATAAAAAGGAGAAATACGTGTAATTAATTCATACCAAAGAAATACAGGAAAAGTGCCATTGTCTTTTAGTAGAGATGGCATTCCTAAAAACATGCAAACCTTTAAGAGGAAAACACGTTGGATAATCAACAAGGTCCTACTGTATAGCACAGGGAACTATAATTAATATCCTGGGATAAACCATAATGGAAAAGAATACAAAAATGAATGTATATATATATATGTATAACTGAATCACTTTGCTGTACAGCAGAAATTAACACAACATTGTTAATCAACTATACTTGAATTAAAAAAGAAAACGAGAGACTTCCCTGGTGGTCCACTGTTAAAGACTCCACACTTCCACTGCAGGGGGCACAGGTTCAATCCCTGGTTGGGGAACTATTATCCTGCATGCCTCATGGTGCGGCCAAAAACTGTAAATAAATAAAAATAAAGGAAAATGCTGTCAGATTTGATCACATAAGAATGTAAAGTCTTTCTAGGTCAAAAAAAAAAAGGACACAAACAAAGTTAAAACACAAGTTGTACCTGAGAGAAGTATTTTAAAATGTATAACAGATGAAGGATAAATAGTCATAATATATGAAGAATTATTATGAACAAGAAAAAGACAAAACTATCCCATAGAGAAATGGGCATCTGATAGAAAAGACAATTAACAAGACACAATCACAAAATTACACGTGGAACATACAAAAAGATGTTCAACCTGTCTAGTTATAAGAGAAATGCATATTAAAATGGTAAGTTTGCCCATCAAATATATAAGAATTTTTAAAATATTGATAATATTCAAACTCAGTGAGAACTGAGGTTAGCAGTCACTCTCAAAAGTGCTTCTTATGAGTATAAATTAATATTGTGTATATGCTAGCAAGTAATTGGAGGCAACTTAAAGGTTCACTGACAACGTGATGGTTAAACAAGTTACTAGGAGATGGTGCAGTCAGTGAAAAGAACAACTATAGGCATTGAAAGATCTTCATGTTACATTGCTAAGTGAAAAACAAATCACAGGAAAATGTGTGTACTGTACTCCTGCCTATGTTGGAAAAAGACACTCAATCTATACATAGTGTTATGGGCTGAATTGTGTCCCCCAGACTCATATGTTGAAGCCCTACCCCAAAAACATCAGAATGAGACTATATTTGGAGACAGGGCCTTTAAAGAGGTGATTAAGTTAAAACAAGGCTGCTAGTGTGGGCCCCAATCCAATCTGACCAGTGTCCTTATAAGAAGAGGTAATTTGGACACACAAAGAGACACAGGGGAGAAAAGACCATATGAGGACATGGCAAGAAGACGGCCATCTGCAGGCCAAGGAGAGAGGCCTCAAGAGAAACCAAACTTGCTGACACCTTGATTTTGGATGTCCAGCCTCCAGAACTGTGAGAAAATACATTTCTGTTGTTTAAGCCCCCCAGTCTGTGGTGTTGTGTTATGGCAGCTGCTGCAGAGTAATACTAATAGTAAAGATTTTAGGAAGATACATACCCAATGGAAAATAGAGGTCGCTTCTGAAGTTCTGGAATAAGAAGGGGGAAAGGAAAGAGATTAAAAAGTATATATATATATACATATATATATATATATATATATGTATATATATATATATAGTTTATATATGCTTTCATGTTGCTAGAAATGTTTAGAGCAGTTATTTCTTTTGTAGTTTTTTTAAAATTGAAGTATCATTGATTTACAATGTTGTGTTAATTTCTGCTGTACAGCAAAGAGACTCAGTTATACACATACAGACATTCCTTTTCATATTCCTTTCCCTATGGTTTATCACAGGATACTGAACATAGTTCCCTGTGCTATACAGTAGGACCTTGTTGTTTATCCATTCTATATATAAAAGCTTACATCTACTAACCCCAAACTCCCACTCTATCCCTCCCATCTTTCATAATTAAAAAAGAAAAAAAAAAAAAGGATCACTCTGACAAGTTGGGGAACGTTTGTCGATGACACATTTTAACCCATTACACAATGTTTTAAACAGAATAGATACAGACAGTATGTTTTGAGTTTAGTTATACAGGAATGTCATAAAGTTTATATATGGAGTATGTATTTTTGAAAAGACTTAAAATATCAGTTCTATTTTCAGAAGGTACATTTTCAAAAAAAAGAAACCTCACAGCCAGTGTAATTTTAAGTCCAAAGACTGTTCATTTTCCTTGCTGCATCTCCATTACTGCAACAAGCCACCACCACATTTTGCTAAATCTAAGTTATTCCAAATTAAATAAAAACACACAAAGTCAGAAACATTTCCACCCCAGAGAGGGCAGCAGAATCCACAGCAAAGCTCTCTGGCTCAACCCTCCATGGCCACGGATACTACCTGCTGGATGCAGATTCTGACAGGTTGTCTTACCCAACAGTTGGCTTCAAGAACTTGCTTCACGCTTAGGTCACTAAAGGACAAATTCAAGAAAAAGAAGCAAAGGGATGAGGAAGTCGCCCCGTCTCCCAATTCTGAAACTTAAAATTGTCGGCTAGAAGCGTAAAAACTCTACCATCAAAGTTTTCACTAGCTGGACTGTGTTTTAACCCGGCTCCACTGTCCACTCTCTGCCACCCCCATCCGCATCCCGCCCACCCCTGGGATTAGGGTTTGGATCCATATTGTGACATATTTGTTAACCTGAATCTTATGTGATTTTTGCCAGAGAAGAGTCTGCCCTGAGAGGAATGATGTTGGAGGCTCCAAGCAGAGGAGCTACGTACCTGGAATTGAGCTGTAAAGTGACACTCTGGTTGCTGTGTTGACGACAGACAAGGGAGGTGGGGGGCGAGCAGGCAGGAGAGTTAAGCGTCTAGTAAAATACTCTAATGAAGATGACGGTGGTGACTTAGACCAGAGCATAGGAGGGGAGAGGTGAGAAGCAGTCAGATTCTGGATCTTTTGAAGGTAGAGCCAAGAGAATTTCCTGATGATTGGATTTGAGGTGTGAGAGTAAAAGAAAAGAATCAAGGATAAGTTGGAGTTTGAGCAAAGACAAATGGAAGATTAAGTTGTTGGATACAGGGGTTTTGGAGAATCAAGAGTGTGTTTGGGGGACTTCCCTGGCGGTCCAGTGGTTAAGACTCTGCTCTTACACTGCATGGGGCACAGGTTTGATCCCTGGTCTGGGAACTAAGATCCTGCAAGCCACACAGTGTGGCCAAAAAAAAAAAAAAAAAAGAGTGTGTTTGGGCATATTTTGGAGATTTCACATAGAACACTGGATATATGATTAGAGTTTAGAACCAAGGTCTGAGCTGGACATACAGATTTGGGAGTGGAGGCTGTAGAGTTGGTGTCTGATGCCAATGAGTTGGGTGTGACAGAGGTGAGGTCCAAGGTCAGAGAGACGAGGAGGGACAGCAGGAGAGATGAGAGGAGGGAGAGCATGACACCTTAGAAACCCAGGTGAGGAAGAGGCTTTGAAGAAGGGAGGTGACCAAGCATCCTTGTCTACTGTTAGAGCAGGACGGGACAGAGAAGGGCCATTGATTTCCCATACTGCAGTCATTGGGCGCTGTGATAAATGCAGTCTCCAGGCCATGGTGGTGCAAAGCACTTTTGTAGGATGATGAAGCAGATTGCAAAGCGCTATCTGCTATGTTTTCATTTACGTCACAGGATGAAGCACATTAATTGATAATACTATCTGGAATCAGATTACTACCAGATTTCTGGTAATATATTGATATGAATCTATGTTGGTGTGATAAGAGATACATATACATTGAAACATTTTTAATTAACTTGAGAGGAAGCCATGGAGCCATAGATAAAAATCACAGAATCTTTCCAAAAGTTTATTTTTATCTTAAGAAAAAACCTCCTTCCTATTAAACCTTTACCAAATCCACTAAAGAGCGCAAAATTGACTGGCTGATGACTCACCTCTCAGCGATATTAGGTACAATTAGCAAATGCTCTGAAATAGATGCAGGACCTAGGAGGAGAAGCAATAGCCCTGAATAATCTCCAAACTGAATAATCAGCAAGCATTACAAAGCATCTGTAGTCCAGAGAGAGGTGGCGTGCAGATCCCAAGGCCTGTATTTCTGCATCGCCTTTGCCACGAGCGAGCTGCCTGAACTCTGACAGGCTACTGGCCCCTCTGGGCCTTCAATTCTTCACGTATAAAATGAGTGGGTCAGAACAGAACCTCCAATTCTAAAACGCCATAAGTCTGCACCAGCATAAAAACATTGGTGTCATTCAGAGCAAACTTTGAGGGTATATATGAGTGAACTCCATTCTTCTATACATATTTTTAAACTCAGAAGATCATTCTCGGATTCAAACTTGACACTACTGATAGCTTTCTTTCCCAGTACCCTATTCTCTACGCAAATGGACTAACTCAAGGACGCATTGAACTGCTATGACACTGTTGAGTTGCAACGTGCAGGGAAGACTCATATTTACACCTTTCTCTTCCTCCCCAGAACCAGTAAATTCAGAAGGTTTCGTAATGATGAAGGATTATTGCACCCAACAGTCGTGAGCAGGGAAATGGTGACGCTGTCCCCACGGGGTCTTCAGGGGCTATAGCACCAAATGAAATGTTTAGTTTGCTTTTCCAGCAAAGAGATCCTGAACATAATATTTCAAGCTTTGTCTACTGATGTAGCAGAACTGAAAGAAAAATCAAATCAAAATGAAACAAAAAACTCATTATAGGTGAAAGGCAAGGGTTAGATGAAGGTACCTTTGCCTTCCAGAAATAAGTAACAAAATGCAGATGCATGGTTTATAAACATTTACTTTTCTCATGAAATAGAAATCAAGAAAATCATACATAACAAAAATGCAAATCAGCACTCTTGGACAATAAAAATCTGAAGAAAGAACACTGTTGGCTTTCAAGTCTCATTAGGTGTCAGAAGATATTTATTAGCAAAAATAACAAACCACTACTTTGCCTAGCATTTTAAAAAAATAGCTTAACGAGACTGAAAGGCAGGTCACCTTGCCCACTCTCCACCGGGCATTCATAAAGTGTCCAGATTCCATCGTGAACAAAATAGGAAGTGGTGGGTATGCTTCAATCGGGGTAGGACATGACTGTCATCAACAACACGTGTGTCATCTGGTTATAGATGAGTAGTTAAAACTCCTAACATTTCTATGCTTTTTTAAAAGAAATTTATTTTTGGCTGCGTTGGGTCTTCGTTGCTGCGTGCGGGCTTTCTCTAGTTGCGGCGAGCAGGGTCTACTCTTGGTTGCAGTGCATGGGCTTCTCATTGCAGTGGCTTCTCTTGGTGCAGAGCACGGGCTCTAGGCACGCAGGCTTCAGTAGTTGTGGCATGCAGGCTCAGTAGTTGTGGCACATGGGCTTAGTTGCTCTGCGGCATGTGGGATCTTCCCAGACCAGGGCTCGAACCTGTGTCCCCTGTATTGGCAGGTGGATTCTTAACCCCTGAGCCCCCAAGGAAGCCCTGCGCCCCCAGGGAAGCCCTCTGTGCCATTTTTAATTAGAGTAAACTTCGTAGACATTACCTTGCTTAATCATTCATTCAGAACAACCACATTTGTTGAGAGTTTGCTGTGTTCTAGCCCCTCATAAGGCACTGGTATGTATATGTACAATGGACTATTACTCAGCCATAAAAAAGAAATTCTGCCCTTTGTGACAACATGGATGAACCCAGAGAGCATCATGCTAAATGAAATAAGTCAGACAGAGAAGACAAACAACGTATGATCTCACTTATATGTGGAATGTAAGACAACGACAACAGTAACATGAACGCATAGATACAGAAAACCAGATTGCTGGTTGCCAGAGGCGGGGGTGGGGAGCTGAAATGGGCGAAGGTGGTCAAGAGGTACAACGTTTCAGTTATAAAATAAATAAGGCCTGGGAATGTAATATACAGCTTGGCGATGATAGTTAACAATACTGTATTGTATATTTGAAAGTTGCTAAGGGAATAGATCTTAAAAGTCCTCATCACAAGAAAAAAAAATGTACCTGTGTAGTGTTGGATGTTAACTAGAAATACTGTGGTGATAATTCATAATATATACAAATATTTTATCACTATGTCATATACCTGAAACTAATATGTTATATATCAACAGGATATAAATAAAAATATAAAAAGGACAGTTTAAAAGAAAAAAAAATAAAGATCGGAAGGAAAATCAGAGAAGGGGATGAGAGCTGGCAGTCTTGGGGGAAGGAACGAGCTCCCACCTGTACTGATTCCTAGACTAGTGGGATGGCCCAGAGGGCATTTGCAAGGTAAATTTTAAATGATACAGCAAGTGTGGGAGAGTGTAAATATTTCATTCTCTATTAGCCCAAGCCTGAAAAACAAATTTTCCCTAGATTTGATTACAGAAACTTTCCTTCTCTCAAAAATCGCTATATACAAATAACCAGAGGAAATGGAAAGAAACTAATTTTTTAAGAGCCATCAATCATTCGTTGTATTACCTCTTTCATTCATAACCACACAATGAGCACTGAGCCCAGCTCTGTTCTCTGTGCTCGGATGCTAAAGTGAATAAACACGAATTCTAGAATCCAGCGGAGACGAGGGGCGTGAATCACTCAGAGCAGGAGGGCAGTGGCCTGAGATGGGCACGCACCTTCCTGGGGTGCAGGTCACCTGGAGGACTAGAAGAGGGCCCAGGGGGTCGAGCCCAGGACCTCGGGGCAGAGACTGTGGCTAGAGAGCCCCTGCATTTAGGGCGGGCTGCCGCCCAGCAGGAGGCACAGCACCTACCCGGGCTGGACTTTGGGAAATCAAGCTGACACAAGCGTCAGTAGGACAGAGAAGGACCAGCACAAATACACTGCGGTGGTTCAAGCTGTGAACCTCAGGAAACTAGAGCCCCTGCCCACCTCCAGAGGGGTCTGAGCTGACACAGAGGAAGCTCTGAACTGGATCTCACTGTGCCCAGCAGAGAAGCGCCTGCTGTCCAGACACAGCGGTGAAGGCTTATAGCTCTTATATTTGGTGTTCTCCACACACGAGTGAATTTATATATTTGTGTATAAAGAAATACATATATCTTTTTATCCTTTTTTTTTTTTTTACAAAACTTGAACCATTCTCTGCATACCATATTTTTAAAAATTAATTAATTTACTTTTGGCTGTGTTGGGTATTTGCAGCTGCGTGTGGGCTTTTCTGTAGTTGCGGCGAGCGGGGGCTACTCTTCATTGTGGTGCATGGGTTTCTCATTGCAGTGGCTTCTCTTGTTGCTGAACATGGACTCTAGGCGTGTGAGGTTCAGTAGTTGTGGCATATGGGCTCAGTAGCTGTGGCTCGTGGGTTCTGGAGTGCAGGCTCAGTAGTTGTGGTGCACAGGCTTAGTTGCTCCATGGCATGTGGGATCTTCCGGGACCAGGGCTCTAACCTGTGTCCCCTGCATTGGCAGACAGATTCCTAACCACTGCACCACGAGGGAAGTATCCTATAATTTTGGGGTTTTTTTTTAACTTAACATGTCTTAAAAATTTTTCCTTCTCAATAAATATAAATTTTTGCCATAAGATAACAGCTGTACAATATTACATGATATACCTGGATCAAAATTTTCCTGATTAATCATCTATTGTGTGGAATACGAGTTGTTGTTTCCTATTTTCACTCGCATAAACCAAGACATGATGAAAAACCTTGCAGTTTTCCCATTATTTCCTATGATTAAATTCTTAGGATTGAATTTACCCTGGATCAAAGGATGTTTACTTTTGAAATTTTGATACATGTTCATATTGCTCCCTGGAAAGGTCGATCCAATCTTCACTCTCACCAATAGCATGAGATTTCCAATAAAACCATCTTGGATGCTTAATGAAACAGACTCCCACCTTGAGATACTAACACCTGCTATGTCACACATACACAAGTGTATCAGTTTTCTTCTCAGATCATTCATTTATCATTTTGTTGATATGGTCTAAACATATACAAAACGTTTTGATTAAAAAAAATTTCCAGTGTAAAAATCTGTACACAAACCAGAGGGCAGACAGCAGAAGCAAGAACTACAATTCTGCAGCCTGTGGAAGGAAAACCACATTCAGAGAAAGATAGACAAAATGAAAAGGCAGAGGACTTTGTACCAGATGAAGGAACAAGATAAAACCCCAGAAAAACAACTAAATGAAGTGGAGGTAGACAACCTTCCAGAAAAAGAATTCAGAATAATGATAGTGAAGATGATCCAGGACCCCAGCAAAAGAATGGAGGCAAAGTTCGAGAAGATGCAAGAAATGTTTAACAAAGACCTAGAAGAATGAAAGAACAAATAAACAGAGTTGAACAATACAATAACTGAAATGAAAAATACACGAGAAGGAATCAATAGCAGAATAACTGAGGCAGAAGAACAGATAAGTGACCTGGAAGACAGAATGGTGGAATTCACTGCTGCGGAACAAAATAAAGAAAAAAGAATGAAAAGAAATGAAGACAGCCTAAGAGACCTCTGCGACAATATTAAATGCAAAAACATTTGCATTATAGGGGTCCCAGAAAGAGAAGAGAGAAAGAAAGGACCCGAGAAAATATTTGAAGAGATTATAGTTGAAAACTTCCCTAACATGGGAAAAGAAATAGCCACCCAAGTCCAGGAAACGCAGAGAATCCCAGGCAGGATAAACCCAAGGAGAAATACGCCGAGACCCATAGTAATCAAATTGACAGAAAACTAAAGACAAAGAGAAATTATTGAAAGCAGCAAGGGAAAACTGACAAATAACATACAAGGGAACTCCCATAAGGTTAACAGCTGATTTCGCAGCAGAAACTCTACAAGCCAGAAGGGAGTGGCACAATATACTTAAAGTGATGAAAGGGAAGAAACTACAACCAAGATTACTCTACCTGGCAAGGATCTCATTCAGATTCGACGGAGAAATCCAAAGCTTTATAGACAAGCAAAAGCTAAGAGAATTCTGCACTACCAAACCAGCTCTACAACAAATGCTAAAAAACTCCTCTAAGTGGGAAACACAAGAGAAGAAAAGGACCTACAAAAACAAACCCATAACAACTCAGAAAATGGTAATAGGAACATACATATCGATAATTACCTTGAACATGAATGGACTAAATGCTCCAACTAAAAGATGCAGACTCACTATATACATACAAAAACAAGACCCATGTGTATGCTGTCTACAAGAGACCCACTTCAGACCTAGGGACACATACACACTGAAAGTGAGGGGATGGAAAGAGATATTCCATGCAAATGGAAATCAAAAGAAAGCTGGAGTAGCAATACTCATATCAGATAAGATAAAATAGACTTTAAAATAAAGATTATTACAAGAGACAAAGAAGGACACTACATAATAATCAAGGGATCAATCCAAGAAGAAGATATAACAATTAGAAATATATATGCATCCAACATAGGAACACCTCAATACATAAGGCAACTGCTAACAGCTATAAAAGAGGAAATTGACAGTAACACAATAATAGTGGGGGACTTTTAAAACCTCACTTACACCAATTGACAGATCATCCAGACAGAAAATTAATAAGGAAACACAAGCTTTGGATGACATCATAGAGCAGATAGATTTAACTGATATTTACAGGACATTCCATCCAAAAACAGCAGATTACACTTTCTTCTCAAGTACACACAGAATATTCTCCAGGAGGATCACATCTTGGGTCACAAATCAAACCTCAGTAAATTTAAGAAAATTGAAATCATATCAAGCATCTTTTCTTACCACAATGCTATGAGATTAGAAATCAATTACAGGGGGAAAAAAACGTAAAAAACACAAACGCATGGAGGCTAAACAATACGTTACTAAATAACCAAAGATCACTGAAGAAATCAAAGAGGAAATCAAAAAATACCTAGAGACAAATGACAACGAAAACATGACGATCCAAAACCTATGAGATGTAGCAAAAGCAGGTCTAAGAGGGGAAGTTTATAGCAATACAAGCCTACCTCAAGAAACAAGAAAAATCTCAAATAAACAATCTAACCTTACACCTGAAGGAACTAGAGAAAGAAGAACAAACAAAACCCAAAGTTCGTAGAAGGAAAGAAATCATAAAGATCAGAGCAGAAATAAATGAAAGAGAAACAAAGAAAACAGTAGCCAAGATCAATAAAACTAAAAGCTGGTTGTTCGAGAAGATAAACAAACTAGATAAACCTTTAGCCAGATTCATCAAGAAAAAGAGGGAGAGGACTCAAATCAATAAAATTAGAAATGAAAAAGGAGAAGTTACAACAGACAACCACAGAAACACAAAGCATCATAAGAGACTACTAAAAGCAACTCTATGCCAATAAAATGGACAACCTGGAAGAAATGGACAAATTCTTAGAAAGGTATAACCTTCCGAGACTGAACCAGGAAGAAATAGAAACTATGAACAGACCAATCACAAGTAATGAAATTGAAACTGTGATTAAAATCTTCCAACAAACAAAAGTCCAGGACCACATGGCTTCACAGGTGAATTCTATCAAACATTTAGAGAAGAGCTAACACCTATCCTTCTCAAACTCTTCCAAAAAATTGCAGAGGAAGGAACACTCCTGAACTCATTCTATGAGGCCACCATCACCCTGATACCAAAACCAAACAAAGATACTACAAAAAAAGAAAATTACAGACCAATGTCACTGATGAATATAGATGCAAAATCCTCAACAAAATACTAGCAAACAGAATCCAACAGCACATTAAAAGGATCATACACCATGATCAAGTGGGATTTATCCCAGGGATACAAGGATTCTTCAATATATGCAAATCAATCAATGTGATACACCATATTAACAAATTGAAGAATAAACACCATATGATCATCTCAGCAGATGCAGAAAAAACTTTTGACAAAATTCAACACCCATTTATGATAAAAACTCTCCAGAAAGGGGACATAGAGGGAACCTACCTCAACATAATAAAGGCCATAGACAACAAACCCACAGCAAATTTCATTCTCAATGGTGAAAAACTGAAAGCATTTCCTCTAAGATCAGGAACAAGACAGGGATGTCCACTCTCGCCACTATTATTCAACATAGTTTTGGAAGTCCTAGCCACGGCAAACAGAGAAGAAAAAGAAATTAAAGGAATACAAATTGGAAAAGAAGAAGTTAAACTGTCACTGTTTGCAGATGACATGATACTATACATAGAGAATCTTCAAGATGCCACTAGAAAACTACTAGAGCTAATCAATGAATTTGGTAAAGTTGCAGGATACAGAATTAATGCACAGAAATCTCTGGCATTCCTATACACTAACAACAAAAGATCAGAAAGAGAAATTAAGGTAACAATCTCATTCACCATTGCAACAAAAAGAATAAAATACCTAGGAATATACCTACCTAAGGAGGTAAAAGACCTGTACTCAGAAAACTATAAGACACTGATGAAAGAAATCAAAGATGACACAAACAGATGGAGAGATATACCATGTTCTTGGATTGGAAGAATCAATATGGTGAAAATGACTATACTACCCAAAACAATCTACAGATTCAATGCAATCCCTATCAAATTACCGTGGCATTTTTTACAGAACTAGAACAAAAAATCTTAAAATTTGTATGGAGACACAATGGACCCCGAATAGCCAAAGCAGACTTGAAGGAAAAAAACAGAGCTGGAGGAATCAGACTCCCTGACTTCAGGCTATAGTACAAAGCTACAGTAATCAAGACAACATGGTACTGGCACAAAAACAGAAATATAGATCAATGGAACAGGATAGAAAGCCCAGAGATAAACCCACACACCTATGGTCAACTAATCTATGACAAAGGAGGCAAGGATATACAATGGAGAAAAGAAAGTCTCTTCAATAAGTGGTGCTGGGAAAACTGGACAGCTACATGTAAAAGAATGAAATTAGAATACTCCCTAACACCATGCACAAAAATAAACTCAAAATGGATTAGAGACCTAAATGTAAGACTGGACACTATAAAACTCTTAGAGGAAAACATAGGAAGAACACTCTTTGACATAAATCACAGCAAGATCTTTTTTTTTATTTTTCTTTTTTTAATGTTTATTTATTTATTTTTCTTATTAGTCATCCATTTTATACACATCAGTGTATACATGTCAATCCCAATCTCCCAATTCATACCACCACCACCACCATCCCTCTCCGCTTTCAGCAAGATCCTTTTTGATACACCTCCTAGAGAAATGGAAATAAAAACAAAAATAAACAAATGGGACATAATGAAACTTAAAAGCTTTTGCAAAGCAAAGGAAACTACAAACAGGACGAAAAGACAACCCTCTGAATGGGAGAAAATATTTGCAAATGAATCAACAGACAAAAGATTAATCTCCAAAATATATAAACAGCTCATGCAGGTCAATATTATAGAAACAAACAACCCAATCCAAAAATGGGCAGAAGACCTAAATAGACATTTCTCCAAAGAAGATGGCCAAGAAGCATGTGAAAAGCTGCTCAACATCACTAATTATTAGAGAAATGCTAATCAAAACTACAATGAGGTATCACCTCACACCAGTTAGAATGGGCATCATCAGAAAATCTACAAACAACAAACGCTGGAGAGGGTGTGGAGAAAAGGGAACCCTCTTGCACTGTTGGTGGGAATGTAAATTGATACAGCCACTATGGAGAACAGTATGGAGGTTCCTTAAAAAACTAAGAATAGAATTACCATATGACCCAGCAATCCCACTACTGGACATATACCCAGAGAACACCATAATTCAAAAAGACACATGCACCCCAATGTTCATTGCAGCACTATTTACAATAGCCAGGTCATGGAAGCAACCTAAATGCCCATTGACAGACGAAAGGATAAAGAAGATGTGGTACATATATACAATGGAATATTACTCAGCCATAAAAAGGAACGAAATTGAGTCATTTGTAGAGATGTGGATGGACCTAGAGACTGTCATACAGAGTGAAGTAAGTCAGAAAGAGAAAAACAAATATCGTATATTAACGCATATATGTGGAACCTAGAAAAATGGTACAGATGAACCAGTTTGCAGGGCAGAAATAGAGACACAGATGTAGAGAACAAACGTATGGACACCAAGGGGGGAAAGTGGCAGGGGTGGTGGCAGTGGGATGAACTGGGAGATTGGGATTGACATGTATACACTGATGTGTATAAAATGGATGACTAATAGGAACCTGCTGTATAAAAAAATAAATAAAATAAAATTCAAAAATTCAAAAAAAAATCTGTGCAGAACAGTCCAAATCTCATTAAAATATATGCATAGAAAAAAGCCTGGGAAAATGCCCTCCAAAATATTAATAATGATTTTCTTTAGATTGTGGTGGCAAGAAGTGTGATTCGTATTTTTTCTTCACAGTTTTTATAGTTACCAAATTTTTAAGAATTCATCTTTAGGAAAGCTTATTATATCAAAGCAGTGCACAGTATTAAGCAAATTATTCCAGTGGTAAATTATTCCATTGCAAAAATTCTATTCTTTAAACCCTCTGTGTTAGTTAAATCTGGGGAATCATATCTGGATGCATGAAGGTGCTGGTGGGCCCGTGAGGCTGTAGGCAGGCCTCCCTTTGCATGGTTGGGCTGTAAAAATGACCATGCACACTGAAACCATGCTCAGTCCCATAACATCAAAGAGGAAAGTATGATTGTTCTGTGACTTTTTAAAGTTTTTGTCAAAATATTTAAAACTCTTGGACTTCCCTGGTGGCGCAGTGGTTACGAATCCGCCTGCCAATGCAGGGGACACAAGTTCGAGCCCTGGTCTGGGAAGATCCCACGTGCCGCGGAGCAACTAAGCCTCAGCAACTACTGAGCCCGTGAGCCACAACTACTGAAACTCGTGCACCTAGAGCCCATGCTCCGCAACCAGAGAAGCCACCGCAATGAGAAGGCCACGCATCGCATCGAAGAGTAGCCCCTGCTCGCCACAACTAGAGAAAGCCAGGGCGCAGCAACAAAGACCCAGCACAGCCAAAAATAAATAATATAAATAAATAAATGAACTTATCTTAATAAATAAATAAATAAAGCTCTTACTGTTATAAAGGAAAATGAAAAAAATTTAAACATTATTAATGCTAATATTCAAATATGCATTTATATTAATTATACTAATTTTCATTTAAATCCTAATGAATCCTAATTTTAAATATTAGGAACATTGAGAATAGAAATATTTTATTTCTTGAAAAACTTAAGAGCAGCTTGAACACTGTATAACTTACAGAACAAAGGGAGCATATTTTCCTTGCCTTGGTCAATTATACTCCTTTCTAAATGGATCAGCTTCCAATATTTTATAGTTTATGCTTTTGATGTCATGAAATATCATCAAGAGTTCCCTTAACGTGAAGCTTTTTGCCAGCGTCACGGTCTCTGGGACATTGTCGTCCTTTTCTCACAACCATGGTCCTTGTTTACGTTGATAAGTTCCTCTAGGCTGAACGACTAGAAGCTCTTGGGGCAGCAGGGTCAACAGTGCTATGGTCCGGCTTCGCTTCTATAATTCCATTGATGTTTCACTCAGATTTCACTTCCAGCATGGTCAGTTTTTGCTTCTTTCCTGCACTTTTGTCTTCGTCGGCCAGTTTCCTTTTCTGTGTCTATTTTCAGGAAATGTCACAGGGGTTTACAACTGGGAGACAAGGAGGCAACAGAGCTACATGCTTTGCTGCCTGTGTGTGACCTGAGTAACCGCTCAGGGACCCATCACCAAAGGACTTTGAAAGATGTGATGACACACACCCGCTATTTATGTAATGACATACACGCTGAAGACCTAGCAGTTAAACTTGTACTTTATCCACTTACAGTTCATGTATCGTGGACACTGACATTTTAACTGAGTTGTTGGGGGGCTGCTTTATTGAGCTGAACGGGGGTAAATGAAAATTCATGTGCATCGGGACCAACCAACACAGGGGCTGCCTGTATTGTTCTTACTTGCACATGCCAATAACTTGGAGGAAATTTAGGGAGAGAATAGGACCTAAGCCCCGCCTCCTATTCCCTACATTATTTCTATGCAAGATCTTTCCTTTACCTATTTGCTACAGTAGCTAAAATCCCACTGATGGTCAGCAACCCTTTGGTGTTAATACCCTGCCCTCCTTTGATCAATATTTACTGAGTACGTCCTGTTCCACACACAAGGAACGTAGTGGGAGACGAGCAGAGAGGGATGTAAACGAAGCTTCCATTCCAAAGGAGAGAGTCAGAAAACAAAATGAACAAATAAACCTAAAGCGTGATTTCTGCCTGTGAAACTTGCTTTGGAAAAAGTAGAAAGGGCGATGTGATAGAACCGAAGGCAGAGTGGGTGGGAGGAGGCTTGTAAGCGTGAAGGAGAGCAAAGGCCCGCTGAGATTTCAGATGAGCTGAGCCCTGATGATGAGAAGGAACCAGGTTTCAGAAAATGAAAATGCATTTGGAGTGTTTGAAAAAAAAGCAAGGAGTGCGGCTGGGGCCCCCGGGTGAGGAGGGGAGGAAGGGGACGTGGGATGGCAGAGCTGGGCCAGATCTCGGAAGGCCTGCAGGGCCCCAGAACGGAATGGGGTTTTATTCCACTTACAATGGGAAAAGGTTGGAAAGTGTTAGGCAAAGGACTGGTGTGATAAGAGCTTTGTTAAGATGGAAATATATCTGGGAAGGGTGACAAGCTGCTGCCAGTTGGAAATAGAAATGGTAATTCTGTAGCTGAGCTGAGCAGGATAATCTGGGAGGAGGGGCGCCAGCCGCACTGAGTAAGACGAATTGGAGCTCCTCCGTGCAGGGATGCAGATGCTCCAGGGCACCCAGGACCATCAGGAGGACAATGGGCACCCCTGGGCAGGAGGCCGACCCACGCTGCCAGGTGCTCTCCGGGCTCGGTGATCCGGCCAACAGCAGCCAGTGTGCCGGAGGCATAGACACTGCCTGCTAAAAACGGCAGTTTTCTATCCTGAAGGCTGTCATTGCCTGGCGTCCTTTTTCATTTCTTATCTATTGTCGCTAACCCAGATCCCCTAAACCCAGCAGAGAGAAGAAGTAGCTAAGAAAGAAAGAAGATGCATAGTGAGAGGCAGGAGGAATTGTTACTTCGCTGTGTTTCCAAGATCTCGGAAGGCAGTTGAATCTTTCCTCAACGCTTGGGGTCCTGGAAGTAAACCTGGAGTTCTGAAAACTGAAAGAAATCAGATTAAGAGCCCTTCCTGTGATATTGTGAAATAAGGATCTTTTGTTAACAGAGACTCTTTGGATTGGGGGATGGAATAGACAGGCTTTAAAGTCAAACAGGCTTAGATTCAAATTCCAGGGGTAAATCATTTTATGTCTGAACCTCAGCTTCCTATTCGTATGGAAAACGGGTTTTATAATCATACTGACCCCACATGCTCCTCGGCAGGTGAGATGAGGCAAATATATAATATGTCAAAATCCCTGGCCCATAATGAGCGTGAAATAAATGTCTGGTATGTGAAATACGGAATCCATGAAAGTTCCCAGCTCGGAATACGAGCTCAGATAGATTAGTCATCTTTTTCGCCCTCCGGCCATTCCTCTCCCTGCCTCCCTCCCTTGAATGGGATGCATGGCAGGCCCAGACTATCTGAATTTTCTTCAGTATTAAAATATTATTATAAGGTGCCAGGATAGGAAAAAGGAAAATAGGAAGTCAACAGGAACAGGCAACGTGGAGCGGTTCTGGGGGAGGTGGAGAGCAGATCCAGGCAGCGCCGTCTTCCAGCGCTGGTTTGTGCAGCTGAGCGGGAGCAGTTTGTTAAAATGATGGGATCGCACCCCATCCCGGCCCTGAAGCATCAGCCATCAATTCCCCGTGCACAGCACACTCTGGCGCAGCTGTTCCGTGAACAGGGAAGAGGGCCCTCCAGGCAGGCTCGCAAACACATTCTTAACTTTTTAAAACATCAAGTGACTGTGAAATGGTATTGAATGCTAAAATCAGAGTGGCAAGCTAGACAAGAATCTGGAAATGTCATCCTACCAATTTCTTTGTCTTATGGCCCAAATAGGGAAGACACCAAAAATTAATGACATTCAATTTAAAAAATATTAATAGTGCACATACCACATTCTAGACACCCAGCTGGGCAGGGAGACTACAGAGATGGGTGTACCCAAAGGGAAGAAGATCTAACATCTGATAGCAAACTATTTTTCTGTTTAATAACCCTTCACCAAGTTGTCCCTGACATTTTATTCTGTCCCCAAAGTAGAGAAAGCCATGACCTCTCATGGGGATACCGGAGACATTTAAAGACTGAGACTCTTAGCTGATTTCAAAGTTTTGGCTCAAACAAATAAGGCAGATAAGCAGAAGAGATGATGTCAGACTCCAAACTCTGTGTCACTTACAAAATGTCTAATACCCAAGGTATGCATATTTGGACACCCTAAGGGGATGTTTCCAGCAAAATAGAAAATTAACCTCTTTAGAACTATAGATAACTGGTCTACTAGCCTAGAGCAAACAAACTCCTGTCTTGTGTGTATCCCTGTAATTTGCATGATATGAATATAAGTTCTGTCTGAAATAGAGGTACATCTTCTTTTTTTAAACTGGGTTGAAATGGAATTGAAATAGTAAATTTTTTCTTTTTATCATTTCCCTCCACTTCCATCTGATGTTGTTTTGTAAACCATATTAGGCTTTCCTGATATCAGAGGGGCAGAACTGAAAGAGAAGAGAAAGAGTGATAGAAAAACTGTCTTGGGTTTGCTAAGGGAAGTTGGCAAACAGGGCTGGAGTAGGAATCTTGAGATTAAACCCATCCTGGGGCAGAATTTTCCATTTATGTTTGAATCAGGTAGGTATACATTCTTTTATCATCATTCTTAGTGTAAGAACCAGAGGAGAATTGGTAAATCGTTTCAGAAGCAAAGTCAGACTGAGCTATGTGGTTGTTTTGTGCCTTATATAAAATGTATAAAAAAAAAAAATGTATATAAGAATCGCCAAGCAATTAACAAAACTAGGCAAAAATTGGGGGGAAATTTACGTCTTACAGGTACAGTACAAACCATTTCTATACTCTATGCTTGCTCCTAGTTGCAGCCATTTAATCACTTTGACCTTCTTTAAAATTTTATATTCTATTTTCTTTATGTTCCTGTTAAAAGCAAGTTCAGAATAAAATCAAATACTCAATCCACCAACTTTTTTTGCATTCAAAAATAAATGAAATTCATCACAAGCCCAATTAGAATCCCAGCAGTCTTTTTTGTAGGAATTGACCAGCTAGTTCTTAAGTTTATATGGAAAAGTCTATATAGAATATGCAAAAAAGTCTTAAGAAGACTAAAGTTGGAGAACTTATACCACCTGACTTCAAGACGTACTATAAACCTACAGTTTCAAAACAGTGTAATATTTATATAAGGATCAACCACTACAGCAATGGGATGGAATACAGAGGAGAAAAACAGACCGAAGCTTATAAGGTTATTTGATTTTCAGCAAAGAAGACAAAGAAATCAGAAATGGACAACCTTTTCATCAAATAGTGCTAGAATAACTGGATATTTTTGGGAAAAAAAAAGCATGATCCCTACATCACACCATACACAAAAATTATTTTCAGATGGATCATACGCCTAAATGTAAAAGCTCAAACCATAAAACTTTCAGGAGGAAACATAGGAGGCTATTTTTCTGACTTGAGGGTAGGTAAAGGTTTCCTAGAAAAAAACATAGAAAACAATAACAATAGGAAAAAAGTAATCATTGAAAACAAAAGACATTAAAAGAGAAAAGTGATAACTTGGATTTAATTATAATTTAAAATTTCTTATTAAAAGACACCTTTTAAAAAATGAATAATCAAGCCACAAGCTGAGGGAACATATATCTGTCAGAGGACTGGTATTAAGGATAAGTAAAGACTCCTTACAACTTAGTAATAAAAACAAATAACCCAATGAAAAAATGGACACAAGATTTGAACAGATACTTCACAAAGAAGATATACGATTGGTCAGTAATCTCATTAAAAGCTACCCAGTGTCATTATTCATTAACGATATGCAAATTAAAATTGTGTAAGATGTCATTGCACACCCGCAGTAGCAAGTGCTAGCAAGCATGAAGAGTAACTGAAGCCTCAGACATTACTGGTGGAAATGTGAAAATGGAACAACTACTTTGTAAAATGACCCCACGCTTCCTTCAAAAGGGAACCATACACCTACCCTAGCAATTCTCCTCCTGCATATAAGCCAAGTATCCATCAATAGGAGAATGGAAAAACATACTATGGTATATACATAAAATGGAACACCAATTAACAATAAAAAAGGAACAAGCTATGAATACACACAACTACTGGAGGGGAATGTCAAAAGCATTATGCTGAGTGAAAGCCTAACAGAAAAGAGTACAAAGTGTATGATTCCATTTACATGAAGTTCTGGAACAGGAAAAACTAACCTGGAATGTAGAAATAAACATAGTGACTGCCTCTGGGTGGGCAGGGACAAAGATTGGCTGGAGATGAGAAGGGGGGTGAGTTTCTCAGGTGAAGAAGTTCTAAATCTTGATAGAGGTTTGGAATGCATAAATGTATGCATTCATCAAAACTCACAGAATAGTAGACAAGATTTGTCTATTTCATTGTGTGTAAATTTTACCTTAAAAAAAAAAACTGTAAACAATATAGAGTTTAGGGGAATTCCCTGCTGGTCCAGTGGTTAGGACTCTGCACTTCCACTGCTGAGGGCATGGGTTCAATCCCTGGTCAGGGAACTAAGATCCCACAAGCCATGCGGTGCAGCCAAAAAAAATTTAAAAATATATATATACGTGTGTATATATATATATAGCTTAGGGAAAGTGTACTGATTTCTGCAACTTACTTTGAAATGCATAAGAAAATAAGATGGGTTGATGGATAGCAGAGGGATGGACAGATTGATAATAGGCAATAAAGCAAATAAAATGTTAATGGTAAAATCTAGGTTGTGGGTATACAGGTTTATAGTGTAAAATTCTTTCAACTTTTATGTATATTTAAAACTTTTCATAATTAAATGATAAAAAAATGAACTTGAAAGCTTTTCTTATACTTCTTGTAAGTTTAGAATTAATGCAGCACTATGTTATTAACATCCATCTGGAACTGTCTACATCTTCCAGATCTGGGCCATATTTGGCATTGCCAATCACGTTCTCACCCAGGCACCCCTCTTTATATTTGCACAGTTCATCGTTCCCCCCGCCCCGAGCCCCCGTGCTCTACACTCTATTCAAATCCGTCAAGAGGCATCATGATGATTACTGATCATGCCTCCATCTTTGTGGTCATTTTGAAACCATATACCTGTCAATCCTCTACCCGCAAACCAGGGCTGTGGTTTTCCAGGGCTTTTTACTCCATCTGATCTCTGGGCAGAGGGTGGGAAAATAGCAGTCTCCTGGGCTGGTCACTAGGCAGCATGTTTGTCCAGGTGCCTAATTTTAAGAGTCGTCATACTGAGATTATTTTTAGTCACATAAATTTTTCAGCCAGCAGGTACCTTACACACCAGATGGCTCCCTGCTCCTGCTTTTCTCAATAGGACCTTCTAATGAGACTATTATATGGTGTGCTTAGGGTACCACAATTAGAGGTAAAATGAAGAGAGAAATCCAGGCTTTCTGATTTCACAAAGGTCCTTCCAGTGAATCCCCACCGATCTCAGTTATGTTAATCTTATTTTAAAAAGAGAAAGAGTTGAGATAAGGGAAAAGTTCTCCTTAATGTGACTAATTCAGACAATAAAAATATTATTCCAATGGTTATTTGTGGAAATGTTTTATAGGAATACATTTACTCTTATAAAGCACAGTAGGATTTCTGTGTGCTTAGAAGGCTGGGTGTCTGCTGGCCCACGAAAGCTATCATTAGAAGGAATTAAATGGTCTGAATGCCAACAGCCAGGTGCCAGCAGGATTCTCAGATAAATAGATATGGATGGCGGAGAAAGTCAGATAGGAGAGGAGGAGGGAGGAGGATAATGAAAATGAAGATTAAATCTTGATTGTAATTTTTTCAATTCTGTAAGGCCATTTTCTAAAATTCTGTCATGTTGAAATGTTACCTTATTAATGACCATGAGCACGTCTCAAAAGATTCCAAACTTCTCCGTACTCTGGTCTTTCAAATATATTTTTTAACGTGGATTCAGACATTCTCTGTGATACTGGAGGGAGCCCTCTTGGGCAGCAGGGCCCACGACCATTACCAATGCCCCAGGGAGCCTCCAGTTGGGCTGCAGCAACTGGAATAATAACACCGAGCATTCTGATCTAGCCTGCATCCTCCCTTTAGAGCCCATGGACCACCTGCCCACCTGTTCCCATGCTTTCTATAAAGGCTACTTTCTACAGTAAGTGCACTTACCTCCACCTTTGGTCTCTTTCCTCTTGACTCATCACCTTAGTGTGAACATGATTTTCAACAATTGGTTAATTCTTTGCATTATACCTTACTTGTTCACTTTTGACCTTAGACCGTTGTTTCCCTGTGATATTCCCATGACTTTACCTATTGGTATTCACACATCTACCAATGTAGATGTTCTTGTCTACGAGATTGGATCTCGTAGACAAGAACACACCTCGATAGGGGGATTCAATATAGGGATTCAAGGTATAAGGGAAAGAACATAGAATCTGAAATCAGGAGACTAGTTCATCTCTCAACTCAGAATCTTATTAGATGGGTGGCTTTGAAAAGTGCACAACCTCTGTTTCCTTTTTAAAAGTAAAATAATATTATTCTGCCATCCTCTAAAAGTTAAGCTGATGGCCAAATGACAAAATGTTTGTAAATTAGTTTGGGTCCCCCTCCCCCATCCCGTGCAGATGAGACAAGGATTTAAATGCAAGGAGTGTATTTGGAAGGTTCTGGAAACACTGGTAGAGAAGGGAAGAAGTGACACCGGGAGGAGAGAAGTGACACCAGGAGAAGAAGTGACACCAGGAAGAGAAGAAGTGACACCAGGAGGAGAAGAAGTGACACCAGGCAAGAAAATTCTGGGGAAAAGTACAAAACGCAAGTCTCAGAGTCATCCAACCCAAGACGCAAGGAAGATGAATTGTTGGCTATGGAATGTTTCCGAGGGACTTATCCCCCAGCAATGTAAAAACAATTGTTTCTATCCCACCTGAGAGTTCCTTTGTAGATGACCAATAAATGGAAATCAAAGCCACACTGAGCAGCAGTGATTTTTTATCAACTGTAAGAACTGTTTACATTAAGCACTGGTTTAAAGGATTTACCCTGGGTCTTTCAGGGTAAACACTTTACAACATTCTTTCAGTACATGTGCCACTAACCATGTACTTTAAAAGTTCTGCCCTGGGATAAGTGAGGGTTAGACAGGTAGATGTGTAATTTATTGTAATTTTCTGTCTGAACTGGTACACTTTTGAGAGTGAGAGGGGGTGATATTAATAATCACGGCAGGATACATGGTCACCCTGAGTTTAGGTATAATGTGGCTGATTAATTTCAAAACATTTATAAACTTAGTGCGAACAAACTTGGCCTTGAGATGATGTTAGTCAATTTAAAATGTCTCTCACAAAAGCATTCCGTGGTCTCATAGTAGACACCATCGAAAATTTTCAACTGTGAACTAATTCCTGTACCTTCTTCCCCTGTAGTTAGGTGGTTTCATACTTTTGTTTCAAAGACAATTGTTGTTGGTTTGACGTTCTTCGAAGATAAAGCTTTCTAAAATCAAACACACACAAGCACACACACAACTTTTCTTTCTTTATAATTTCTATTCTAAGTTTGACCTTTACTATAACATTTAGTTTCTTTTGCTTTTTGAACGGTAGCTTGGAAAGCATTAAAGTTTCTGCAAATATGTCTTAATAATCTCTTCTTTTCCTATTGTATTATTCAAAAATGCTAACTTTACAGGTCAAATTTATTTGTATTTTTTTGGCACTTTTTCCTTCTTTAACAATACGGCTAAATTCTCCCAAATTTTAAAATAAATAGAAATATTTTTGCATGTATATTAAACCACTAAGGCCTATATAGTACGTCACATCTTTCCCAAATACATTCCTGTGGGATTGTAGTTTATGGAGGTGACTGCGTTACTACACAGCGAGGCCGATGCCATGGAAAGAAGAACTTATTACTTACATTTCCCAAGGGAAGGGGGCATGCACTCCATGCAGGGCACAGGGAAAATCCTACAAGATGAGACAGGACTATGTTGTACCAGAAAGTAAGAAAGTACACACACACACACACACACACACACACACACACACACACACACACAGAGTGATGGGGTTGTGTCCAAGCGACACAGAAGTCAACCGAAAGATCTCCAAATGCTCAAAGCTGGAACTAAAGAACGTAACATTGGGTCATAACTGAAAATATAAAGTAAATATCCATGAGTCCATACTGATATAAATAAATGACTGAATTTGTAAATGGGGAAGAATACACAAACCTCTTGGGCGAAAGAATTCCGAATAATTTCCTTAGATACTCTTCCGTCCAGGTGGTGAAGTGTAACTCCCGCTCTTCAAGTGTGGGCTGTGCACAAAGCCTTCCAGGGAATACCGCAGTGAAAAGGGGAAACGACAGTAACTTTACAGTGGAGGACCTGATCAGTTCTATCTCAGCCAGTTGGTCAAGGTTAGCCCTGACCGCGGTGGGCCGTGTTGGTGGTGTGTATCCTGGATACCGATGATAAAAACGGACTGTACCCTGGCAGCGCCCCCCAAAACACAGAACTCCACTTGAATCAAGAGAAAAACATGGGACACGTCTCAGCTGAGGGACATTCTACAAGATGCCTGACCACTACTCCTTAAAATTGTCAAGACCCCCCAAAACAAAGAAGACATGAGGGAAACATGATGGAAACATGACAACCGAATGTATGGAGCTGTGAGCTCCTGGGTGGGACCCTGGAAGAGGGATAGGTCGTGGGGCAAAAACTAAGGAAATCTGAACAACAGATTAGTTAAGATTAATGTCTCAATATTGGTTAGTTAATTGTAACAAGTGCACCGTACTAGTGTAAGATGTTAATAGCAGGGGGAGCTGGATGTAGGGTGTGTACTATCTTCACACTTTTTTCTGGAAATTTTCTACAAATCTATTCTTATTTAAAAAAAAAAAAGCACAAATTTTGAGAGATTAAGCTTTCCAGTCAGCAAAAGTAACTTCAACAATTTGTTTTTTACATTTGTTAATAAAAGTCATGTTTTAAAAACTGTTCACATATACAAAGGTTTATTTTCTGACTGGGTCCGTTCACTCATGACTGGCGTAAATAAATGATGAACCAAGAGGCTCAGAGAGAGGAGAGCGTTTTCTCACTTGACGGATTATTTTCTGACGCCGGACACACTGTCGGGCTCCGGCCACACAGCCGAGGACGTGCGGGCTCTGTGCTCCACGTCCACTCGGGCTCAGTCAGGATGCCCAGGCAGACCCGAGACCACCAGAGCTATTCCCCACCCGCCAGCAGCTGGCGACACACCGGTCCTTTGGAAGACAATGGTCCTTTGCCTCTGCAAACACAAGAGAAAATGTTTGTAGAATGATTGTGTATATGCTGCAAACCACGTTAAAAGATAGGGAAAATGATTGCGTCTCTCTGCAGGAGACTTTGCGCTTATCTGCACCTTGGTTTCTGGGAATTCTGGCCAGAATTCTTGTGGTTCTACTGTGAAACAGACCATTCATTTCCTCCCGCTTTAGCCTTTGAGACCCCCCCCCCCAAGAGTTGGACCATTCACGGCCTTTCTCTCTCTCTCGTATTTGACGTACACTCCCATTACCAGGAAGGGGTCAGGACACACCTTTAAAAGAGTGACACAGCCACTGAGAACACGACACAAACTGGTTAGAGCCAACTAGTTCCAACACGGCGGACTCCCACTAGACACAGAGTTTCACAGCCACTGAGAACACGACACAAACTGGTTACGGCCAACTAGTTCCCACATGGGGGACTTCCACTAGACCCTGAGCCTCATTGTACGCTTCCTGTAACACATCAGCTAAATGACACACCCACAGGTGCCACGACTGTTCCGAGGCTGACCATAAAAGGCCAAAAAGTGGGCAGTGGCCGAATTCCAGGAAAGCTCTGCTCCTTCCCCAGAACAGTTGGAATAATCCTCCTACTCATTAGCCTATGAAATTACCCAGCCCATGAAAACCAACCACCCCATATTTCGGGGCCGCTCTCACTTTCTGAGACAACCGCAGTCTGTCTGAGGCAGGAGGTAGATGGCCCCAGGCTGAACAGTTTCTCCCTTGTGGACAGAAACTCCATAATAGCAGAAGCTCCATAAGAGCAGGATGAAGTCAAAGGATTTCCCTGGCGGTACGGTGCTTAAGACTCTGCGCTTCCACTGCAGGGGGCGTGGGTTCAATCCCTGGTCGGGGAACTAAGATCCTACATGCTGTGTGGCAGGGCCAAAAAATAAAAAAAATAAAGTTAAAAAAAAAAAAAAAAAAAGAGCAGGATGATGGAGGAGGCTGGGCCCTGCCCAGATAGAAGATAAGAGACCGCATATTCCTCATTCTCGAAGTCAAGGAGACCTCCCCGACTACACATGCGCAGAAAGGCTCCTTGGAGGTCAAAAGGGGAGGGGGTGTCACCCCATAGTAAGTGATGTCAAGTACCCATAGGCCTCTTCGCTGGAATCCATCTTGGCTAAGAGATGCCTGCACACAGGGTAGGACCCTGAAGTAAACCAAATACGGACTCAGAACCAGGGAAAGCAAGTTGATTGATCAAAGGAAACCCAGAAGAAATGCCCCATACAAGTGATTCAAACTGCCACACGCGCTCAACTCTCTCTCTCTGAGCCCGCCCATGTGTCTACCCACAAGTTCTGTGCTCTTTTTCCTCCCAATAAACACGTTACTTGCTTCACTACTTTCCATCTCTGTGGAAATTCATTTCTTCACAGCTGACGGGCCAGGGCCTTGTCGCTGGCCACTGGTCCCTGGTGGTCTGGAGGCCAGGATTCAGTGCTCTCACTGCCACTCCCGACGTCGGTCTGTGGCGGGACCTGAAATCCTGCTTCAAGCCGCTGCAGGCCGAGGCAACCGAGATCATGTCTATGGAATGTGTATCTCTCTAAATAAACCTGCTTTCACTTTACTATGGCTCGCTCTTGAACTCTTTCCTGCACGAAGCCAAGGACCCACACTTCTTGGCCCGTCCCGTCCCAGGGACTCGCCTGAGACCTGGGACGTGACCCTCCTCCCATGCCCCACTCTTTCCTGCAACGACATGGAATCCTTCCACATTGTAAGTTCTCAGTGTTCTCCCCTCTAATCCAAGCTCTCTCTGAGAATAAGGGCTGGGGTGTGATCTTCCTGAAGTACTAGTCTGATTATGACCTCAGCCAGTTAAAAAACCTTCAAGGGCTCCCCCTAGTAAAATTCAGTGCCTTTAGCTTGTCATGAGTAAATTCACAATCCTGATTCAATGTAATTCTTCTCCGTTAAACTCTCAACTCCAAGGATACCTTATCCTTTTTCCCTTTCTAGCCTGGGTGGCTGCAGAAGCTGGTCCTTAGGCCGGGGCAACGGAAGGGGAGAGGGCCTTTCTCCCTTCTAGGCCGGATGCTCTGGTTTACCTTTCATTTGCGTAGAGAACACTCCTGCAGCGGGACCTTTCCAAACCCCTTCTCTGACTCTCATCTCCCTTCACTTTGTGTCACCTCAAGGTCAGTGTCCCTCTGTAATGCCCAGCTGTCCAGCACTGTTTGTGCACTGGGGCACCGACCGCAGAACTGAAGTGTCATGGCACCCGAGGGCTTTCTTCTCCCTCCTTTCCAGAGACTGTAAGTCCTCTGAGGACAAGACCTGGTCTGGTTGGATTTTTTTTTTTTTTTTTTTTTTAACTTTCTAGGGCTTAGCGCTGCCTGGAACACAGGAGGCAACCAACAACTGCTAACCGAGCCGATGAATCGATCTCATCTATTCCACCCTGGAACTTAAAACTCTCCCACAAAGATTCACAATGTCCCCGCCTCCTGGGATAAATCTCCTCAAGGACGGACAGACGTAACTCCTACCTGAAGACCAAAAGGCCCTTCGTCTTCTTTTAAATTTAGAAGAAGATGGTTAGGAGAGGGGTATAAGCATGAATACCCCAAAGAGAATTTAAAGATTTGTGAATTTACACTAACCTTTTCTGCAACATGCGCTTTCTTTTGCCTCTACAGGTCTTCCAGAAAAAGGCAGGTGAGACTAAATTTTTTAAATGTAAATGAGATGTTTTTTTCCAATTGCTTTGTATTTCAAGTACAGAAAAAAAGTGCTGAATTTATTTTTGGCCAGCTTAAAGAGTGAAAATAGTTGTCTTTTGAACATTTAGTTTGCCATTAAATCAAATGAATTTGAAAAAAATATGTTTTAAAAACATTCTTCCTTGTAGATTATTCTATTTAACTGTGAATTAGATAATTTTCAAGAAATGAGATGCTAAATTAATCCTTAAATCATTGACTCACCAGAGTGTCTTCAGAAAGGCAGCATGTTTACTTTGAAGTTTATTATTTTTAAAGTTGAATGTTTTAGGGTAAATGTTTTAGTTCAAATGATTGTGAACTAAAGTACATTTGAAGGGAATGAATACTTGGAGCTAGTAGTCCAAGTATTTACTGCTTTCTGTTATAGTGTTTCAACTCTTTGTATTTTCATTGACTTCTTTCTAAAGATGTGCTTAATTGTCATGATCTACTTGAGGGTCTCACCCATTTTAAGTACATAATTTGATGTTGACTAATGTATACAGTTGTGTCATTACCACCCAAATTATGATATAAAATATTTCCATCACTCCAAAAAGTTCCACTGTGCTCCATTAGAGTCTGTTCCCTCCCCCATCCCTGCAACCCATTAATCTGCTTTCTGTCACTATAGTTTATCGTTTCTAGAATTTCATGAGTGGAATCATACAGTATGCAGTCTTTTGTTCAGGACAGGAGTAGTCTGAGGGGAGTGCTTTTCTGTCTGACTTCTTTTGGTTAGCGTAATGCCTTTGAGATTCTTCTTCGTTGTTGCCTGATTCTGTAGTTTGGTCCTTTGATGTTACCAAATCCAATGAACCAGTATACCATAGTTTATTTATCTACTCATCTGTTGATGGACACTGGGTTGTTTCCAGTTTTTGGTTGTTGTGAGTAAAGCTCCTTTAAAGATCTGCTATACTAGTATTTGTGTGGACATAGGGATTTATTTCTCTTGGCTAAATACAAGAGTGGGACTACTGAGTTGTAGGGTAAGCATTTAATATATTTTTAAAATTTTTTATTTATTTATTTATGTATTTATGGCTGTGTTGGGTCTTCGTTGTTGAGCGCGGGCTTTGTCTAGTTGTGGCGAGCAGGGGTTACTCTTTGTTGCGGTGCGTGGGCTTCTCATTGCGGTGGGTTCTCTTGTTGCAGAGTGCGGTCTCTAGGCATGCGGGCTTCAGTAGTTGTGGCTCACGGGCTCTAGAGCACAGGCTCAGTAGTTGTGGCGCACGGGCTTAGTTGCTCCGCAGCATGTGAGATCTTCCTGGACCAGGGCTCGAACCTGTGTCCCCTGCATTGGCAGGTGGATTCTTAACCACTGCACCACCAGCGAAGTCCTAAGCATTTAATTTTTAAAGACTTAAACTTTTCCCAAAGTTGCTCTACCAATTTACATTCCCACCAGAAATGTATGAGAGTTACAGTTGCTTTGTGTCTTTGCCAACATTTGGTATTGGAAGCCTTTTTAAGTTTTGCATTTAGTAGGTATGGAATGGCTTCTCATTTTGATTTTATTTCCCTGATGACTAATAATCATGAGCAGATTTTCATGTGCTAATTTGCCATTTACTTCTCAGTGAGATGTACTTTGTTATGTTTAATCTTCCTATTTCTTTCACTTGGGGTATGTTGAGCTTTGACCTGTTCGTTTTATAGTTTTCATCATATGACAAATATTCAGCCATTATCTCTTCATACATTTTTTGTCTGAACCCCTTCTCCCTCCTTTCTAAGACTAATTATATGTGTGATGTATATTAAGCTGTATTATGTTGCTCTATTCATTTTTGTAAAACCTTTTCCCTCTGAGTTTCATTTTGGTTATTTTCAATTGCTTTGTCTTCAATTTCACAAGCTTTTTTGCAGTGTCTTATGGTGTCTTACGTGCTGTTAATCTCATCCATTGTTTTGTTTCATCTCAGATGTGATATTTTTCACATCTAGATATTTAACTTGGATCTTTTTACAATTTATGTTTCTTTTCTCTAATCCCCTTGAGCATAAGAAGTATATCTTTAATAGCTGTTTTAATATCTTGTCTGCTGACTATATTAGTTATGTCATTTCTGTATCTGCATCCTGGTTTTTTCCTCTTGGTGTTGGGACATGTTTTACTGCTTAATTGTATGTCTGACAATATATGATTAGATGCCAATGCTGTCAATTATATGCTATTGGATGTTGGGTTTTTTAAAAAATTCCTTTAAATATGTTAGGGTTTCAGTTCTAAAATGCAGTTAAATTACTTGAAATCCATTTGATCCTTTTGAGGCTTATTTGTCTAGCTCTATTAATGCAAACTATGAATGTATGATATGTAGCTAAATAGCCTGTTTAATCTGATTTCAATTATAAACAAATAACCGGGGGTCGGGGGGAAAGGTGGTCCTGAGAGCTAATCCAATTCCCTTTATTCCATCATAGCCAGAAGTTGAAATCCATCCAGAATCTTTTTTGATAGCAGTTCCATGAGAATATTTAAGTTCTCTTATCAACCTTCAAGTACATAATACAGTACTGTTAACTGTAGTCACCATGCTATGTATTAGGTTCCCAGAAATTATTCATCTTATGACTAGGAGTTTGTACCCTCTGAACAACCTCTCCCCATTTCCCCCACCTACCAGCCACGGCTACCACCACTGTTTCTATGAGTTCAGCTTTTTTAGATCCCGCATATAGGTGAGATCATCCAGTATTTGTCTTTCTCTGATTTATTTTGCTTAGCATAATGTCCTCAGGGTTCATCCATGTGACCATAAATGTCAGGATTTCCTTTTTTATGGCTGGGCTATATTTCACTGTGTATTATTACCACATCATCTTTTTTTTTTGTTTTTTTTTGTTTTTTAAATTAATTAATTAATTTATTTTTGGCTGTGTTGGGTCTTCGTTTCTGTGCGAGGGCTTTCTCTAGTTGTGGCAAGCGGGGGCCACTCTTCATCGCGGTGCGCAGGCCTCTCACTATCGCGGCTTCTCTTGTTGCGGAGCATGGGCTCCAGACGCACAGGCTTAGTAGTTGTGGCTCACGGGCCCAGCTGCTCTGCGGCATGTGGGATCTTCCCAGACCAGGGCTTGAACCCGTGTCCCCTGCATTGGCAGGCAGATTCTCAACCACTGCGCCACCAGGGAAGCCCACCACATCATCTTTATCCATTCATCTATCAGTGGACACTGAGGTTGTTTCCATATATTGCCTATTATGAATAATGCTGCTATGAACATGGGAGTGCCGATATTTCGCAGAGATTCCGTTTTCATTTCCTTCGGATATATAGCCAGAGGTGGAATTGCTGAATTATGTGATGGGTTTTAGTCACTTGTATTTCTTTAGTTACCTGTTGGTGTCATTTTGTCTTATTTCCTCCTTTTGAGTTCTTCATGTTTTTCTTAGAGATTTGTATGAGCTCTTTAGCTAATAAGCATACAATCATTTTTTATGAATATTATTTCCTACTTTATTCTCTCATTTTATTCACAGTCAATTCACAACCATTGTGATGTATAGACATTTAGATTTTTTATAGTCAGATCTCCCTACCCTTTCCTTTCAGAGGCCTGCCATCCCTTTGATGCTTAGAAAGACTTATTTACCTAACTCAATAAATGGCTCAACAGCCAAACCAGAAACCTGAAAGATACATTATTATGTAAAGGCCCCTCGTTTGTTAAAAATTATTATAAATATAAGTTTATTATTAATGCCTAAGCTAGTAGTAGGCACGGTTGGCACCAGGACACCACAGAGACAAAAATAAACAACACCCAGCCAGTCATCCTGCCTCTCCCAGTATTTCCCTCTTCACTCCCATGTCCATCATCTTAGTTCCCATCTGCACCTCCTGCTTCTATTAATCTACGCATTGCTCCCTGATTGCCAGAGTGATTTTCCAAAAAGCCAAAACTGTTTCTGCCACTCCTGTGTTTAAACACCTTCCATACCTCCTTGAAGATTAAGTCTCAGCAGTGTAGCTTGACTTTATTCATAGTTCATCTCTCCCCTTTTATTTAGTCACGCCCTAAATCCCATCGATTTTGCACACAAATTATTGCCTGTGGTGTTGGGAAAGTTTTAAATATCTTTTCTCTTTAAACAATTTTTCTTCATTTAATACTACTGTCCTCTCTAATACACTCTACACTTTAATTGTCATAGCTGCAAACCTCCTTGGTTCCCCAAACAAGTGGAAATCTAACAAGTCCTTTCCACGTTCTGATTTGCTTTCCCTTGAAGGAAGGATGGACTTGCAAAGGCCATAATAAATGTATGCCCTGTCTACATTATAATGAAATACACAAGAGTCTACAGTGCCTTTTTTTTTTTTTTTGCCGCATGACTTGAGGGATCTTAGTCCCCCCACCAGGGGTCGAACCCATGCCCCCTGCCGTGGAAGCGCGGAGTCCTACCCCCTGGACTGTCAGAGAATTCCCCACAGTGTCTTTTTAAATCTGCCTTCTCAGGGGTGAGGAAATATGCATGATGACAACCACATAGCAAGTCAAATGAAGTAGTCACATTCTTAAGATGAACTTCACGGTAATGATTATTTGTGACTGAAAATTGCATGCATTTTCGTTCATAATTTTGTTGTCCCCTAACTTATAGCCTCTGGAGGAGCAATTCATAAATAATCCAAAGGATGAGGGCAAGCATTCAGCCTCAGTGTGACTGGCTCTTTTGGGTGAAGGTACTGATTCATGTATAGGTTAGGCTGCTAATAAGCAGAATTGCACTTATCATGACTGGCCAGTGGCTTCTGTGGGGCAAGTTTGCTGGGTGCTGAATTACCCCAGCACAGATCTAACTGTAGCTAAAAGCAAACCTACAACACAACTCATCCTTGCTTATCCTTTACAAATAAGAGATATCAGACTGAAATTCCTATGGTAGAGTTTCTCAACCTAAGATCCTTGGTTCTTTATTGGTAAACACTGAATTTTGTGCATCTTTCTGGGTCAGAATGTCTGTAGCTATAAGCAAATTCCAGAAGGGGTTAATGATCCCCTAAAATGCTAAAATCTACAGTTTGGTAACCGGAACTCTATTTCCTGTATATACCCTATCCCACCTGACCCCAAAATTGAAAAGTATTCTATCTAATCTTCAACCTGAATTTACTCTTCCTGTTGTCCTTATCCTTCATTTGCCTGTTTATTTTGAATAATAAATACTGAATTTATTTTGTTGTGGCTTAATATTCAAATAAAAATCATGTGATTGAATTATTGTGATGAACTCAACATTTTAAAACATTTGAAGGTTTCTAGCTTATAGTGACCCCTGGTGTTATTTTGAAAAATATGCAGTATGCTATTCATATCTTTAAGATCATCTTTAAGATCTTTAAGATCATCTGCTGATGGTCTACTGGCCGGAGTGGGCAAACTGTGTAGAAAGCTGCTCCTTCCTGGTGACCCACGGGGTAAATAGCAAATTTATCCACGTGAAATTAGATTCTGTGCACTAAACATACAAAAGAGCAACATTGTATTAGGTAATACCTGCACATGCTATTTTAAAATTTTACAATAAAACCATTTGGGAAATAAACTCATTTTATCAACTCAGAACTATTAAAGCAATAGGAAAAATAAAAAGTGATTATAGGAATTCAGACTTATCTAATCCAGTGGAAGGCAATATCTAAAAGGAGAAACATAGATATTTTTCAAGTGCCTTAAAATCCACAGTTATGCAGAATTAGCTGTTCCCCCAAGAATAGCAAATTTAAGAAATCAGTTGTCTATGTAATAATATGAGATAAATCTAAGTAACTCATACTGAACACCAGAACATTTATCTCTGGATATGCTATTGTAATGAAAACGAAATGTTCACCTCAAATCCTTCATGGATGTATAATCATAATTTAACTTGTCTTCTATTAATGAACAATCCATATTTTACTACTACAAACAGTAATTATTCTTGTTCATGTGTTCTTGTTCAGTTCCCATACGTGCAGTTATGTCTATAGAATAAATTAGAATTGACACTTTTATGGTAACATTAATCACAATGGATTGTCAAATTGCCCTCCTTTGAGGTTGTAATACATTTACACTCCCTGAAATAAATATGTGCCCACTTTCTCACCTCCTTTCCAACACTATTTTTTACTTAAATACTACATTTTGGAGAGGTATATAGCTCTAGTTCATGCATTGAATAGTATTCAATCGTATAACTTGAATATACTGTTATTTATTTATCCACATCCCCACTAGTAGACAATTATGTTTTTCCCATGTCACTTTATCCTTGTCAGAGTGTCTGGTCCATGATAAATGTTTGTTGAGTGAATGAATAAACTAATGAATCAATGAGTAACAAAGAAACTGATTGCAAAGTATGCTAGACATCTGGTATGGACTGTAGTTGAGAATCCCTACTACAAATTGCAGTGTCAGAGGGATGCCCAAGAAACTCCAAGCCCAGCTACCTGCTGTCTTTTCAAGACCTTAGAGGTAGATGGGAAGGGTTGGGGAAGAATAGCCTTTCACTGCTTTTAAGCTCTGTATAATTTTTCAGTTTTCATAACTGGCATTAATATCCTCAATTATCACTTAATCGAAGTGTATATTAAGGATAATTTTTCTACTTTTAAATGTAAACAGTACCTTATTAGTGATCTTTTGAATTGTAGGGACACACCCAGCTAGCTACAGGCCACCAGAGCCTGAATGTGGCTTATATTTAACTGAATCAAGAATAAATCCGGCTAGGTTGCTTTGTTGTTAAAACGAGACCAGTTATTTGAAGCTCAAGTTCGAGTTCATATATTCTGATTCACCAGCTGGTTTTTATATCATGACAATGGGGCAGCTTCCACATAAGAACTTTACAACACTGACCATCCAGTGATGGCAAGTTTTGGCATAGGACATTATTTAATATTTGGGAACAATGCATTTTGTGCTGGGGCAAAGGAACGCTGAAATGTGGTCGACTGAGGCCAAGCTTAGAAATTTCTGATTCCATGGCAAAATGCCATACATCCTTCTTGCTTGTATCTAGCTTTCTACTATGGGAATAGAATTCACTCCAAAAGTTTTACAACTGTAGGTAAGAGAGAACATTTTAGGAGTATGTTAAAAGACACTAGTTTTGTTTCTCTCCTGTCCTATATTTTAGAATTGTACTTTATCTTAATGACTCTACCTCCTCTTATTATTTACCTGTCTTTCAAAATAAAATTGTGCACCAAGACTTTCCTGAAAGAGCCAATTCCGGACAATTTTTCTTTGAGCTGAGTTCATGTTGACTAGGCAAGCTTACAAACTTTTTTTTGGAGTATATACTCAGGAGTGGAATTGCTGGGTCATATAATGATTCTATTTTTAGATCCTCTGTACTGTTTTCCATAGCGGGGGCACCAATTTACATTCCTACCAGCAGTGTACAAGTGTTCTCTTTTCTCTACAGCCTCACCAGCATTTGTTATTTGTAGACTTTTTGATGGTAGCCATTCTGACAGGTGTGGAGTGATATCTCATTGTGGTTTTGACTTGCATTTCCTTGATGATGAATGATGTTGAGCATCTTTTCATGTGCCTGTTGGTCATCTGCATTTCCTCTTTGGAAAAATGTTTATCCAGGTCTTCTGCCCATTTTTTAAAAGTGGGTTTTTTTTTTGATGTTGAGTTGTATGAGCTGTTTATATGTTTTGTATATTAACCCCTTATTGGTCATATCATTTGCAAGTAATGCCCTTATTCAGTAGGTTGTCTTTTTATTTTATGGTTTCCTTCACAGTGCAAAAGCTTTTATATCTAATTAGGTCCCATTTATTTATTTTTGCTTTTATTTCCTTTGCTTTAGGAGACAGGTTAAAAAAATATTGCTATGATTTATGTCAAAGAGTGTTCTGCCTATATTTTCCTCTAGTAGTTTTATGGTTTCCACTCTTACATTTAGGTTTTTTAGCCTCCTACAATAAAGAATTATCTGGCCAAAAATAACAACAGATTGAGAAAACCTGAGTTGGATTAACAAAAGATTTTTTGGGGGAGAAGTATTTTTTTGGAGCATTGTTTAAGATTGATGGCACATAGTGATAATAAAAGCAGACTGATTAAAGTTATATTTATTATTGTTAAATAATTAACATCGACAGTGCACTACCTTATTGCCTGCACCCAGGGCCAGTCGTTAGATTTCCATTAGATTTCTCCTTCTAAAGGGCTGCCAATTCAAGTGAGGGCTAAATCAGATTTCTGCTTTCAAAGTACTTTTAAAGCACTTCAGTGATAGTTAAGTGAACTAGAGCTTAGCAACAGGTGATTCATGTGGCTATTTTTTTGTTTACTACTTATCTCATTTGATTTTTAAAAATATAATTTAAAAATGTTGTGAACTTTTTATTGAAATATAATTCACATACCAAAAATTCACCATTTTGGAACTTCCCTGGTGGCCCAGTGGGTAAGATTCCACACTCCCAATGCAGGGGGCCCAGGTTCGATCCCTGGTCAGGGAACTAGATCCCGCATGCCGCAACTAAGGCCTGGCGCAGCCAAAGTAAATAAATAAAAATTTTAAAAAATAAATATTTTTAAAAAACAAAGCAAAAATTCACCATTTTGAAGTGTAATTCAGTGGTTTTTAGTATAGTCATAAAGTTTTGTAACAATCACCACTATTTAGTTTCAGAATATTTTCATCATTCCTATTTTCATCATTCCCCAAAGAAACATGCACATAATCTTTTTTAAAAAATATTTATTTATTTATTTGGCTGCACTGGGTCTTAGTTGTGGCACACGGGATCTGTTTTAGTTGTGGCATGCAGGATCTTTAGTTGTGCCACGTGGGATCTAGGGATCGAACCCAGGCCTCCTGCATCTGGAGCGTGGAGTCTTAGCCACTGGACCACCAGGGAAGTCCCAAAACATGCACATGAGTATTCATATCTCATTCTTCCCTTTCCCTAGTCCCTAACAACCACTAATCTACTCTCTGTCTAGGAATGTGCCTATTTGGCACATTTTATATAAGTGGAATTATAGAGTATGTGACTTTTTCTGAGTAGCTTCTTTCACTTAGTATGTTTCCATGGTTCATCCATGGTGTAGCAAGTATCAGTACATTCCTTTTTATTGCCAGATAATATTCCATTGTATGAATAAGCCACATTTGGTATATCCATTCATCAGTTGATATTTGGGTTGCTTCCACTTTTTGGCTACTAAGGATCCTATGAACATTTGTGTCCACATCTTTGTGTGGACATAGGTTTTTAATTACCTTGGGTATATACCTAGGAGTGGAATTACTGGGTCATATAGTAATCCTGATTGTCATGTGAGGAACGGAAATTCTTGCATCACATATATTCTACTGTGTGGATATGCCACATTTTGTTTATCCATTGATCAGCTGGTGGATGTTAGGATTGTTTCCACTTTTTAACTGTTACGAATAATGTGGTATGAACATTTGTGTACAAGTTTTTGGTGGAGATGTGCTTTTGTTTCTCTAAGAATGGAATTGTGGGGCTATGTGATAAGTCTGTTTAACCTTTTGAGGAGCTGCCGATCTGTTTTCCAAAGTGGCTGCACCATTTTACAATCCCACCAGCAACATATAGAGTTCCAATTTCTCCACATCCTTGTTATTGCCTGTCTTTGATTTTAGGCATCCTAGCTGATATGAAGTGGTATCTTGTTGTAATTTTGATTTGCATTTCCCTAATAACTAACAAAATTGAGCATGTCTTCATGTGCTTATTGGCTATCTGTATATCTTTGTTGAAATGTACATTCAAATCTTCAGCCCATTTAAAAAACTGGGTTGTCTTTTTATTATTGAGTTGTAAGAGTTCATTAGAGAGTCTGGGTACTTGTTCTTTATATGATATGTAATTTGAAAATATGTTCTCACCTTCTGTGTAGTCTTTTCACTTTTTGATGGTGTCCTTTGAAGTACAAGTTTTTAATTTTGATGAGGTCCAATTTATCTAATTTGTGTATGTGTATTGCCTGCATTTTTTGTGTTATATCTAAGAAACCATTGCCTAATGCAAGGTCATAAAGATTTACTCCTATGCTTTCTTGTAAGAGTTTTATAGTTCTAGCTATTATGTTTAAGTCTTTGATCCAGTTTGAGTTAATTTTTGTAAGTGGTACGAGGTAGGAGCCCCACTTCATCTTTTGCATTTAGATATCCAGTGGTTCCAACACCGTTTGTTAAGAAGGCTATTCTTCCTCCATTGAAACATCCTGGTACTCTTTTTGAAAATCAATTAACTTTAACAGTTCATTTCTGGACTCTCAATTCTTTTCCTTTAATCTGTCTAACCTTATGTCAGTACCACACTGTCTTGATTATCGTAGCCTTGTAGTAAGTTTTCAAACTGGGAAGTGTGAATGCTCCACATTTGTTCTTTTTCAAGATTGTTTTGGCTATTCTGGTCCCTTGCATTTCCATCTGAATTTTATGGTGAGCTTGCCAGTTTCTGCAAAAAAACCTACCTGGGATCTTGGTAGGGCCTATGTTGAATCTGTAGATCAATGTGGAAAGCATTGCCGTCTTAGTAAGTAAGTCTTCTAATTCATGCACAGGGGATGTCTTTAATTTCTTTCAACATTTTGTAACTTTCAGTGTACAAGTCCTACATTTCTTTGGTTAAACTTATTCCTATTATATTCTTTTAAAATGGATGCTATTAAAATGGAATTGATTTCTCAATTTCATTTTTTAAATTTATTGCTACATTACAGAAATCTAATAAAAATGTTTTTAAGTAAACAATACCACTGAGGCAGACGCATGAAATAGGAAAAGGATGTTTCTTTACTCACTTAGTGTGGACTTTTGCTTTTTTTGAATGTGTACTATCTGCTCTGTTGAAGACATCCATTCCATAACTTCTTTAAATTTTTTTTTTTTTTTTTAAGAAGATTTAATTGGGACTTACATCTTTTTTTTTTTTTTTAATAGTTTTTAATACTTTATTTATTTATTTTATTTATTTATTTATGACTGTGTTGGGTCTCTTAGTTTTCGTGTGAGGGCTTTCTCTAGTTGCGGCAAGTGGGGGCCGCTCTTCATCGCGGTGCGGGGGCCGCTCTTCATCGCGGTGCGCGGGCCTCTTCACTATCGCGGCCCCTCCCGTTGCGGGGCACAGGCTCCAGACGCGCAGGCTCAGTAGTTGTGGCTCACGGGCCCAGTTGCTCCGCGGCATGTGGGATCTTCCCAGACCAGGGCTCGAACCCGTGTCCCCTGCATTGGCAGGCAGACTCTCAGCCACTGCGCCACCAGGGAAGCCCCTTTTTTTTTTTTTTTTTTAATTTATTTTATTTATGGCTGTGTTGGGTCTTCGTTTCTGTGCGAGGGCTCTCTCCAGTTGTGGCAAGCGGGGGCCACTCTTCATCGCGGTGCACGGGCCTCTCGCTATCGCGGCCTCTCTTGTTGCGGAGCACAGGCTCCAGACGCGCAGGCTCAGCAATTGTGGCTCACAGGCCCAGCCGCTCCGCGGCATGTGGGATCTTCCCAGACCAGGGCTCGAACCCGTGTCCCCTGCATTGGCAGGCGGATTCTCAACCACTGCGCCACCAGGGAAGCCCCATAACTTCTTTAAAAAGGCTGGATGAACTTTCAGGAAATCTGTGATTCTCAGCTTATTTCTTGGTGATGCTGGACATTTTTCAAAATGATAATCTTTTTCTTTCTTTTTTTTGATAGGTAAGAAGTGATTTAGAGAGAAACACACTCCACAGAGTGTGGGCCACCTCAGAAGGTGACAGCGGCAACAAAACAATAATCTTCTTGAAACAGGAGTAAAAAGTGTTCTTGGGAGCCTTGTATACAAAGGAAAAGACAAGCATTTCACACAAAGATCTCTCTTGGGTCAGCTTCTAGAAATTTAGGGGTATAAAGGAAGGAAGGGGAAAAGGGGAAGAGGTAAAAAGCCTATAATATGAATGTGACAAGAAAGATGTAAAATAAAGAAATTTGGGAAATTCTTTTATGTTTTAAATGTACCTAGATGTGTATACTGACAAACACTTTATTAATTTCAAGAACTGATGGAGTTGCATTTTTAAAAATGTATTGAGTGGCCATTGTATAATTATCGTTCTGGGCCAACACAAAATGTCTTTAGTTGCAGTATATTTTACATGCCTGTTTTTTTTTTTTTTTTGGCTTGCTGCACGGCTTGCGGGATCTTAGTTGCTCTGACCAGGGATTGAACTGGGGCTCTCGTCAGTGAAAATGCAGAGTCCTAACCCTGGACTGCTAGGGAATTCCCTACATGATATTTTTTAATTTTAACCTAGAGAGTTAATGTGGAGTACCTACAATAGGTATTGCCAACACCATTTTAACAGGAGGAACTTCAGATCATAGATTTTCCAAATCCAAATGAGATCTCAGGTTTTCCACCTCCTAAATGCCAACAACCTTATGAACTAGTTATGTAGAAATATACACATATTTTAAAAAATTAGGGCAGGGACACATGGTTTTAGAGGGCAGGAGCTCTCTGTGTTCCCCTTTGCCTGGCAAAACAATAAAGCTATTCTTGACCAGAGGGCAGACAGCAGAAGCTAGAAGAACTACAATTCTGTAGCCTGTGGAAGGAAAACCACATTCACAGAAAGACAGACAAAATGAAAAGGCAGAGGACTTTGTACTAGATGAAGGAACAAGATAAAACCTCAGAAAAACAACTAAATGAAGTGGAGATAGGCAACCTTCCAGAAAAAGAATTCAGAATAATGATAGTGAAGATGATCCAGGACCTCGGAAAAAGAATGGAGGCAAAGATCGAGAAGATGCAAGAAATGTTTAACAAAGACCTAGAAGAATGAAAGAACAAACAAACAGAGATGAACAATACAATAACTGAAATGAAAAATACACTAGAAGGAACCAATAGCAGAATAACAAGGCAGAAGAACGGATAAGTGACCTAGAAGACAGAATGGTGGAATTCACTGCTGCAGAACAGAATAAAGAAAAAAGAATGAGAAGAAATGAAGACAGCCTAAGAGACCTCTGGGACAACATTAAATGCAACAACATTCGCATTATAGGGGTCCCAGAAGGAGAAGAGAGAGAGAAAGGACACGACAAAATATTTGAAGAGATTATAGTCGAAAAATTCCCTAACATGGGAAAGGAAATAGCCACCCAACTCCAGGAAGCGCAGAGAGTCCCATACAGGAAAAACCCAAGGAGAAACACACTGAGACACATAGTAATCAAATTGGCAAAATTAAAGACAAAGAAAAATTACTGAAAGCAAGAAGGGAAAAATGACAAATAACATACAAGGGAATTCCCATAAGGTTAACAGCTGATTTCTCAGCAGAAACTCTACAAGCCAGAAGGGAGTGGCACGAGATATTTAAAGTGATGAAAGGGAAAAACCTACAACCAAGATTACTCTACCCGGCAAGGATCTCATTCAGATTCAACGGAGAAATCCAAAGCTTTCCAGACAAGCAAAAGCTAAGAGAATTCAGCACTACCAAACCAGCTCTACAACAAATGCTAAAGGAACTTCCCTAAGTGGGAAACACAAGAGAAGAAAAGGACCTACAAAAACAAACCCATAACAATTCAGAAAATGGTAATAGGAACATACATATCGATAATTACCTTAAACATGAATGGACTAAATGCTCCAACCAAAAGACACAGGCTCACTGAATAGATACAAAAACAAGACCCATATATATGCTGTCTACAAGAGACCCACTTCAGAACTAGGGACACATACACACTGAAAGTGAGGGGATGGAAAAAGATATTCCATGCAAATGGAAATCAAAAGAGAGCTGGAGTAGCAATACTCATATCAGATAAAATAGACGTTAAAATAAAGAATGTTACAAGAGATAAGAAAGGACACTACATAATGATCGAGGGATCAATCCAAGAAGATATAACAATTAGAAACATATATGCACCCAACACAGGACCACCTCAATACACAAGGCAACTGCTAATAGATATAAAAGAGGAAAACAACAGTAACACAATAATAGTGGGGGACTTTAACACCTCACTTACACTAATGGGCAGATCATCCAGACAGAAAATTAATAAGGAAACACAAGCTTTAAATGACACAATAGACCATATGGATTTAATTGATATTTATAGGACATTCCATCCAGAAACAGCAGATTACACTTTCATCTCAAGTACACACAGAATATTCTCCAGGAGGATCACATCTTGGGTCACAAATCAAACCTCAGTAAATTTAAGAAAACTGAAGTCATATCAAGCATCTTTTCTTACCACAACGCTATGAGATTAGCAATCAATTACAGGGGGGAAAAAACGTAAAAAACACACACACATGGAGGCTAAACAATACGTTACTAAATAACCAAGAGATCACTGAAGAAATCAAAGAGGAAATCAAAAAATACCTAGAGACAAACGACAAGGAAAATATGACGATCCAAAACCTATGGGATGTGGCAAAAGCAGTTCTAAGAGGGAAAGTTTATAGCAATACAAGCCTACCTCAAGAAACAAGAAAAATCTCAAATAAACAATCTAACCTTACACCTAAAGGAACAAGAGAAAGAAGAACAAACAAAACCCAAAGTTCGTAGAAGGAAAGAAATCATAAAGATCAGAGCAGAAATAAATGAAATAGAAATAAAGAAAACAATAGCAAAGATCAATAAAACTAAAAGTTTGTTCTTTGAGAAGATAAACAAAATTGATAAACCTTTAGCCAGACTCATCAAGAAAAAGAGGGAGAGGACTCAAATCAATGAAATTAGAAATGAAAAAGGAGAAGTTACAATGGACACTGCAGAAATACAAAGCATCCTAAGAGACTACTACAGGCAACTCTATGCCAATAAAATGGACAACCTGGAAGAAATGGACAAATTCTTAGAATGGTATAACCTTCTAAGACTGAACCAGGAAGAAATAGAAAATATGAACAGATCAATCACAAGTAATGAAGTTGAAACTGTGATTAAAAATCTTCCAACAAACAAAAGTCCAGGACCAGATGGCTTCACAGGTGAATTCTATCAAGCATTTAGAGAAGAGCTAACACCCATCCTTCTCAAACTCTTCCAAAAAATTGCAGAGGAAGGAACACTCCCAAACTCATTCTATGAGGCCACCATCACCCTGATACCAAAACCAGACAAAGATACTACAAAAAAAGAAAATTACAGACCAATATCACTGATGAATACAGATGCAAAAATCCTCAACAAAATACTAGCAAACAGAATCCAACAACACATTAAAAGGATTATACACCACGATCAAGTGGGATTTATCCCAGGGATGCAAGGATTCTTCAATATACGCAAATCAATCAATGTGATACACCATATTAACAAACTGAAGAATAAAAACCATATGATCATCACAATAGATGCAGAAAAAGCTTTTGACAAAATTCAACACCCATTTATGATAAAAACTCTCCAGAAAGTGGGCATAGAGGGAACCTACGTCAACATAATAAAGGCCATAGATGAAACACCCACAGCAAATATCATTCTCAACGGTGAAAAACTGAAAGCATTTCCTCTAAGATCAGGAACAAGACAGGGATGTCCACTCTCACCACTATTATTCAACATAGTTTTGGAAGTCCTACCCATGACAATCAGAGAAGAAAAAGAAATAAAAGGAATACAAATTGGAAAAGAAGAAGTAAAACTGTCACTGTTTGCAGATGACATGATACTATACATAGAGAATCCTCAAGATGCCACCAGAAAACTACTAGAGCTAATCAATGAATTTGGTAAAGTTGCAGGATACAGAATTAATGCACAGAAATCTCTGGCATTCCTATACACTAACAACAAAAGAGCAGAAAGAGAAATTAAGGCAGCAATCCCATTCACCACTGCAACAAAAAGAATAAAATATCTAGGAATAAACCTACCTAAGGAGACAAAAGACCTGTATGCAGAAAACTATAAGACACTGATGAAAGAAATCAAAGATGACACAAACAGATGGAGAGATATACGATGTTTTTGGATTGGAAGAATCAATATTGTGAGAATGACTATACTACCCAAAGCAATCTACAGATTCAGTGCAATCCCTATCAAATTACCAGTGGCATTTTTTACAGAGCTAGAACAAAAAAATCGTAAAATTTGTATGGAGACACAAAAGACCCCGAATAGCCAAAGCAGTCTTGAGGGAAAGAAATGGAGCTGGAGGAATCAGACTCCCTGGCTTCAGGCTATACTACAAAGCTACAGTAATCAAGACAGTATGGTACTGGCACAAAACCAGAAATATAGATCAATAGAACAGGATAGAAAGCCCAGAGCTAAACCCACGCACCTATGGTCAACTAATCTATGACAAAGAAGGCAAGGATATACAATGGAGAAAAGACAGTCTCTTCAATAAGTGGTGCTGGGAAAACTGGACAGCTACATGTAAAAGAATAGAATTAGAATACTCCCTAACACCATGCACAAAAATAAACTCAAAATGGATTAAAGACCTAAATGTAAGACCAGACAATGGGCATCATCAGAAAATCTACAAATAACAGATACTGCAGAGGGTGTGGAGAAAAGCAAACCCTCTTGTGCTGTTGGTGGGAATGTAAATTGATACAGACACTATGGAGAACAGTATGGAGGTTCCTTAAAAAACTAAAAATTGAATTACCGTATGACCCAGCAATCCCACTACTGGGCATATACCCAGAGAAAACCATAATTCAAAAAGACACATGCACCCTAATGTTCATTGCAGCACTATTTACAATAGCCAGGACATGGAAGCCACCTAAATGTCCATCAACAGACAAATGGATAAAGAAGATGTGGTACATATATACAGTGGATTACTCAGCCATAAAAAGGAACGAAATTGGGTCATTTGTAGAGACATGGATGGATCTAGAGACTGTCATACAGAGTGAAGTAAGTCAGAAAGAGAAAAATAAATATCGTATATTAACGCATATATGTGGAACCTAGAAAAATGGTACAGATGAACCGGTTTGCAGGGCAGAAATAGAGACACAGATGTAGAGAACAAACGTATGGACACCAAGCGGGCAAAGTGGTGGGTGGGTGGGTGGTGTGATGAATTGGGCGATTGGGACTGACATGTATACACTGATGTGTATAAAATTGATCACTAATAAGGACCTGCTGTATAAAAAAATAAATAAAATAAAATTCAAAAAAAAAATTAGGGCACATTTGAAAATGACAAGTGATTTCCAATGAATCCCTTCAACAGTACAAACATATAGAAAGTTGTGAATGAATTAGTATTTATCTGATGAATTCATTTTGAGAGAGAGGGTAGCACTATGGATTAAAAGGAGAAGGAATATTTAGTAGGACTGTAAGGAGTTTTAGAGATTTAGTCCTTTGTTTCTCAAGGCCATCATCTGCATTAGAATTCCCTTTAGAGCATGTTAAAAAAGAGTCTTGGACCCTGTCACTGGTATATATCTAGTGTATTAAAGAGTGGATAAATTTCTAATACTCCATTTTTCTATATAACAAAATTGGTTTAAGTAACAATCATGAAATAATAATGGCGAAAAAAGAAAGACTGAAAATTTTTTTTTTAAGACTGAAAGTTTTTATTGAAAATTCATATAATCAAGGCAGTCAAAACTAAAGTTAAAAAATAAATATTACAGAAAAAGGAAAACAATTTTTCTATAGTTTTTATATCTGCCTAAGAGTTTTAACATTAATCTTTTGTTAAGAGATCAACATGACATTTTGTGTAAATAACTGTCTAGCAAGTAATAAGTGAATTTTAATAAAACTGAGAGATCAAAAGATATCTTACATAACTACTAAATCTAACTGCTGATGTAATGCTTTCTTACTTGATTTTAGTTTTAAGTGGAACAACAGGCAATTAAGGATAAATTCCAATTTCAAAAGATGTTGCTTAAATTCTGTAAAACATTTGCCGTGTACACTAAATTTGGCACTTACCAAGGGGTCCCACAGAATGACTGAATGAGATGGTTGGATGGAGTCAAGAGCCCACCACTCCCTTCAGTAAAAGGGACAGAAGAGTGACTGGAGCGGGTACCAACAGTAGGCATGGACAGGTTTGCAGATTACTTGGCAGGAGAGCGGAGTTCTTTCTCACAGCTTCCATTTCCTCGTGATGTAGGAGGTGAGATTACTGACCAAGAGAGAGGAATTGCAAAGGGGTGGGGATTAGGGATTTAAGAGCAGTGCAGTTTGATGGAGAGCAGAGTTGACTACTAGGGAAACAAACAGAGCACAGACGGCTGAGGCAGGAATGGACACCAGGTTTCCAGACACCCAGTTCAGTGCTCCCTTTAATAAACCCTATTAAAAAGGATGCCTACTGGGAAGTGTTTTACATGCATGGGCAGCAGGTAGGGTTCACTAAAACAAATGGATGATTTGAGGAAGCAGTAGTTTCTGCTTTTTTTTTTTTTTTTAATAGATCTAAGACAACCCAGTTCTACTTTTTGACATTTTAAGCTCTCTGTCAAAATAATGAAAGACAGGAACTCGATGCGAAAAAATGACTGTTTTGTCTCAATCTATTGGTTTAAATTTGCTGGAAAATGAAGGATGCTGTATTTTCTTGTGGGTGTTGCATTAGAAACAATGTTGCTCACCAAGCTCACTAGCTTTGAAGATCCCCACTTGTAAATTAACTATCATCATCATCATTAATAACATGTGAGTACCAGCAGAGCAGCTGACTGGGGCAGCTTTAAGGTCTGTAAATAGCACTGGACAGATTAACTTAATAATCACATGCCAGAAGCCTCCAAGTATTGTACGTGACCATGTCTTACACACCAAATAGCTATGGTCTTCAAAACAAAGTCCGAGACTTTTTAAAGGGGCTAACTTTTAAAAATGGAAAATTATGATTCATACTTTAAGTCATGTCAGTCGTGGTTACTGCTGTTTGAACATAATCTAAAAAAATCAGGCTAATGACACGAAATTGTTTGAGAAATGTCTGACACAAATGGAGAATGAAATCCCCAATCAGGCAGAGTTAACAAAATTAGGCTGTGTACTGTGATCTTCCCAATATCCTGATGTATTTTTGGTTAAAACATTAATGTCATAAACTTGTCACTACAATGATTTTTGAATGATCCCCTGTCCGAGTTTTTGAGATAACTTGAGGGCAGAAATTTTCCACAGTACCTTACCTACTCAACCTTCAACTTGAATATTTGCATAATTTATTACATTCAATATTTTATTAATTGCTAAGTGCCCAGCTCTCTATAAAGTTCTAGGAACTTAAAAATGAGTAATTCATAGTTCCTTGTCTTAAGGGTTTCAGATTTAGATGGGGAGACAACAATTTACAGTTGTGGGATACGACGCAGAGGTGGTGGAAGGGGGAGTGATCACTATATTGTCTAGAAGCTGGCAGCTGGCTGAGGTCCAAGCTCTGTTTTAAAGGATGACTTTGAAAGATGAACAAGAGTGGAAGAACATCCCTGGATGATGAAACTCATACCAGGCATGTGTAAACGTGACAAGTGCCAGGAGATACCCTAGAGGTGGGTTGGGACCTAAGAGATTCTTATGCTAAGAAGCTTAAATTGTATCTAAAACGCCAAACAAAATCAGTGAAGGTTGTAGGCGGTAAGAGACAGGATGAGATTGGTCTTAGATTGAGTAAATAACGAAAGATGAGTTGGGTGGTGAGCTGAGGTATCAACTAAAAAAACTGTAGGGCACTGTCACCAAATGTGTGAGTGCTCTGCACTGTAGAGCATGCATTTGGGGAAACAGCTCCATTAAAGGACTTATATTTCAGCAGGTCAGATGCTGAAAGATACAAGGATTTAGGGGAACTACGGGCATGTTAGGGAAGACTCCCTGAGAAAGTGACACGGAAGTTGAGACCTGGAGGAAAAAGAGGTGTTAAAGCCTGGAACTGATCTGAAGTGCTCAGGGTGTTTAATAGCAAACTCTTCCTACTCCTCTTAAAGCCTCAGAAAGAGAACCACTGTCTTTTGCCCTCATGGGAAATCTATCAAAGGACCTAAAATGTTTATCAAATTAACGAAGTAATGTGATGAGGACAAGATCAAGTCTCTTATCTCTGCGCTCACAGCACCTTATATTTTCATCATTTGCATCCGTATTATAATTACTTGAGAATTTGGAAGAGGTCCAAGTAAAAGAACAGAGTTAAGAGCCAAGAGGGAGACACTACAAAGGGAAGGGGGAGAAAAAAAGATTTAAAAATGTAAAAGGGCAAACGGTTTAGAAAGTTCAAATTAAGTCTCAGCATTGGCCATTTAATGCAATAATTTTGGGGTCCTTATTAATCTGCAATTTCAGCAAGAAAAGTACAGTTGGCAAAAATGAGACTGTGGATCGAGGACTTCCTATCAAGAAGCTTGGTTGAGAAGGAATGCTGCATGAGGATTGTTTGTTCTTGTTTTCATTTATTAAGGGAGAGGGCAGAGGATTTTCAATATCCTTGGTTTGAAGGAAAATGTGACTTACTGAGAACTATTAATGGACACACGCAGCATCAGGAAACTGTAACTGTTTTCTCTAGACAGCTAGATATATGTCAAAAAACTAATGTTGATACATTTTCACTTATCACTAGGAAAGGACATGAGGCATATAAACTTACTATTTACACTCTGGAGAAGAGGAAGAAGAGGATTGAATTAGGTTTTGTTTTGTTTTTTTCCCCCAAATAAAGAAGTCAGCCAAGTAACATTTAAAACATTTTATTTAATAGATTATCATTGGCATATTCCAGTCATGATTTTACATTCTACGGTGTATTTAATTTGTAGTGATGAACGTCATTGATAACTAAGAGGAAGGTCAAGCACCAATATATTCTTTAGAGGCCTAATCCTGTGCTCCGCTTGCTAATTTTCTGGCTGAATCCCTTCTGACCACTTTCTTTATGCCGGTTACGATGCTGTGCCTGATAAAATCAGCTCCTTTCTTCATCTCGCCAGTTCACACCTTCCCCCAAGGCATAACAACGGTTTAGCCTCTTAATTTTCAGTTCCCTGCAGTAGTACCTTGTTGGGGTGGTGTAATAAAACTCCATCTTTTTAAAAAAAAAAAAAAAAGTAAAAATGACTCCCCAAAGACAAGACCTCTCCAGGATCGGCAGGAGTGTAAACCCAAGAATCAAGTGGTAACACGTGTTGGCCCGTCTCAGCCAAAACTTTCAGATACCGGATCAGCGCGATGGAAACTGAAAATCCGTAATGCTTACCAAGCTGTTCGACGTTTTTTTTCAGTTTCCACCATTACAAACGAAGGAGCGCAGGTTTCGCTTGCCGTAGCGTGTGTTCTGCTTGGGCGCCCTCGAAAAGGGTGCTGACACGCCTCTTTACGCAATCGGAACTCAAAAGCCCTCTAGTGACTCAGCGGTAGCACCTCCAAGCTGTTACTCATACCAGATATTCCTGGACCCAACAGGAAGCCTAGAAGTCTTACGTGTTACTCTACCTGCAACTCCAGCTCCTCAGACTTGAATACCTGCGCGCTGCGGCTCCGAGCCATTGCCCGTGACTCACCGTCTTCCCAGCATCAGGACCCCCGACACTGCTTTCCTTAGGGGGCTCGTGCTAACCCACTAGAGAGCTCAGGCTCGAGCTGAAAAATGGGGTGGTCGCGGCGCTTTCGACCTCCTCCCCCACCGACCCAGCCTTAACTGCCTTCTTTCCCTTCCCTGATCTGAGCCTGTGCCGCCAGCGCCTGCAGGCTTGCCCAGGCCCCTGGCCGGCGGCCTGCAGGCCCGGCGGGGGGACACGCAGCCCCCCGCCCCGGCGCCCCGTCCCCTCACGGGCCCTGGGCCGGTGGCGGGAGCCCAGGGGCCGCGACAGGCCGAGGGGGCCGAGCTCGTCCGCCCGGGCTAACCCAGGATTCGGTGGGTCGGCGAGCGCAGGCCCACCCGCTGGAGCGGAGAAGGTCAGGCTCACCTTGGGGCAGTCGCGCCCGGACAGCGGCCAGCACCGCCCCGGGCCGCCCAGCGGAGTCTCCCCGGTCACGCGAGGACGCCAGGGCCCCGAGCCGGGCAGCACCAACACAAGCAACAGCACCAGGCGGAGCGGGGGCGGACCCTTCCCGGCGGCCCGCCGACTTCCGGACCTGCGCGGAGCCGCCCTGCGCCCGCCGCGCCGCCCCTCCCCCGCCCGCTTCCCGGCGTGCCCCGCGCAGGAAGGGCCGGAGTCGACAATAACAAACCCGCGGCGGCCGTGTCCGCGGCCCTGCCGAGCCCGGCGCTGCCTCGGCTCCCCGTCGCCCGGCCCCTCGGCTCTGACCGGCCGCGGCCCGCCCTCCCCCGGCCCCCGACCCAGAGCCGAGGGGCCTGCCCGTCCCCGCCGCCCGGAGGCGGCGGCCCCGGCCGCGGCGGTTGTGTCGGTTGGCGGCGCCGATGGACGGTTGGTAGCAGCCGCCGAGGACGAGGCGGCGGCGGACGATGGTGCCGGGAGCCCCGGGCCCTGCTGCTGCCGCCGGCGGAGGAGGAGGCTCTGCCCGGTGAGTGCGGCGTCCTGCCCTTCGGGCGCGGCCCAGGGAGCGGGTGCCCGGGCGGGGGAGGCGGGGGCGGGCGGCTCCGCGGAGGCCTGTGCAGCTCCGGCCTCCCGGTGCCTCCCGCCGGCGTCGGGAGCGCCGGGGCCCAGGGACGCACCCTCGCCGCCGCCGCCGCCGCCGGGCTGGGCCCCGAGGTGTCAGGCTCGGAGGCCGGACGGGGCGAGGGTCCCAGACGCGGCTCCGTCCCGCGGCGGAGCGCGAGGCTCCCCCGAGGGCACTATACGGATAAAGTTTCTCCCGGGAATGACTCAGCCTCCGCCGCCCCGCGGGCGGGCGCGGGACGGGGCGCGGGTGCGGGTTTCACAGCTTCCGCGGCCGGAGCCGGACGGCCCTCGTGGGGGGTCATCGCCGCCGTGCCTCCCACCGCCTGCCGCGCGCGCTGCGTTCGTTGTAGATGGTTTCGTGCCCGCGTCCCCTCCGTCTGAAGTGTAGTCGCCCCGCGGGGCCCTGGGCCGGCGCAGGTGCCCGCTGTTGATAAAGAGGCGCGTTGCTGCGAGAGCCGGAGCCGGAGAGGAGCGTCCGCCAGGCAGGGAGCAACGATTTGGGCCGCAGGAGCAGGGCCTAGCCGCCGTTTTGTATAGTTTCTAGGTTTTCGCGTGTGGGTGGTGCTTGTGTGCTTTCTCCCGAGGGTGGGAAGGTGAGCCGCTTAGGAGCCGGGTACTCAGTTTAAGCAGACAGCCTGTTTGGTGAAGCATCTCGCTGTTGTATGTCCGTATTTGATGTAAGCAGCGCTCTTCCGACCCTGACGTTACTAAGAGGAGCAGCCGGGGACTCCTGAGGCAGGTGGCTGACTTGATCCGGAAGGAGACCCTTGCTGGCGACGTAAAGACCACTTTTTCCTTTCTGCTTTTAACGTTGCCACAACAGAATATGGCCTGGATGAACACATTTTCTCAGCAACATTTTCGTGTTTAATATTGTGTTTGAAACCTAGAGTTTTAGAAAAGAGATGCTTTCTGTTGATAAATGTTTGTGTTGGCAAATGCCTGTTGATGGACATCGGACATGGAGTCAGACCACGGTTTTAAAAAGTAATTTTATTTCGTCTGTTTGGAACCTTTTATGTTAGTCACAGTTAGGATTAGTTAGGGGCCTGATTCTCGTATGGTGATGTTGGATGACAGGGAAGGCGAGGAGGCGAAACTCTTGTCTCTGAGGACAGTGTCTTTTGGCCCTTGCCGACAAGCACAGGGTCGGAACACATGGCAGATTTGACTCCTAGCAAATGAAGTTCACTAAGTCAGGAGGGCAGAGGGCCCAAGACCTTTGTTTTTGAAAAGCCGCACTTCTGAACTTAAAATTTTTACTATGTAAGCTTGAAGAGCTTTTACTTAGCCTCTGATTTTGAGACTGTCTTTAATTCTCATGCATTCAAGCAAATGTTTGAACACCTGCCCTATGCTTTACTTTGCAGCTGTATCTAACGCTTCAAAAACAGTAGTGGGTAGTGAAATTTTCTCATTCAGGTAATGCTGTCTGTAACCCCAGTTAAGCTTTCTGTGTTCAGAAAATACTGGCTCAGGCAACTCAGGTAAAAATCTAGCAGCCCCTTTCCACGCACACTCGTTTAGGTGGTTATTCTTTTCTTACCAAGGCAGACCGTTGAACCAGTTACTGCAAGGAATACGGGAATGTGTTCGATATTGCTTTTGCCTTTTATAAAGAAAGAAAATTGAAGTCCTGTATACAGTTAATCACTATTTAAGCATTAATTGGAAATCTGAAGGAAAGACCCAAGAGAAGTGAGGAAGCTGACTGTGAGACTGTCTGGGGAAAGAAGGAATTGTAACTGCAAAGGCTCTGAGGACCTGGGCGTGTACGGGGAAAGGGGGGAAGGTTGCTGAGGTGGGCAGGACGAGTGAGGGGAGGCTAGTAGGAGCCTGTGGTGACAGCAGAGGCTCTACAGATACTCAGGTTTCGGGGCTCTGAGTAAGGAGAGTAGCGTACTCTAAGCCCCACGTGCAAAGGCACAGAGGTTCGTTCAGTAAACCTGGCAGAGCTGGGAAGCAGCTTGGGCTGAGAGTCATTCCTTTGCTCGTGAAATGTTAAACCCCAGCAGGACCCAGTTAGCTCCAGCAACACAAGCAGTGAACAAAAGGAACTTTATATGTAAGCTTTGTATACAAGGTTGTAGGAAATGGTGAAACACCGGAAGTTTTCAGGAGGATAAATCGCAAACGCAGACTGCTCTGAGATGCTGAAGCAGACACAGTGCTGGCGGAGCAGACTGTGGAGTGCTGGGTTGAAGATTCCGCACTTGCCGTCTCTACGTAGTGATGAAAAGGATGCACGTTCTCATTATTACGTGACTCTGATTCTTCCATATTGGGGGCCTAGTAAGGCTAATTTGTCTGTAGCCTGGACCCCTTGTGCAGGGCCCTGGGAGGGGGGCCTTTCTTCCATGGCTCGGTGAAGTTGCTGTTCGGTTAAATCTCTCTGCAGGTACGGTGCTGGAGCGCTGCAAGGGTCCCTTCCTGCGTCGGTTAGCGTCTGCTTTTCACAGCCGTCCAGTGGGGACCCAGAGGGTTACGCAGTGTCTCCCCGCAACCGCCCCCCTCTCCCGATTTTGCTCTCTCTCGAATTCTCATATTTTATTGGCTTGTAATTACGCTAAGAGACGAAATAATGGTGACTCCCCCTCCTTTGGTTGCTGGTTCAGGACTATTTGCATCATGTTTTCCTTCATGTGCCGCACATAACTGGTTAGTAACCAGCAGAATGTCGAAATGTTAGTCGCATCAGTACAGTACCTGTTCACATTTCCATGGCTGTTTTAGCCATTATACTGCAAATTCCAGATGTGCACATCCTTTTCTGATATTGCTGTATATTTACATATAGTCTTGGTTTAATAGAATGAAACTAATTCAACATTTGCTGTAAAAGATAGTTTTGGTTCCATTTCTTTACTCTTAGTATCTATTATAAAATGAAGCATAGAACTAGAAAATTTTGCTGTAGATACTATTGTATGAGACTTCAGAGTTTAAAAAAGAAACAATTCGTTTTTAAAGAAGGTGTCATAAGTCGATCTTGATGTTTCAGAATTGTACCACGCACAGCCCTGGATTTAGCGCCATCACGATGACGCTAATACAGAAAAAACGGTTGTGGCTTCCATGGTGGGTATTTGGAGGCCGGAGAGCTATTTTGTAGCAGACTGACTTAAATTCATTTTAATTGTTATTCTGAGAATCTATCAAATGACACATGAAAATTTTTTAAATGTATTAAGGATGAAATCGAATGATACTCTCTATTGGGACTAATTTTTTAGACTGTGTATTTACTAATATTTCCAATTCCAGATTATCTTTAAGTCATGTGTTTTACGCAGTTTTTTTGAGTGTCAGGACACCACGGTGTGTAATACATTTATATGTACTGATATGGAAAGATTCCCATGATATTATATTATTCAACTCAAACAAATTGCACGTACGCATGATGTTATCTCAGTTTTGAGAAACCAGACTGTCCACACAGAGGCATGTACTTCGTGTACACGTAGGAAAAACCTGAAGGACCTCCTCCACGCTGCTGAGAGTATGCCTCTTGCCTCCGTTCCTGTCTGTCGTGCTGCCCTTCGATCAGGTGGCCTGTCAAGTTGCAGGCAAGGCATTCATTTAGGACGCCCTGGACCTTTATGGAAAGGTTCTCTCTCGGGGAGTGTAAGGAAGATGGCTGACCTACTCTTCTTTCCTTCTTTTTCTCTTTTTCTTTTCTTCTCTTCTTGGCAGAGAAAGAGGAGGATCAGATGGGAATAAATCTGATCTGGAGAGGTTGAAGCCCAGTTTGCAGTCCCTGGGTAACCCGGACAACTCCATTTGTGGTGAACGTTACTAGTTTCATTGATGTAGCGCCCATGGCCCTCACTGAGGTCCACCTCTGAATTACAGTTTGCAGAATTGCAGATCAAGAGTTTCCTAATCCTTGTTCTTTATGAAGCTTTTGGTCCACCTTGTCCGGCGTCATCCACGTTTCCTGTGTTCTGCTAGACTTGAAAGCAACTTGCGGGTCTGTGTACTCCCAGCACCTGGCATAGTGTCTGGCTTATGTCGGGTGTTCAGTAAAAGTAGGGTGAATAATGACTGGCTGTGTTCAGTTTGGGAGGGCAGAGTTGTTGTCTGGGGCTTTCCCCTTGGTCTCCCCAAGTAGGGAAGCTGATTCTGAGTTTTGAATGGATTAGACCGGTTGACAGTAAGCTGGAGTGACTGACCTGATCATTGTGGTGGTAAAATCTCTCAAAGAGGAAATTACAAATTAATCTCCAATGATAAATGATAGACACTTTTTTGTGAGTATGAGAGATGCTTTCTTTTTTTATGGGCATGAAAGTACAATTGTAACACCTGTATGTCTGGGAATAAATGCAGTGGAATCAGTATTTTTAAAAATACGTCTCTCCTTTCCCCTTCATTTATAGCTGACTTTATCCCAGGAGGATCCAGAAGAAACAGATGTCCTTTCATGATGGGAGATTATCCCCCCCCCGCCAATAAGATAATTCACACCACTTGATAGTTAGTGAAGAGCTCTGTAAGTTCAAGGCAGGGAAGGGAAGACTGTGGGCCACCTGTGACTAGGGAAGACTTCCCAGAAGGGCTTTTTTTTTTTTTTTTAAGATTTTTTAAAAATTATTTATTTATTTTTGGCTGCCTCAGGTCTTAGTTGCAGTGCACGGGCTTCTCTCTAGTTGCGGCCTGCAGGTGTTCTCTCTCTGGTTGTGGCGCGTGGGCTCTGTAGTTTGTGGCACACGGGCTCAGTAGTTGTGACACAATGGGCTTAGTTGCCCCGCGGCATGTGGGATCTTTGTTACCAGGGATCGAACCCGCGTCCTCTGCATTGCAGGGTGGATTTTTTTTTACCACGGGACCACCAGGGAAGTACCCAGAAGGGCTTTTGACCACAGTTGGATGAGTAAAGTTCAGATGAGCCGAAATGGGGCGAGTATTTTATCTGGTAAGACTATGTATAGATAAAGTGAGAGTGTGGGTTTCGTGTAGGAGAGTAGCTGGAGATACTTTTAAGAAAGACTAACTGGGGTTGATAATGAAGTCCTAGAATGTGAAGATTACTTAAAATTACAATTGGCGCCATGTTAGAAGCTTTTATTACATTCCTTACACCACAATCTGAAATGCATTTTTGCTGTCCCTCTCATACGTTCTGCAGAAGGTACGATTTCAGTTCATCAGCGGATGTGCAGAGGTTCACTGAGAGTGGGAGAGTTGGCACTCAAATACAGGTGACTCTTGCCATTTTAATGCTAATCTAGCTTTAGGCCAGAGCTGGTGGATTCACACGTTTGACGGGGCAGGCAGAAGACGAAGCTCAGGGAGACTGTCTGTGCACCGAACCGGGTCCTGCACCCAGGTCACAGGTGGCAGGGCACGGCGGCCGCTGGTGTGCTAGCTGCTCTGGCAGCAGTGCAGCTCCGGGTGGAGGGGCGAGGCGGCTTTGCCCGCAGTGGTTGTAAGTGGAGGGCGTGTTCAGGAAGGGCTGGAGCAGGATGAGGAGAGCTTCCAGGCTCTAAAAGAAGGATTATGTCGTTGGAAAATGAGGGGTTGGATTATAAAGGGAAAAAGGGATAGGATTTAGACAGAAGTAACTGAAGTCTTGGGTGGCAGAACCATCGTTTTGTTCACAAAAGCACTTAGGGAATAGCTTTAAAGGAAAAGCACTGAGTTGAGATGTAGATGTGCTGAGTTTGAGGAACAGTGTGGTCTCTGACTGGAGACAGCAGCGGCTGGGCGCTGGTCCTGAGCTGAGGACAGAGGTCTGGGAGAGTTCACTGTCTTGCGCTCGGTTTGCATAACCCTCCTGTGTATGTGTAGTTTCTTCTCGACATTCTCACAACCTGTGAGTTGGGAAGTCTCCTTCCTTTTTGTATCAGAATAATTCAGGTTAGTTGAGGTCCATCAGCATCACACAGTCGGTGGTGGGGACAGGACTTGCATATAGGTCTTCTGACCCGTGATCTCACGTTCTTTTCACAGTTCTCTTCTCCCTCTTATGTGCACATCAAGACAGTGAATGAAACTTGAATGGCCATCTAGGGAAGTGTGCAGAGTAAGCGGGGTGGGTCTCCCTGGGGCCCCGATTGGAGGCCAGCCTGGGACCAGCAGGTGGGGAGGGTTGTCTTGTCTCTTAGCTGGACCAGCTCTTCTAGGGCAGTATCTTCAGGTCCTTTATTTCTTTGGAATGTGTAGAGTGTTGTCTTTTTTTCTTTTTCAAAATGGAAGCAAGTATTTTTAACCCCAGATTATAAATGTGATTTTAAGGACACCAGAGAGCATGAAAGTCCTGCGTCCAGAGATAGCCTTTGTTAAAAACATTGATGTTAAGTTGTTCCAAACTTTTTTAATGCTTGTGTCTGTGTATATATCCCTCAGTATTAGTTAATAAAATAAAAATAAAATCCACAAACAGAATCACATGATATATTCTGTAACTTGCTTTCTGTAACGAAATGATAGATATATCACTAATCGATGGGTCTAGATCTAATGAACATTTTTAAATGTCTGAGTAATGTCACATTATATAGTTGCACTGTAATTTATTTGACCGGCACCTGTGATAGTCATTGTTCTGATGTTTAATTGTTAATAACAGTGTAATGGAAATCATTGAATATATACCTTTGTACACTTGCCTGGGTATCTGCTTCCGATACCTTTCAAGAAGTGGAATTTCTGCTTTGCACATTTTAAATTTTGGTGCATATCGCCAGATTAAATCTCCTTAAAAGTTACACCAATTTATATTCTTGTCAGAACTGTGCCAGTGTGCTTACTGTTACCTTGTCAGCAGTTTTATTTGTTAATCATTAATGGATAGTAATCTGAAGTGTAAAAATGGTATTTAAATAGACTTTGTTTTTCTGCATGCTGTGGATAGCCATTTAGTATAATACTTTGAACAGTTTTTACTTTCTCTCAGTTTGGATTTTTCCTATTGTGTGTCTGTGTGTATGTGTTTAAAGATATGTTTGAATCTCTTCTGTTCCATGTGTTATCTATTAATGGGCCAGAATCCTAGTTTTAATTGCTGTTATAGTATGTCTGATGTGTTTTGATCAATGTTCTTTCCTACAGTGTCTCAATATATGTACAGCAGGCTGGTAAGTTATATTCTCAACTGATAGAAACTAAAGACAGTGTTTATGCAAAGGGCCACATAATTTTAAGAAAATTTTGTGTTAGTGGTTGAGTTACTAATCATTTGTTTTTTTTTAATCTAATATGGGCTTATTTTCTTTCTTTTTTAAAAAAAATTTATTTATTTTTATTTTTGGCTGCATTGGGTCTTCATTGCTGTGTGCAGGCTTTCTCTAGTTGCGGCGAGCGGGGGCTACTCTTCGTTGCAGTGTGCGGGCTTCTCACTGTGGTGGCTTCTCTTGTTGCGGAGCCCGGGCTGTAGGCGTGTGGGCTTCAGTAGTTGTGGCACGTGGGCTCAGTAGTTGTGGCACGTGGGTTCGGTAGTTGTGGCTTGCGGGCTATAACCCGCAGACTCAGTAGTTGTGGTGCACGGGCTTAGTTGCTCCGCGGCATGTGGGATCTTCCCGGACCAGGGATTGAACCCATGTCCCCTGCATTGGCAGGCGGATTCTTACCCACTGCGCCACCAGGGAAGCCCCTGACCCTTTGGTTTTAATTTAGAATTGCGTTGTGTTAACTTGTGTAATATTGAGTATGATTTCATTTTGTAGAAATTAAGAAAAAGTTTATATAAAAAATGAACATGCCAAATTTTAGAAAATCTTGACTGGTGGAAAGTAATGTTACATTATGAACTAAGCTTATATTTTATATGAGGCACATAAAGTTAGTTTCTAATTCCTTCAGCAGCAGTTGGCTTCTGTGTTGGTACTTTATAATTAATTGCATGTAAGGAAGGATGTCTGTGACCTCTTTGCTTACAAAATGGAGGCAATGAAATGATAGGAGCAAGGGCACGAAAGGTGAAGCTTATTCCTCCCTGTTCAGGAGGTCAGCGTAAACGGCGTGCAGCTTTATGTAGCGAGCTGTAGAAATGCGATGCTGGAGTGTCAGTCCAAGGAATTTAGATAACTGAGTAGATGTTATTAAGCGTTTTTAGTTTGGGGAGAAGTACAGTGACATTAAAATGAGACCTAAGATTGCGTAATTGGTGATGTCCTCCAAGATGGCTTTGACATGACCGCTGCGGGTAGAAGGAGCTGAGCTAGGCTGTTGGCCCAGGTGTGCAGTAGTAGCGCTGAGTTAGATCGCTTCCTGGGAGTAAAGTGGACAGAGGGGCGCAGAGACTTGGGGCTGTTAGGTCTGCGCCAGGGAGTACTTCTTCACATAAGACATGTTAAACCAAACTGATCACCACTGGTAAAACCGAAGAGGTGGGTAGGAGGGGTAGTTATAAAGAGGAGGATATGTTTAAGGTAGAGGTGATTATTACTGTTTTGGTTTTTTATTAAGGAACCTAGGAATATCTTGGCTGCTAAAGAAACTACCAAAAATTAGCTACTTGGATGTGATCTCTCTCAGTTACTATTTGAACTCTGCTTTGTCATTTACTTACGGCTAGTAGTGGAGTTTTTGTTAGTGAGGACCTATTCACTCAACAGATAATCTTGAGTACTTTGTGTTATGTCACAAGATATTTCCTGTCCCTGGGCAGCATTTTGGAGTATTTACTGTGGAGTTGGCAGTGTGCTGAATATGCTCTTTTGTGGGGATTATTTTACTTGTTTTCCACAAAAGCGGTATGAGGCAGTTATTGCTAATATCCCTACTTGACAGGTTAGGAAATGGAAATTTAGATGGATGTGCACTGATGAGGACGTTGAGGTTTTTTGTGTTTTTAACTCTGTTTACTTGACAGTGAAGCCATGTGGCTCATGGATTGGCTGGAGAAGATGTAACTCAGTAAAATTTTATAACTTTGATTTAGATTAAACAAGATTGGTCTTTATATAGGTCTTACGACATTTCTTTTAAAATAATTTAAAATATTAGCATGAATAAATATATTTTGTTCAGTCTGTTACCCTTTTTAGAACATTTAACTTTATAACCCATACTTTTCAGTTAGAATCTGACCAGAGCTTTTATTTCGCTCACATACAGATTCCTATTTCCATTCCCTTTTTATTGTGTCCAGTCTGCAGATTATGAAAAAAATAAAATTAAATGTAGAAATAAAACCTTTCCTCTACCAAACAAACTTACCTTGCTGTGAAGCAGTGACATGACCACCTAAAAATTAGTAATACGAGGTTGAAGTAACAGCTCAAGATAGAAATAGATTGTTTTAAAGGACTTTAGTCTTAGAGGAGCTAAGGTAAAGGAGAGAGAACTTGAGATCAGGCAGCTTTATGAGGAAATGCAGGTGGTGGAAAAGCAGGGGTCTCTGTGATACGCCTTGGCTTGGACTGGGACAGAGTGCTTGCGTGAGAGTCACGGGACATCTTTCTCGTTTACTGTTTATTTCACATCTGGCTCTTTGAATTGTTAGTTACATCTTGTTACCCCCGCAAGATGGTACACACTTCAGGACAGAGACTCAGTTTTGTCTGTTTCCATGTACACAAAATTTACCGTATAGAACCTCTCTCGAGTAGGTCGGCACTGGGGGTGTCGTCCAGGGCGTCTTTCCTCTCAGGGCAGTGACAGGTTTGGGGAACTCTTAACTCAGAAGTAATTTCATTTTTCTTGTCTGTAGTTTGAGAATAAGAAAGCCTGGATTGACCTTTATACTGTACATCGATCAGGTGTTGGTGCACAATGGAAGTCTGGTTTGTATGTTCCTGTATGTTCATGCTTACTTGTAGGAAGTTATGATTTTCGTTGCACTGGCAGTGGTTACTGTTGCTTCTAGGCAGTGAAGCATAATGTTTTTGCCTTGCCGTGGACACAGTGGCCACAGAGTCCCTCTGTACAGGCATTATTTGTATATTTTGCTCATTTTCATGGATTGGCTGCAAATATGATATGCTGAGAGCTGATAGGAGATGCTGGGTCCAGACTTACTTGAAAGTGGGATGAAGACTGCCTTCGAGAAATTATGGAAAAGAAAATTTCTTAGCTCTGTCTTACCACAGTGAAAGGCTGCTCCAAAAGTGTTTCAGTGACTTGTATCCATCAGCGTGAGAAAGGATGACCAAAATGTGGGGGGGGAATTAAGTTTTTGTCTAGCATGAGCGGTGGGAGATCAGGTTCATAATTTCTGGTGTGCGTGTAACCCTCGCACAGGCATATGTGTCATTTTGTTCAGTAGTTACCACATGGCCAATCTTGCTTCATGTATGTTTCCCCCCCTCACTTCCCCTTGTCTCACTACTTTGATCTTGTAAAATTTGAAGAACAGATATGCCCCCGATAGCTCTGCAAGGTAGGTATTATCTCTGCTTTTGAGATGAGAGAGGTGTGTGTTTATTAAAGTTTTACTTACCTATCCCAGGAACACCGGTTGCTTTTCAGGAAGGTCATAATTATTTATAGTAGATTCCTACCTATAATATATGAATGCTGAATGTCTTGTGTGCTTTAGTAATTACCAGTTATTTTGCTGATCTTATTTATCCCCCTGTCTAGCTAAACTCTCTCCTCCTTCCCTCTCTTCCTTCCTTCTTTCATTTGTTTTTGCTAGACTATTTTAGAACATCTCAACTGTCATTTTACACATGAATTTTTTTAGAACTAATTGTTTTTTACAACTAATATTTTATAACCAAAATGCTATTATCATCCAAAAAGAGGAATCGTAATTCTTTTTTTTTTTTAGTTAATTAATTTATTTATTTTTGGCTTCGCTGGGTCTTCGTTGCTGCGCGCGGGCTTTCTCTAGTTGCGGCGAGCGGGGGCTGCTCTTCCTTGTGGTGCACGGGCTTCTCACTGTGGTGGCTTCTGTTGTTGCAGAGCACGGGCTCTAGGTGTGTGGGCTTCAGTAGTTGTGGCTCGCGGGCTCTAGGCGCGTGGGCTCAGTAGTTGTGGCGCATGGGCTCAGTAGTTGTGGCGCATGGGCTTAGCTGCTCCGCGGCATGTGGGATCTTCCCGGACCAGGGCTGGAACCCGTGTCCCCTGCATCGGCAGGCGGATTCTTAACCACTGCGCCACCAGGGAAGCCCTGTGCATTGGTTTAGTCGAATCTGGACTTAGATGGAGTGGTCCTCACAAGACCGCTCTCACTTGGGATACCAGCCACAGGTTTGGTGGTGCCCAGGACCACCCTCACTTCGGACCAGCTGACTGCAAAGTCAGGCGTTCCCCAAGCTCACAGAATTCAGGAAAGTGCCGTGCTTATGATTACAGTTCTTTTCTAGTGAAAGGATGCACGTTAAGATGAAAAGCAGACAGAGGCAGATCCGCACGGAGGGGAGTCTGGCCGGGCTCCAGGTGCTGAGCTCTGCTGGTGCCCTCCACGGGGTCGGGAGAGGCTCCGTGCTGCCCCCTCTGCCGCAGCACAGAGTGTGGCGCCCTGCGGCTTACCCGAGTCGTCGGGCAGAGTTGTACCTGGGGCTTCATCACCTCGCGTCCCGTGGCTGGCCTTTAGTCTCTGGCTGCTCCTGGAGGCCAGACACACGTCTTTATTCCCCATTTCCTCTGGGGATCGCGACTGATGCCGTGTTTCCCAGCTGTACGCACAGTTGAAGGAATAAAACAGAAAAGAGCGAGCGTACATGTTGGAATTGCTTTTACTTAAAAATAATGTGCTTTTTTTTTTTCTTCTTCTTCTTTTGCTATTCTTTCTGAAAGTAGGTATCATGGAGTTTGTGTTTAGATATAAAATTTTCATGTTGCCCACTAGGATGTAGGCTTTATGAGAGAAGGCAATTTTATCATATTGTTTTCTCTTTATTCCCAAAGCCGAGAAAATGCCTAGGATGTGCTAGAGTCTCAGGTGAAGTTTTATTGAATGAATGTTATTCGTTGACCTGGGGTCAAGGCCCTGGAACGTTTATTTACTAAGTTTCTGCCTTCGGCAAGTTGAGGAACCTCTGAGTCTTTTTGTTCATTTGCAGAGGGGGGCAGTAATACTATAGATGCCTTACACGTTGTGAGAAGTGAGTGAAGGAACGCGGAGCGTAATGACCGGCATGTGGTGCGTCGCTCCGTAAGTGCTAGCGGTGATGATTTCACGTGCCGTCTCCTCAGGACAGTGGAGTAGACAGCATTTGTGGTCCTGGCAGCCAGCAGCCTGACATTTGCACGCAGACCCTCAGTGCTGTGGACCCCGGAAACGATGACTGACCTCACCAGCTGGGTTTTCTGCACGCTGTTCAGGGGAGGCCCTTGGTGCGGGCTGACGGTGAGAATGTGGAGCGAAGATTCGGAAGGGGGCTCTGGTTCACGCTGCCGGTTCCATGGCTGCAAACCATAGTCAGGGGATGAAAACCTGGGACATCCTATCAGGGCGGGTGGGCTTCGGAGCTGTTGAAACGGGCTGAATGCACGGTGATGGGGTCAAGTGTGCCGATACAGTGGAGTGGAGTTTCTGCTGAGTTCCAGAGCCACTGACGTCAAAACTATCCTTGAAATTGGCTACATTGCTCATCAGGTGTGCAGACCTACTCAGTCTCAGATGAGTTTTGTTCAGGTTTTTGTCGGCGTTGTGAACGACTGCGGGTCACAGGTTGAGCTGCGGCTTTGGGTGACTGGTGTTTGTGTGAAGGACACAGGAGCTGCTGCAGCTTGTCAGTTTCCCTCATTTGCTGCAGGTGTTGTGGAGGAGGGCGGCGACACTGAGGTCGTCGCTAATCTCTGATGCTCCTGACTGACTGAGAGTGAGGTCGTGAAAAGGAAAAGGAAAGATGGAGTGTTCCAGACTGAAGGAGATTAAATAGATTTTACAGCTAAATGCCGCATATGGTCCTGAGTTGGATCTTGTATTGGGAGAAAAAAACTTTAAAGAATATTATTGGGGCAGTAATTTGAATATTGACTGTGGATTAGATAAACAGTAGTGATCAGTGATTTGATAAATGTACTTTGATTATGTACAAGAAAATCCTTGCTGTTAGGAAATACACATTCTGAAATATTTATGGGTAAAGAGACATTCTATTCTGTCTTCAGATTACTCTCATAGTTCAGAAAAAATGTATCTAATATTTGTATGTATCTAAAGAGAGAGAGGAAGAAGGAAAGAAAACCGTGCACGTAGCAGGAACTGGTGCAGAGGGTGAAACAGTGGAGCACAGTGGGTGAACCTGGGCAAAGGGTAGAAGGGAGGTTTTTGTACTATTTTCGTTAGCTTTTTTCTTATGTGTGAAACTATATCAAAACAAAAAAGATAAATAATGTTGAAAAGGAAACAAAAAAAGAAAACTTAGAATAATATAGTGATTATTATAGACTTTATGTTTAGTCTCAGAGAAATGCTGTGTCTTCCCGTAGTGCTTTCCCCACCTTCCCAGGACAGGCTTCCTCTCACCCACTGCGACCCTGTCTAAATGGACCCACACAGAGGCCTGCTGCCATCACCCCAACCTAAAGTAGGTCCTCCTTCCTGCCCACTCCTCGTTCATTGTAATCATCACAACTTACATCATGTTTGCTTTCTTCTTGCTTGATGCCTTTTTCTCCCTCAAGGCGGTGGACTCCATCAGGGCAAAGACCGTATCTGTTCTGTTCACAGAATTCCCAGTCCTGGCACATAAGTTCGTAGGCTTTGGTTGGATTTGGATGAATGAATGAATGAGTGAGTGAAAGAATGAATCATCTCCGCCACCAGTGTTATTATACTTCTGTTTTTGTCACATACTTCAGCTGCATAATCTGTCGTGAAACAAGATGGCTCCTCTTCACCTGTAAGATAAAGTTTGTGCATTCACTGACATTTTTTTTTAAAATTTATTTTTATATTTATTTTTGGCTGTGTTGGGTCTTTGTTTCTGTGCGAGGGCTTTCTCTAGTTGCGGCGAGCGGGGGCCACTCTTCATCGCGGTGCGCGGGCCTCTCACTATCGTGGCCTCTCTTGTTGCGGAGCACAGGCTCCAGACGCGCAGGCTCAGTAGTTGCGGCTCACGGGCCTAGTTGCTCCGCGGCATGTGGGATCTTCCCAGACCAGGGCTCGAACCCATGTGCCCTGCATTGGCAGGCAGATTCTCAACCACTGCGCCACCAGGGAAGCCCAATTCACTGACATTTTTTATCTAATTCGCCCCTTTATCCATGAAACCTTCATTGACTGCAGCCATGTGATCCTCTGCTTAATCTCTAGTTTCCTCTCTTATAACAGCTCAGGTCTGCATCCTTTTTCTTGGGATGCACCCTCTGGCTACTCTTTTCTTGTCAATCTGAGTGCCTTTCGTGTTTCCCTATCACTCTCTACACACTTCTTAGACAGTATTGCGATTATGGTCATTCTGCCTACTTTTCCTGGTGGCAGATGTTACGTTTTCTTCCATTGTTTTTATATCTTCAATGCTCAGCCCTTGAACGTACAGAATCTGCGTATGTTGAGTACGTTTCTCGAGTGCTTGTCTTAGGCATTGCATTGGATGTTTATATATATATCGTGTTGCTTAATTTTTAAGCTCACTGGGTAAGATGAGCTTCCATTTTTTCTGGTAATTGAGGTTCACAGAAGTTCTGGGACTGTGCTGGTCTTATTTACTGTTACATCCCACGTCTAACATAGTCATGGTACGTAGTAGGCAACCTATGCGTGAATAAAGTCAAACTCACAAATAATCAGAGACAGGGTTTACATATAAAATAATGAAATAATATTAGCAAGCATTTGAAAATAGGATGATGGCAAGGATACAGCGACCTTGTTGACTGGGTGCGTTGCCTGAGGAGTATAAATTGGTAAGAGAAGCAAGCCTAACAGCCTTAAAATCTTTGAATGCTTTGACCCAGCGATTTTACTTCTAGGAATCTACTCTATGGGAATAATCCTAAGCATAAGAAAAAATGTGTACCTGTGAGATTAAAAAACAAAACCCTGGAGATAGTAAATAGACTGTGGTGAATTCACAGGTTGGAATGCTTTTTGGCCATCAATATTGATGTTTATGAAGTATTTGTAATGGTGTGGAAGGATGATTATTAAGTGATGGACAGGTAATTTAGATAAGTCAAGACACACTGGATAATGCTCTGGTATGAAATTCTCATTTAAACTTCCAGTGATTTTTCACATGTTTTTCTCTCACACTACAAGCCCCACAGGGGTGGGCAGGGGACCGTGCTTATTGCTACTACCCAGAGACCCAGCTCTGCTGCTTGGGATGCCCTGATAATCAGCTCTTTATTTATCACTTACGCCTGTTGGCTTCCTCGTCACTTTCCCTCATTCATTAAAAGATTTGGTTCTACTCTGTAGTGTAACAGGAGCATATCTCTTTGTGTAAGTTAGGTATCTGTTTAGTTGGGCTGAGCCACTGGGGTTGCATTTGTAGGGTAGTTGCATCGCCCATAATTGGTAGTGGGGCGAGTGTGTTGGTGGTGGGTGAAATGCAGCCTTATTTATCCTTGGTGGAGATAAAGAACCTGTGGTCAGTGCCACGCATGTGACTTCTTAGCAGTCTTCACAAGGATATAGAATAATCCTTTACTGGTGTAAGATTAATGGTTCATTTTATTGAGAAAGTATTTTAGAGCTAGTTCCCAGGAGTACAGGGTCCTTGCTTTAAAGAAGCTTGCCGTTCAGTAGAGGTGAGAACTCTGCAAAGAAACATCACAATATATGCAGCGTAGAGCTCACGTGGAGTACATAGTCAGCACAGCTAATGGCAGGATTGTGTGATTACCTCTGTGAAAGACTGCGTTGGGGGGGGCGGGGGGAGGGTGGTCACAGCAGACAGAGGAAGGAGGCTCTAGGCGGGGAGCAGCCCTCATGAAGGCTCAGAGACTCGACAGGGCTAGTTTTGTTCAGGAAGTTAGGCAGGGTGGTATCTGGGAGTGGCGAGCTGGGGAGGGCTGGGGAGGGCTGGGGAGCGCTGGGGAGGCTGAGGGTGGAGAGGAAGAAGCTACGCAGCGTCTGCTGTTTTCCTGGATCTTGTCATCGTGGTTAGAGACTCGAGAAGATGGAATTGGACGGTCTGGGTTTGAGTCCTCACTCATTAACGTGTGACATTACTGAAGCCCTTAATTCTCAGTTTCCTTGTCTATAAAGTGAGGACGATGATAGTATCTACCGTAAAGGATTCTTGTGAGGATCCAATGAAAACGTTTCATTTAGTAAAGCGTTTAGAACAGTCGCCTGGGACATAGTAAACACTGATAAATGGTGGCCGCTGCCATAAAGGTCATCCTGACCCTGGTGGGTTTTGGGGAGCAGAAGCGCCTCAACGCCAGGTGGTCAGGCTCTTAGAACGGCCTCCCTGAGGGCGGTGGGAGGGTATATGCTGGGGGGGGGGGTCAAGGAGGTGGGGAGCCGGTTGAGAAAGTCCAGAGCCAGTGAGGGCTTGATAAAGCAGTAGCCACAGGAATAGGGGTAGGTAGCGTAGATATCGCATCAGAACCTAGCAGACGTGGACCGTTACTGACGTTTATGGATCTGTGAGGAAGACGAAAGATCTAGGACAGCACGTGAGAGAGTGAGTGAATGTCGGTTCCATCAACAAAGAGAAGCGAACATGAACAGTGAGAGTTTTAGGTGGCAGAGTGGATTCGAGAGGGGTTGTGTAGAGAACTTGGGTCCAGGGAGTGATTCAGGCTGGGTTTGGTCATCAGCAGTGGTGGCTTTGCAGCCCCGGGAGGCGGTGAGGTCCCAGCTGAATGCTGGAGAGGAGGAGGAGGAGCCCAAGACGGGGTTGGGGAGGCGGCCTTGCCCCTGCCCAGCACTGCCCTGTGAGGCCCCTGTGATGTTAGTACTGTGTCACCTGTCGCTGAGGAAGAAGTTACCACGATCTTCGCTGTTTAAAACAGCACAGACCTATTATTTCACGTTTGTGGGCGCGGCTTGGCGGGGTCCTCTGCTTCACGGTCTCTCACAAGACTCCAGTGAAGGTCTCAGCCCGGGTGGGGTCTTGTCGGAGGCTCAGCAGGAAGGATCTGATTCCGAGAGCTCGCTGTGGTCGTCAGGAACCGGCTGGTTCCTTGCAGGCTGTTGGACTGATGCCCTCAGCTTCTTGCTGGCTGTTGGCTTCGGTTTCTTGCCACGTGGGCCTCTCCGTATGACAGTGCGTTCCATGGAAGCTGGTAAGAGGGAGGTCACAGTCCTGAGTAGTCATCATGTAAGTGACACCCCATCACCTTGGCCGAATCTCAGTGGTTAAAACAGATCACAGGCTCCACCCACGTCCAAGGGGACTTGGGGAAGCGGAGGGGCTGGCTCAGAGGCCCAGTGCTACGGGTACCATTTTATTCCTGTCTTACAAAAGAAGAAACTGAAACAGTTAAGCATACAAGTAATGGGACCGTTATATTTTAAGGACTGAAAAATGGCTCTACGCTTTGACAGTGTTGGGGAGTTCTTTGGGGACTTTTGTTTGGTGTCTTTTTAATGCAGTGGTGTAGGTCAAGGTCATATGCTTGTGGTTGAGTGAATGTGCAGGTAGGAAGAGAAGCTGAGTAGAGATTACTCTTTCAGAAGGTAATGTTAAAAGGAAGAGCACTTAACCGTTTTTGTAGTCACACTGAATTATTTCTCTCTATAATCAGAAATTTTTCTTTTCCAGTTCACTGAGTTTAACCAGTAATGCCATTCAGTTGCCAATATCAAGCAAAGCAAACATAAGCCACTTTTAATCTGCTTTTTAAGAAAAGTGGTAAAATCCTTTTCACAGTGCCTGACGGTAAGTCACAGTTCCTGCCTTCGTAACGGAGTTTTGATCTAATGCATTTAAAATAGCGATTTTGGAAACATTAATTTTAAAGCCTTATTTGCTTTTTTCTTCTTCCCTCATAATTCTGCTCTAAGCTTATGTGGAGAGAGCATAAAGAAAGATAACTACTAGTTTCTGGAAATTTATTTATCATCATCTTTCATCACTTACATTGATATTGGGGATTTTTACCTCCAATTGTTAAAAATAAAACGCTAGCTCTTGACGTCTGTCCCTTTTACTTATAGATGAGGAAGCTTTATTTTATATACGGGGTTTTGACTTGCACAACTAGGTGATGGCAGGGTTGCTTTAAATATTCTGATTTCCCGACCTGGGCACTTCCTGCTGTTCCACAAAGTGATGGACTGTTAGGGCCAGAGTTTCTTATGTGAAGTGTTTCTAACTCAGCGTGGAGGTGAACTCAAGAGTAAGAGGCACCTGGTGGAAGGAATAGGGACTGACTCTGTCCCTCCTATTCCAAGTGGTGGCTCTTCTTATTTGCTGTTAGTAAGTTTAACCTTAAGACTTTTTCACTGTTACAAGGAAGAAGCAGGGGAAGAACTTTTGGAGTTAGGAAGATGTTGGACCAAATTTTTAATTTTAATTTTTCTTCTTAATGTATGGTGGTCCATGAGAACAGTGTGAAATATACACCAAACTGTTCTAACTACTGTCCTCTTTTCTTCCTCAGAACAAATTATTTTTCTTTATGATAGAAGTTACGCTTCTCATTAGCCTCATTACTGTTCATTTTTGTTTTTTAAGTTTACTGAATTGTCCAGTTAGCCGTTCTAGACATCAAAACCTATTCTGTTTTTTTGTTGCTTATGTAGTATAACTGTGCTCTGTCTTGCGTGAGCATAATTGTCTTTGTACTTGCATTTGTAAATTGACCACTTTTCTTGTCTGTTTCTTTCAGTAATCGTTATCAGAGTGAGGCATAAGCTCACAGAATCCAGAGGAATCATCATGAAGTTGTATGTATTTCTGGTGAACACTGGAACCACCCTGACATTTGACACTGAACTTACAGTGCAAACGTGAGCTGGGTTTCATTGATTCTCATCAGTTTTGCATTTTGTACATGTAAAAAGTTAAAGATTTGATTTTTGAGAATGCTATCCCTTTATTAAATAGGAGTAGCAACATGGCAAGTCTTAGCTTTTTCATCCTCGGCATATTACGTATACAGTTGTCGTCTTCCTCTAAAGTGCTAATGATAAATTTGTTAAGTTGTGCTTTGTTCTGTTTGCGTGACTATATTTTTCAGAGTAAACATACTGATTTCAAACCAAAGCAGTCGAATAGAAGTAAGTTTTCATAGTTGGTTGCTCTTCTGAGTTTCACAGGACGCTGCTGAGGGGTTATTGCTAGCTACATAAACCAGCACGTACCAGTCCTGTGGTTTTTCGTCATTGTTTTTACTATTTTATGTGAATAAAGTCAATAGTGTTTGTTTTGTTTGTTAATGATAGAGTAAAATTTTGAATTAATCTTATTTTTTTAATGGAATTATGAAATTATTTTTTTGAAAGTTCTAGTATAAAATCTGATTTGACCTGTAAAGGAATGGTTTTTTGAAAGATTAGGAAAAGGAAGCAATTTTCATATGGTGTAGACCTCATGTGTTTCGTGTAATGTGATGTGGAGATTTTAGCACACATCCTTTGTTCTGAGGATTTTAACAGACCTCTTGCTAATTTGAGCATGTTCCTTTGCTACGTTATATAAAGATGACAAAAATAAATGTTTCTGCTGCCTGCATTTCATAGACTCACTTTTAGGTGTGGCACACGGGTGATCGTTGACCTTCTGGTTATTTATGATTGGCTGGTTGATTATGGAATCCAGCTGCAGAAACAAGAAGCTTGTAGTTTTTGCTACTGTTTTTGGGGAAATTTTTAGAGTGAAGTTCATTTATCTGTCAGGTATTTTTACGTAGTGCCACTTGGATAATGAAGAGAGTTGTCATGGGGCAAATGTAAATAGCTGCTGTCTTGGCCCCCTGCCCCCCCCCCCCCTTTAAAGTGTGGCAGACCTGAAGCACGCTGTCCACAGCAAGTACAAGATCGCCGTTCAGCACCAGGTGCTGGTGGTCAACGGGGGAGAGTGCATGGCCGCGGACCGGAGAGTGTGCACCTACAGCGCCGGGACGGTAGGTGTCCAGGGCCTTTCCTTCCGTGCACACGCACGCCAACTTCACGGAGGGGCTCGGGGCTCGTGGTCACGAGGAACGTGTATCTGGTTGGTGTATGGAGGGCAGTGTGCACGTTCAGTATTTGTAACATTTTACTTCTTTTTTTTTTTGCATTTTTACTTCTATAGGACACAAATCCAATTTTTCTTTTTAACAAGGAAATGATCTTATCTGAACGTCTACCTGCTATTCCTAAAACTACCTTTTCAACAGAAAATGACATGGAAATAAAAGTTGAAGAGTCCCTTATGATGCCTGCAGTTTTTCACACTGTTGCTTCAAGGACACAACTTGCAGTGGTAATTGTAATATTTATTTATACCAGTTTAAAATTAAAAATTGGCATTATTTAACAGAATAATGTCTTATTCACATGCTTGGTAATGTTTTTGTGGCCATTATTAGCTTACTAGGCATTGGCGAATGATCTAACAAATTGATTGCTTCTGAAAGCATTCAAATCTCGGGCTTCCCTGGTGGTGCAGTGGTTAAGAATCCGCCTGCCAACGCCAGGGACACGGGGTCGAGCCCTGGTCCGGGAAGATCCCACATGCCACGGAGCAACTAAGCCCATGCGCCACAACTACTGAAGCCCATGTGCCTAGAGCCCATGCTCCGCAACAAGAGAAGCCACTGCAGTGAGAAGCCCGCGCACGCAACGAAGAGTAGCCCCTGCTCGCCGCAACTAGAGAAAGCCCATGTGCAGCAACAAAGACACAATGCAGCCAAAAATTAATAAATAAAAAAAAAATAAATTTATTAAAAAATTTTAAAAAGGCATTCAAATCTAAATAGCAGAGTAGTCTAAATTATAGAAGAAGCATGCGAAAATCATGAAAAATAACAAACTTTGAAAAAATATTTTGTGATTACTTTGTCTGGTTTTTAAATTTCAGGCGTGTGCTTTGTTAGTCATCCTATGTTTGCAAACAGTTACAAGATCTTAGAGTAGAACAACTGTCTTAAATATGGTTTGTTTACTCTTTCCTAGATGATGGTGTGGAGATAATGACTTCAGGACATTGCTTTGATCAGTGCACTACCTGTGTTTGAGTAGGCAGACATAGGCACAGAGAGCTTAAAGAACTCTTAAGATTGCGACTCTTTCTCTCATATCCATACTTAGGTCCTGGAGGGGCGCCCAGTTTCTTCCTAATACGTACCTCTTGTGTTGCTGCCTGCAGTCCCCATGCACTGCTTCCCAGTCATTTGGTTCATGTTTTGTTTTTGTTTTTGTTTTTTTGTGTTTGTTTTTGACTTGCTGGTACTTTACTGTAATACTGGCTATAAGCTATCAGTAGTGGGACACATTTTGCTTTCAGACATAAAAAAAAAATGTTATCTTTTAGAATCAACTGAAAAAGAGTACTTACCTTTTATAAAAATAATGAAATAAACTATTAAGTAGTAATATTTGCGTTTTTAAAGAAATATCAGCAGGTTGTTTTAATGTAGTACATATATTTGTGAACCTATACCGTTTTTCACACAGGATACAACGTAAAAAGAGAATAACCCCATCTTTCTGGAATATGCTTAATAAACATTAAAGAGTCTGGAAATGATTTTTAGAAAGCAAAATTATTTTTAAAAAGACAAACTCTGTAAACTGAATTTATGTAATAGAGTCCTTCAGATTTCTGATTATTGGTCTATAAATAAATTAATAAAACAAATAAAGATAGGTTACACAGTTGCATGCCACTTAAAAAGCAATAGTTTTGATTTAATTGAAAAATATAGATACTACATGCTAATAGAAAAGTGTAATATTAGATATAAAAATTATAGGCTAACCAAATAGGATGTATAATTGTTAAGTGATTAGAGTAAGAAATCAAAAGAACAAATAAAACTCGATAAAAAGATTTAAAAATCAAACAGATGAAATGAGAGAGAGGATTAGTGTAGTAGTAAACAGTCTTTGCAGTATCTAGTGATGCCAGGTGACAAGTTAAAGAATTGTAAAGGTTTCATCCAGGCATGGATTAAGTCAAGTAGGAAAGAGAAGGGGGTATAAATAGTAGCAGAGAAGAGCTAGGAATGGAGTTCCTTAAACTAGCAAAAATCTGGATAGGATATAATAGAAATAATAAAGTGAATACTAAACATAAAATAGTGAGATTAATACAGTCCTAGTATTTGGTTATTAATTAGCCAACTTTTCTCTTAGTAAAAGAAATTTTATGGTATGATCAAAACAAAACAACTATGCCATCACAAGAAATACTGCTAAAACAGGTTGCTAAAGTATGAGAAGAAAGATATGCACGGAACTAGTAGATAGTGGTTGTTAAAAGCATTAAACAAAAAAGTGAAATTAATAATAAAAGATTTAATTTATGAAAAAGGCAAGCCACATCTGTATTTGCCTATCAACACAGGCTAAATATAACAATATTAATCCCAGGAGAACTTTTAATATAATGACGTACGTCAGTGTTCGTAGCAAATGGTGGAAGCAGCTCAAATGTCCAGCGGATGGATACACAAAATGCAGTATATTCGTACAGTGGGATATCATTCCACCTTCAACAGGAAGGAAATTTGTGAAACGAGCTACAACATGGTGGAACCTTGAAGACAGTATACTAAGTGAAATAAGCCAGACACGAAAGGACAAATAGCGTATCATTCCAATTATATGAGGTCTCTAGAATAGTCAAATTCATAGAGACAGACTAGAGAACAGATGTTACCAGGGGCTGAGGAGTGAGGGGAATGTTGAGTTAATTGTTTAATGGATGCAGAGTTCCAGTTTGGGATGATGAAAGAATCCTGGAGATATGGGTGGTGGTGATGGTTGCCCAGCAACGTGAATGAGTTCATGGTACTGAGCCATACACTTAAAGATGGGTTAAAACGGTAAAATTTACGTGTGTTTCACCACAAAAATTTGTTTAAGGGAGATTTTAATACATTTCTCTCATAATCAAAAAGATCTTGTGGACTAGATTGAATTCTCTGAATCCTAAAAATATAGAATATACTTTTTTTTTTATAGATAAAAACCCAGAAGAGTATCAAAAGACTAATATATTAATAGCAAAAAGCAGATGTTATAGGGATGCAAGGATGGTTCAATATTTGGAAATGTATTAATATAATTAATTGCCTCAATCACTAATACTTTACAGGAGAAAACACAGCACGTCATATTAATGTTGTCTGGAAGAGGCATGTGTTAAAATTCAGCAGTTGTTCCTAATAAATTAAATAGCCCTAGAAGGGAGCAAAATAAATGTAACACAGACTTGACCAAATATAAAAAGATAATCAGCTTTCAAGTAAGTGAAAAGCTAGAGTCACTTGCATAACTCAGAATAAACCTGTTCAGTATTCTTTTGGAACGTCTGAGAAATTTACTGAAATAAAAAAAGTAAGTGGTGAAGTTAATGGAAAAGAAGCGAAAAACATCCATTTTAGGTGATATGATTGCATATTTGGGAAATTTGAGAGAATTTAATAAAAACCCACTGGAAGGAACTATAAGGTTGATTGGGTGTTTGATAAATATATAAACATCATTCCTATTTCTCTGTATTGGCCCTACTTTAGAATAGAAATGGGAAACATATTGCATTCTCAATAGCAACAACAACAAAAGTCTATAAAGTTCCAGAACATAAAAAATTATTATTTTTTTAATCTTTTAAAAAATTTTTATTTTATAATGGAACATAGTTTATTAACAATAAAACATAATCAAATGAAAAGATACATTCTTAATGTTCATGATCATATTCTGATTACTATCTGTTCATTAGCTTAATTAGTTACAGTTAATTGCTGCGATGAAGCATTTTTGCTTTGGGGGGGGTGAGGGGAATTTGGTTGTTTTGTTTATTTGTTTTATTTGTTTTACATAAAATGGATGTTAAGTTTGCTTGGAAGGATCAGTGTCCAGGAGTAGCTAAGAAAGCGATGAGAAAGAAGAATGGGAAGTGGAGGGAAGAATGTACCTCTCAGATTGTAACATTCACCCAAAGCTACTCTAACCAAGACAGAGACCCACAGTCAAACTGTCCATCATGTCAGCAATTAGAGGCTCTGTCTTTTTTTGTTTTTTTTTTTTTGCCCTGCCCCTGGGTTTGTGGGATCTTAGTTCCCCCACCAGGGATCAAACCTGGGCCCCCAGCAGTGGGAGTGCGGAGTCCTAACCACTGGACACCAGGGAAGTCCCGAGCCTCTGTCTTTTAACCATCCAGAGCGTGGTCTCCAGAGTCACGTTTCCCAGTTAGTTGTGTGACCTTGGACTGTTGTCTTTACTGCTAGTAAATTTAATAATAGAGTGTTGTTTATTGATAAACATATTTGAAAATGGACATATCACAATTATACATTCATAATTTTTAGTGCAGTTTCACAAAGTGAACACAAATTTTAAAATACGGTGTCACCCCAAAAGCCCTACGTCGTGCTCTCTCCCTTTCAGGACCCGTTATTTCTCTTCCATGAAGTTAACCAATATCCTGACTCCTAAAACGGTTTGTTTTCTTTTGTGTCTGGCCTGTTGGACTCACCATTACGTTCCTGAGACTCGTTCATGTATTAGTGGTTTGTATTCATTGCCGTGTAGTATTCCACCATAGAAAGTTCACAGTTTTACTTTTGATGGTTATTGCTGCGTTGCCCTGCGTGGACCTCTAGCTGCATGTACTCCCAGGAGCAATGAGTTCCTCCTCATTATCACGGCAACAAGCAGGAACCAGAAACTGAAACTTTCCTGTAACAGTGCTTCCTTTGAAATGAGTTCAGAGCACATCCATGCATGTATGTAAGTACACATATGCAGACGTGCACACAAACATTACCTGCTTTTACCGATTATTTCTTCTTTTCCAATATAGGAAATGTATGAAGTTGCCAAGAAGCTTTGCTCTTTCTGTGAAGGTCTAGTCCACGACGAACATCTTCAGCACCAGGGCTGGGCTGCCATCATGGCCAATCTGGAGGATTGTTCAAATTCCTACCAAAAGCTACTTTTCAAGTTTGAAAGTATTTATTCGAATTATCTGCAATCCGTAGAGGACATCAAGTTAAAACTTACTCAGTATGTTTGCCATTAAAATGGATAATAAGATGTTTATTTAAAATACCTTTGCAGTTTATCAGTAGTTTGAGTAACAGTAATTTCGTTTCTAGTAGGCCATATATTTATTATAATTGAGGTTCATGTTTTTGAGACTTTTATGATGACTTTTATGGACTGTAAAATTTTTAAAATTATGGACAGTTTATCCTCCATATGTTTTATGGATCTGCCATGTTCTTTTTCTTGTATTTTCTTTATGTAAAAGACTCAAAATACTTTTGAAATCGTTTAGAAACCCAGGAACCTTTGTCTCTTGCCTTGCTACCAATTTTACAATAAAGTAAAGCAAAATGCAGAAATAACAATCTAATGGGAGTGGAAAAGTTTTCAAACATTAGGCAGTCAAGGAAAGTTTTATTTTTCTTTTTAAATATTGCCATATGATGAAAGCTTGCTGAGATGGAAAAAAGCCTTTGTGTTCTGGTTCTCATTTAGATGTTTTTCTGGTTCTTTGCATATAAGCCCATCTGATACCCATTGGTTCTTTTTTAAAAGGGCTATAATGAATGTAAAAAAATACGGCAATAATTCCACACAAATGTAGCCCTTTGTTGTGTGTGTGTTTGTGCTTTCAGTGTTTTGTATTCATTTTTTTGGTTCTTCTTAAATTTTTTATTTAACTAGAGTTGGAGGGAAGTATCATTTTCTTTTTCTTCTTTCAAGTGAACTTTATTAATTCAAGTTTCTCTATTTTGTGGTATGAATATTTAGAACATTTTGGCCTTAAGTGGACAATGGGATGCATCTTGGGAAGGAAGGAATGATTAATGAAGACTGGAAAGAGCATTTAAAATTTTTTATAACCTGAAATTTCAAGTAACTGTTTTTTGGGGGGTGGGTAGTTCTCTCAGATGTTAATTTAATGTAGGAGCCTGAATCATTTTACATATGTTTTTACAGAAGTCACATCATCAAGATTTCATCTTTTCCCCATGTTTGTTTTGACAACGTACATCTATCTACCTGTTTATTTTCAGGGAGTGATGAATGCAAGAGTTAACCTTAATCTCTAATAAGAGTGTTAATTTTATGCTTTGCTTTCAATATATCAAAAATGTTTTGTCTTTAAGCTATTAATCGAACATTAAACTTTCTATGGTAAATCTTTTTTATAAGTTCCAATTTTTTATACCTTAAGGTTTGTTAAAAACCCAAGTGTCCACATGTCTAGTGTAAACTTGCTATCTTTACTTTAGAGGGTGTTTCAGTGTGTGAATGATATCCTCCTTCTCTCTGTCTTCTTTTAAAGAACACCTCATGGACTACTTAGATGCATGTAGTGTTAACAGGGAGGTGGTGAGATTTCTGTGTGTGATGATAACATATTATTTCTTTCAAAATGCTAACCTCTGACTAGAGCAGTCCCATTATTTTACTGACAGGTCTTTTGTACTTTAAGTTTAGGAACTGCGGTTTCAGTCATGGCCAAGATTCCACTGTTGGAGTGCCTAACCAGACATAGTTACAGGGAATGTTTGGGAAGACTGGATTCCTTGCCTGAACGTGAAGGCTCAGAAAAGGCCGAGATGAAAACCTCCACTGAACTGGTGCTCTCTCCCGATATGCCTGCAACAATGAACAAACCCTCCTTAACCTCATTTCACAAGTCCGTGGAACATGTAGCCCCAGACACCACAGATGCTGAAAGTGGAAAAGAAATGAGGGAACCTTGTCCAAGTCCTGCCCAGCAGGACGAAGCTGCAGTAGATGCTAAAGACGGTGACCTGCCCGTTTTTAATGTTTCTTTGTTAGACTGGATCAACGTGCAGGATAGGCCTAATGATGTGGAATCCCTGGTCAGGAGGTGCTTTGACTCCATGAGCAGGGTAAGAGTCTTCTGATTTTTCTTGTCATTTAGCCACTTGAGACTATGTTACCTGTACTAAATATTTTCTGTACAGTAATGGGAGAAGGGGCGGGGGTGGTACCATGTTATAGCGGAAATAATGAGCCTTGGAATAAAACTTTATAACCATATCTAAGACTTTGGACAAATCAGATCATTGAATGCATAACCTTATTTATGAACTGATAGTAAATTTGGGAAGATTATTAGAAGTAATACAGGTAAAGTCTGTATGCAGTGCCAAGCCTTGAGGTGTCCACTCCAATGGGGATGGTCTTGGTGGTGGTGGTACTTTGAATTTTTTTCCCCTGATCCTGTAACATTACTTGGACTTTTTAATATCTCCTATCCTCTAATTTGTCCCTACAGTTAGGCTCTTTGATCTGCTAGGTAAAACTTGAACAGTCTTGCTGGTTTTCATTATTGCGCCTTGAGTACTGAGCATTCTCTACAAGTAAATCTACAAGTAAATCGGTAAAATGATAATATTTGGCCATCGCTGTTTCTTACATTAACTTAATAATTCATATGTTCACATTTACAGATGCTGTAGAACTTTCAAGCTTTTGGGGGAGAAATATTAATGATATAATTTTGTTTTTATCTATAACAGTTTTTTACACTGAGAATGATTGATGTTCGATGAAATACACAAGTCTCGAGTGGTTAGTTCACGGAGTAACCAACATCCACAGGCAGATACATTGAACCTTTCCACCTCCCGGAGAACCCCCATGGGCCTCTTTTGCATCACTCCCTCCCCCCCGCCCCCCCAGGGAACTTGTCTCTGAGGTTTAGAAGAAGTAATTTTAGATACTGTATCTGCCTGAGATATTTTACAATTCAAAACCTAGACATTGTGTTTTTAGTTTTAGTTTGTAACTATAGTGACTTGTGTTTTGGATTAAGTTCTCCCCCAAGTACACTTATAAAAACTTTTAAACCTGGGGAATAAATCTGGAATAAACCTCTTCAGATCTGATCAGTAAGTGGATAGAAAATCTTTGAGGCCTGAGAGGAAGTTGCTGAGGCACATGCGTCAGTGATGCAGACCATATGAAACAATATTTTGAAGGCTGCTGTTGTCTAAAGATGATGGGCAGAATACTTAAACTTTTCTCAAAGGTAAACTTTTGACTCAGTTGGAAAAGAGACTTATTAATCTTTGGTTGGTTATTGGGGGAAAGGCAGCACACTGTCTGGGATGCCTGGAAAATAGCAACATTTTTTCTTGTTTAAGTTATTGGACAGTAAAAATGGAATGCATTCTAAAGTTTATTCTTGATTCTTTCAGTACACCCATTTCCTTGATGACATCCTTCAGGCATTTCTTTCATTTTGGCCATTCATTATTTGTTGTCAAAGAACGCTTCAATTAAGACATTTGCCAGGGCGGGGAAGCATGGAATATATTGTGCAAAGATTACTGCCAAAAATGAATGAAAACTAGTGTTCCTATTCAAACTGTTGACATTTTAGTAGCCTAAAAATTCCATCTGTGATTGTGGAAAATCAACCACATGATTGTGATAGGGTGATTGAAGCGTCATTTTTTATAATTCCACATGAATCAGAGAACAGGGCTCTAGGCCACGAGAACCACTTTTTTCAAGGGCTTGCAGTTGGCTTTGTGTTTGCATGTTTAAATGAAATCTAGCGAAGCCATAAGTTTTATTCACTTTGTATGACAAGAGAGAAGAAACAATGATCCTTTTCTGGCTTAATAACGAAAATTCACAATAATTTATACCTGCAGAATTCAGAGAATCTTAAAATATTCTTCCATGCTTGTCTGTGTAGTTGTGTTGTACTCTGAGTGAATTATGAGATACAGAAACATTAGAACCTGGAGCCATGGTTTGGAGTTTGTTTTTTCTTCCTTAAATCACTGCTGTGTTTTATGTATAGCTGTAATTTGGCCCAAGTTGAAATTTTGAATTATTTTAGTCATCTTTTTTAGCCTTTTATCACCCTCATAATTTATAACTAGTCGATACTTTGGATTGGAAATGTGTGCACATTGGACTCACCATGGAAATGAGGAAATGTTCACATATGCACAAGTTTTAGTTAATATTGTGCGAAGCAGGTACTGCCCGTGTTAAATAATGGCTGTGTTAACTTTTTTGTGATGTTAGAAATGCAGCTTCTTACTGACTACACTGAATTCTTGATAACAGTAGAATAGTTCATTTTTAACTGCTTTCGTATGTTGTCTGTGAGCCTAACACTGTACGTAAAATGAGTAATTTGCAGTCCCTTTGATTGTGGTGATCAGGGGAGGCGTGAAGGAGGTTGGCGTCTGACTAGGTCCCTCGCAGGGAGGCCGAGGTGGCCTTCAGCAGCTGGCAGGACAGTCCGTGTGAACAAAGATGAAGCTAGAGAAACGCAGCATTTGTCTGCAGTTCAGCGTTCTGTGCTTTTGGGACGTGTCTGGGGGCCGAGGGAGCCATTTCGGGATTTCAGCAGAGGACAGCTTAGTAATAGTGGCTGATGTCCACGTGGAGGTGTGAGCGGGCGGGCAGAAACCCAGGCTGAACATTTGTGAGCAGGATGAAGGGTTGAACAGGCGTTGGGAGTTACCTCCTTCGAAATCCTGTAAGAAACAGGCAGGATGGGCCATAGCCCAGAGTCCTCCGGGATCTCGCCTGCTTATGGAGGAGACGGAAGAGGAGCCAGACCCAGCGGAGGGGACGCCCGAAGCTGCGAGGGGGTGGTCTCCCTCCCACGGGTAGGTGGGCTACGCTGTGAGCCCCGCAGGAAGCCAGTGCACCGAAGACGCCAGTGTGCAGTGTTCTTCCGAGGGAAAGTGGAGCAGGGTGGAGAGAATTTTGGGGGTTCCTTGAATTACCTAAATTCCAGGAATCTTGGAGAATTAAAGCCCGGGAACAGGAGAGATTGCAGAGTAAGAGAGTGTAGTTGATCAAGCAGGTTCCTTGAGGAGCTACAGACTGAAAATAAAGGTCTCTCCAGGAGGGAGAGAGGTTTGAAGGTGTTGCTATGTTTTAGGAGGAAGTTGATTGATCAGACAGGTAATGACCGAAGAATGTGTTTTCGTTATTAATTCTGCTCCACTTCATAAGACCTTGAAAATAACATTTTCGGTGGGATATTGAGAATTGAATGAATTGTGGCTTGAATTGAAAGGTGTAATGGGGCTTCCCTGGTGGCGCAGTGGTTAAGAATCCGCCTGCCAGTGCAGGGGACGCAAGTTCGAGCCCTGGTCCAGGAAGATCCCACATGCCGCGGAGCAACTAAACCTGTGCGCCACAATTACTGAGCCTGTGCTCTAGAGCCCACGAGCCACAACTACTGAGCCCACGTGCCACAACTACTGAAGCCCACATGCCTAGAGCCCATGCTCCACAACAAGAGAAGCCACCGCAATGAGAAGCCCGCGCACCACAGCAAAGAGTAGCCCCCGCTCGCTGCAACTAGAGAAAGCCCGCACGCAGCAACAAAGACGCAACACAGCCAAAAATAAATTAATTAATTAATTTAAAAAAAGTGTAATGCCTAGAACTAGATTCCTACTTATGTATCCCAATATAATCAGTAATAATCGTGTTTTATTAACACCATAATTACCCTGTTCTTGACCTTGTGGAAATATAACCTTGATTTCTCGTGCTTTTGCTTTTCTATATTTTTCACTATTACTGTTTTTCATTAAAGCTGTGTATCAAAATAGTGTGAAAGACATTTTAAGCTATTGGCTGAAAATTTCATTCGCACGTGTTTCCTTGTCATTCAGCTTGATCCACGGATCATCCGACCCTTTATAGCAGAATGCCGTCAGACTATTGCCAATCTCGATAATCAGAACATGAAGGCCATCAAGGGGCTGGAGGACCGGCTGTACGCCCTGGACCAGATGATCGCCAGCTGCGGACGACTCGTCAACGAGCAGAAAGAACTCGCTCAGGTGCTTATCGCAGACTTCTCTCAGGAAAAGGAATTTGCGGTTTTCTAGACACATCTTTTATGTGCACTGTCAGTTTGCTGTGCGCCGTGTTTTCACCTCACCCATGAATACTGTTAACGCGGTATTACTGGTTCCACGTAGTAAAGAAGGAGGCCAGTTCTTCACGTTCAGGTTTGAGAACACCACGTGAGCTGAGGCTGCGGAGGGTGACAGCCGGGAGGTGGCCCGGAGACGCTGTGAGTGGCAGGGGAGACCTGCGCACGCTGACAGCCCCATGCTCGACCCCCGAGCAACCTCTGCTCCCTCCTCGGGGAAAACGGGGAACCTCAGAAAATGTAGGTCTAGTTTAATGCAGTGTTCTAGGAGCCCTGCTGCCAGGTTGGGTCGATGACCAGAAGAAGGTGGTGGAATCGTGGGGAGTTTTCCCCTGGTGACTGGCTGTGACTCTGGACTGCTTTGTGTGCCCCCTTCCCTGGCGAGAGCCCTCTGTGGAAGCAGCCTGGAGCCAGAAGAGGTCGCTCGTCTAACCTCGACGCTCACACACGCTTTTCTGGTTCCACTTTCCCTGCCACCGTTTTTCCTCTAAATGTGTTCTTTCATTAGAACATCCGAGTGGTCGTTTCGACGTGTGCACACGTTTCATTTCGCCTGCGCGGCTGAGGACGTGCGGTATCGGGTCGGCGGGTAAAGAGTGCAGATGGGGCCTTGCTGTGTTCTTGTTTAAAATATGTCTAGCGTTTTTATAGTTCACTAGCTGAGCTCATCTTGTAGTTACCAGATTCTCTTTTTCTGGCTCTTGATTTTGGATCCGGCCCCCTTTCTGTGAACTGAGTTTCTTTATCTTGTGTTTGCACCGAGTGGCGCCCTCCCAGTGCAGTGCTGAGATGGATGTGATACTGGGTGTCCTTGGTTAATTCCTGGTCTGCAGAAAATGATCAACATTTCACCATTACAGTGCTCGTAGTAGGTTTTTTTTCCTCCTTGTTTTAATAGAAACCCTTTATCAGATTAAGAAAGGTACGTTCTACTTCTAATCTTGGACCATCCTTGGATTCTTGGAATAAGCTCAACGTGGTCATAGTATATTGTCTTTTTAATGTATTAGCTGTATTCCTTTTAAGGAATACATATATCCTTGATGTACTAAAGTCTATCATGCGTTAAAATATCCTTTAGTATTTCCTTCCAGGGGCAAATTCTGGTTTTGTCATTTGAAAATCCTTTGTTTCTGAAGGATATTTTTTCTTAATAGAGAATTCTAGGCTGTTACTGATTTACTTGTAGCTCTTTGCCTTTGGTTTGGGTTTTAGCAGTTTGACTGTGAGATGGTGAGGTGTGGCTTTCTTTGTATTTCTCCTGCATTGGGCTTGTACTTCATGAATTGTGGATTGATGCCATATTTTTCTTGGATTCAGTAAAAAGCAATTGAAAACCTATTAAGATTTTATTAAAGGGGAATAAAGCAGTAAGTTACTTTTCAAAAATAGATTAAATTACAGAAAAAGCATAGCCACAGTTAAGCACGCAGCATATTGGAAGAAAAATAAGATATAAAATAATTACTAAAATTATCTTATTTTCAGATATTGAATCATCTCGACGTTTTTTTTAACACACATCATTTAAACTTAAATATTTTCATGATATTTAGAAAAAAACATGAAACAGAAAAGAGAGGGAGAACTACCAGAGAGTAAGAAGACACACTTGCTGTCCTTTGTTGGCTGTGTGGTTGAGCCCTACAAGGATAATTATCTATAGTAGCAAGTGTGACAGCGAGATGGGTGTGCAGATCCTAAAACTTCTATAACATGGTAACTAGTGAGTAGAGTAGGGAAGAAACCTGTAAATACAGTGAAATTCTCAGCAAGATGTCTTTGGACGTTTTTTTAAGTGTTTGCTCTTGGCTTTGGCACATCTGTCTGAATTAATCTATGGCCTAAAAACAATCCCTGCCTAACAAAAAGGCGCAAGGTTCACCTGTGAAAATAATAAGGATAGCTAAGAAAAAAGTGTGGTCATTACTTTTCCTATGAAACAATAAAGTATACTGTAGAAGTCATTGTTCTAAAGATAATGATCACAGATCAGTGGAACAAAGTATATAATAGCCCAGAAACACCGGAGGAAGGAATGACTTTTCAGTGAGTAGTGCAAAGTCGATTGATTGATTTTTATTGGGGGAAGTGTATAATATGCTGTTGAATATCATTGATTAGATTAAATCTGTTGTTAGTTTTCACGGGGCTTAAAGTCAGTGCCCCTGTTTTTATTTACCTGTGCTCTGACTGAACTGTGGTGTAGCAGGAGTTTACAGTCATAGGTTCTAGTTCTGATTTGCCTGCTGTGTCCTTGGATATGTTGCTTTAGCTTCCTGGGTCTCATTTTTTTTTTCTAGCACGAAAATGGAACAGAATTAGATGAGCATAAATTTCTTAAGAACTCTGAATCTTTTGCTATGGACATACCTACTACACTCAGAAAAGTAGGAGATTTTAAAATCTTATTTGAAAGTAGAACAGTTCATGTCTAATGTAAAGCTTTTCCTCTTAAGTGAATGCTCATGGTTTTCATGAAAGTTAATATCCTTTAAAATATTTTCTCCCAAAGGGATTTTTAGCTAATCAGATGAGAGCTGAAAACTTGAAGGATGCGTCTGTGTTACCTGATTTGTGCCTGAGTCATGCAAATCAGTTGATGATTATGTTGCAAAATCATAGAAAACTGTTGGATATTAAACAGAAGTGCACCACTGCCAAACAAGAACTAGCAAATAACCTTCATGTCAGACTGAAGTAAGTGATTCTAGGGTATCTAATTCGGGATGTTGAGAGTTGATTTTTTTTTTATTTCTCCCGAGTGATGGCATAATCTTATCACCATGTTGACATACTTCACTGGTTGATTAACATGGGCTTGGATGATTTTTACAGAGTTTGTGTGTCTTGATTTCTTTCTGTAGGTGGTGTTGCTTTGTGATGCTTCATGCTGATCAGGATGGAGAGAAGTTGCAGGCTTTGCTCCGCCTCGTTATAGAGCTCTTAGAGAGAGTCAAGATCGTTGAAGCTCTGAGTACAGTTCCTCAGATGTACTGCTTAGCTGCTGTTGAGGTTGTCAGGAGAAAAATGTTCATAAAACACTACAGGGAGGTATGCAGGTTGGATTGTACTTTGATTGTGCCTGAGCCTCAGTGACTTGGTATGTGACACTAACAGAGGCTCTCCTTTTCTTAGTGGGCTGGTGCTTTAGTCAAAGACGGAAAGCGATTATATGAGGCTGAAAAGTCAAAAAGGGAATCCTTTGGGAAATTATTTAGTAAGTGTTCTTTATTAATAACTTATACTTTTTAAGAAAAAAATGCTGTTTTTATTTCATAGATATGAATAGCATTATATAGCATGAGTTGTAAAGTAACCATATTGTTAATTTCTTTACACAGGGAAGTCCTTTTTAAGAAATCGTCTGTTTAGGGGATTGGACTCCTGGCCCCCATCCTTTTGTGTATGTAATTTATTTTCTAATATGACTAAATCCTGTGTGTGTTCAGACCTTTATTTCAGAAGTAGAGATATTTATCAGAAACAGAAATTTTTTATCAAAATGTTTTTGGCTTTAAGATGAATTCATAGTTTTTGGTCAGGAGTCTTCACTGCATGGGACGATGAAGTCCTATTGCACTGTCGAGATGGGTGGGAACAGATTCTCCCCCTCACTTTATCTGTCTCCGCCCCTCCTGTCCCTGCCGCCCTTTCCCTCCCCTCCCCTCCCCTCCCCTCCCCTTCATTCATGTTGCACAAATCAGAATAGGGTGACCCATCAGGTCATCTTCATTGAAACCATGAAAAATAAGGTTGCTGTATTTCTAAACCAGAGTGGTCTGGGGACCACTTATTTTATTACATGAAGAAAATGATTCCATGATCAAAGAAGTTTTGGAAATGCCATAGGTTTGTTGTTTTCTCCTCAGACACACTGCTTAACTGTTAAACATGTGTTTGTACTGCAGGATTCTTTAGGGCTTTAAATGTATGTGTATTTGTGTATCTATGAATGAGTGTCGTAATAGGCAGGATTTCCCACACTCCTTTATCTAGGAACCCTGCTTAATGAAGGGTGTCTTGACATCTCTAAATCTGCATAAGTGATGACTGAGACCATTGGAGTTATCCTAAAAGGTGCATTTCTTGGCAATATTTATGAAGAAATGGTAGATAATTTTTTTATGAATCTGAAATTGACTAAGACTGTATTTTGGAAAATGTAATGAAAAGGTGAAGAAAAGGGCAAAGAGAAAGTTTTGCGTAAGAAAAAACGATCTTTACTGCATTAAAACAACACAGCACACTAGTAGGTGACAAGAATAGATACAGAGGGCTGGGGCTGTCCTCACGACTGTGCTGTCGGTCAGGTAGAAACTTGGGAATAGCCTGTGTAATAGCAAGACAGTTGGGTTCCTTTAATGCTGGCGGGAATACCAGAATTCCCATGAAAAGATGCTGAGAACAGAGAAGTGGGGAGTGAGCACGGCAGTTGATCACCAACAGCTTGCACGTCCCTGTTATTTCAGACTCAGAAAAGTGGTGTCCCCATCCTCACTGAATAGTCCTGCATTTGCATTTTATTATTTTATTCTGTTTCTTAGGTGTGAGTAGATCATTTGAAGCATTTTTGTTTATTTGTTATTGAATTTCATTATACTAAGGAATCAGTTACAAAATTATACTGTATATTTTTTGGTAAATTATTATTTTTTTAATATAGACACAGAAGCCTCGAAAGTTTGACTGTGAACTTCCAGATATTTCATTAAAAGATTTACAGTTTCTGCAATCACTTTGTCCTTCCGAAGTTCAGCCATTCCTCAGGTACATACAGCTCATGTTTCTAGCTTCAGTTACTGCCTTGTGGTGATTTCGGTGTTCGGGAGCTGTGGGAAGAGCAGCAGCACCCCTAGCAGACGCCGGAGTAGAGGAGGGCATCCTGATAACTGGCTCCTCCATGGCTGCTTTGGGGAGTCTCTGGGGAGTATAAATATGATCTGGAAAAAAAGATCAGAAAATGAAGAAGATAAAGTAGGAGGAAATTAATGCCTTATGTGAAGTTAATTCTTTTCTGGTAGTGCTCTGACGTTGTTGCATACTGTGAGAGATTTCTGATTTATCACTTTATTTATTTATTTTATATATATATATATATATTTTTGAATTGGAGTATAATCGCTTTACAATGGTGTGTTAGTTTCTGTTGTACAGTGAAGTGAATCAGCCATATGTATACCTATATCCCCTCCCTCTTGGACCTCCCACCCATCTAGGTCACCACAGAGCACTGAGCTGAGCTCCCTGTGCTCTACAGCAGGTTCCCACTAGCTATCTGTTTTACACACGGTAGTGTATATATGTCCATCCTGATCTCCCGATTCGTCCCACCCTCCCCTTCCCCCGCCTTTAGTGATATGTCTTAGTCTGCTTAAACTATTCCTGGTATTGATTGAAAGAGGATGGTGAGTTGCTTTTGACATAGATTATAGTATTTGGTTGCAGTTATCCATTTTTCATTGAGAAATTAGAAATCTAATTTGATTGTGCTCTGTTTCAGGGTGCCCTTACTTTGTGACTTTGACCCTCTACACCAGCATGTACTTGCTCTACATAATTTGGTAAAAGCAGCACAAAGTTTGGATGAAATGTCACAGACCATTACAGACCTACTGAGTGAACAAAAGGCAAATCCCGTTCTTTGCAGTGGTTCGCCCCGTTAGCGTAAATGCCTGTGTCGCTGCAGCTCTGTAAGCCTGTGCCTCTCTTTTCCAGGCGTCCGCGAGTCAGACCTCCCCACAGGCGGCTTCCTCACCCCGGACAGAAAGCACGACAGGAATCACAGCTACTACCTCACCCAGAACACCCCCTCCACTCACCGTGCGGGGCCCCTTGTGCCCTGCAGTCTGTCCCTTAGAGGAGTTGTCTCCGGATAGCATTGATGCACACACATTTGATTTTGAAACTATCCCCCATCCAAGCATAGGACAGAGTCTTCAGCAGGCCTCGCTAGACTTGGATTCATTGGCAGAAAGTCCTGAGTCAGATTTCATGTCTGCAGTGAATGAGTTTGTCATAGAGGAAAACTTGTCATCTCCCAATCCTGTCAGTGACCCACAGAGTCCAGAGATGATGGTGGAATCCCTTTACTCCTCAGTCATCAATGCCATCGACAGCAGGCGAATGCAGGACACGAGTGCCCGAGGTCAGGAGCACTCGGGCCACCACGCCTCTCTCAGCGTCCAGTTGGAGAAGTGCCGTGTCACTGCCCACGACTCGCACCTCAGTGTACAAACCATAAAGGAGGACCTTTGCCACTTCCGAACGTTTGTGCAGAAGGAACAGTGTGACTTCTCAAATTCTTTAAAGTGTACAGCGGTAGAAATAAGAAACATTATTGAAAAAGTAAAATGCTCTTTGGAAATAACACTAAATGAAAGACACCAAAAAGAACTACAGTCTTTAAAAAGTGAATATGAGGGCAAACTTGCGGCGCTAGTAAAAGAGAGTGAAGAAAATGAAAACAAAATCACGAAGCTGAAAGGAGACTTGGTGTGCCTTGAGGAGGTTTTACAAAATAAAGATAACGAATTTGCTTTGGTTAAACGTGAGAAAGAAGCTGTCATCTGCCTGCAGAAGGAAAAGGATCAGAAGTTGTTAGAGATGGAAAGTATAATGCACACGCAACACTGTGAGATTGAAGAACTGAAGCAGTCACGAGAGACCGTGCTGGAAGACTTAAAGAAGCTCCGCGTGGAGAACGATGAGAAGCTCCAGCTGTTGAGGGCGGAGCTCCAGTGCCTGGAGCAGGGCCATCTGAAGGACTTAGAGGACACTCTGCAGGTCAGGCACACTCAGGAGCTCAAGAAGGTCATGACCGGCCACGAGGTCTGTTTGGAGAAATTAGAAAAGGAAAATCAACAAAGAATCGAGCAGATGCAAGATTCTCATGCCACAGCCATCCAGGAAAAAGAACAGCAGCTCCAGGAATTAAAACTCAAGGTTTCTGATTTGTCGGACATGAGATGTAAGTTAGAGGTTGAACTTGCCCTGAAGGAAGCAGAAACGGACGAAATAAAAATTTTGCTGGAAGAAAGCAGAGCCCAGCAGAAGGAGACCTTAAAATCTCTCCTCGAGCAAGAGACAGAACATTTGAGAACAGAGATAAGTAAACTAAACCAAAAGATTCAAGATGATAATGAAAATTATCAGGTGGGCTTGGCCGAACTAAGAACTTTAATGACAATTGAAAAAGATCAGTGCATTTCAGAGTTAATTAGTAGACATGAAGAAGAATCTGATATGCTTAGAGCCGAATTAAACAAAGTGACATCATTGCATCACCAAGCATTTGAAGTAGAAAAAGGCCTGAAAGAAGAATTGGCTGAACTGCAGCGTAAACTGGACTCAGAATTGAGTGCTCTTGAGAAACAAAAAGATGAGAAAATCACCCAGCAAGAAGAGAAATACGAAGCTATTATCCAGAAACTTGAAAAAGACAAAGAGGAATGTGTCACGAGGCACGAACAGGACCGAGAACAGCTGATTCAGAGGCTTAATTGTGAAAAAGAGGCAGCTATTGAGACTGCCCGTAAAGAAATGAACTTGGAAAGAGAAGCTGTTGAGAAGGAGTTGTTAGAAAAAATTAAACATCTTGAGAGTCAAATAGCAAAAAGGTAAGAGTGAACTTTAGTCTACAACCATAAAATTAAAGTTTCAGTGATGGAGATTTTAATTGTGAGTGTAATCCCAGTACCTTGATGTACTCATTTACCTGAGGTGAAGGTAACAGTGAGATACTTTATGAAGTAAAAATGTACTTTTTAAAGTAGCGTTTCTCACAGACATCTAAAAAAAATTAACAGGCTACGTGAATCCATTAGGATGGCTTTTAAAAATGGATTCGTATTTTGGATTTTGAGAGGAATTTTTGAAAATTTCCTATGTTTTCGGGATCTTCTTATTCCTTTTTTAAGTTATAAATTTCCTTTTGGTTTATTTGTAGTTCTTTCCCTAAATTCTTCATTTGAAAGTTACTTATTTTCATTCTTTTAAAATACTGTATGTATGTATGTATAAAAGAGCCGTAGTTAGTAACTTCTAGGTTGGTGCTGTATAGCTTTCTGGTGGTTATTTTCTTGATATTACAATTTCAGTTATTTCCTCTGTGATTCAAAAGATGATGTTAAATGCTGGGTTTATACAGTGGTGAGGGTTTTTGCGTTGTTGTTATTGTTGCTGCCGGACGTTACTGCCTTGGCTGAGAGAAAGTGGGCTTCCGCATTTCCACTCGTTAAAATTCATTGAAGGCGTTTGTGGCCTAATAAACAATTTCTAGAACATTATCAGTTGGTTCTATCGTTAATTTTTCCAAGGGAGCATATGTATAGGTGTATTTGCATTGGCTGTTCTAACCTCCGGCCAGAGGTTCAAGGGACTTTTACACCGTCCCCTGTGGTCGAGTGTCCGCTGTGTGGTGTTCGTAGCCTGGAGCACAGGGTACGGACCCTCGGCGTCTGTTTCGAAGGCAGAAAGCCTTCGTGTGTTCTGGAGGGATGGCGGGCTCTTAGAGGAGCTAGGCCCTACGCGAACCTTCTCAGAGCTTGGGGGACGCCCAGGTCTGGGCAGTCACCGCAGCAGGCCAGGAGGGCCCCGGTGACACAGCAGGAGGACAGACGCCGGCGGGGCCCCTGGGACGGCGCGGCGGCTCCGGGCGTCCCCGCGGGGCCCAGCGATGGGCTCGGCGTGCGGCGCAGCCCGGGACTGTGTTCCTGGGCGCCGGGGAGCGGGCCCGGCCGCCCTTCTCCTTCCAGACTCCGCGCTCGTCCTTCTCGGTGGCGGATTTGCGGTTGCAGAGGGGGTTCCGGGAATGGTCCGGCCCGGGGGTGAGCGCAGCACGGCGGGCCGCCCGGCACCGAGCACGCGGTCCTCACGCGGCTCCCGCGTCCTCTCGCCCGCGCTGACCCGCCGATGCCAGGCTCCCGCGACGCGGCCTCTGTGCCCCGTCTGCCCTCCCTGGAGCCGTTCCCGCCACCCCGGAGTGGCTGCGCGGCTCTTCGTTCACCTTTCCCACCGACGGTCTCTCTCCGATACTCCGTTGGCCGGTCCTGCCCCGGGCGGGCGTCCTCGAGTTCGCTGCTGATCTCGGGCGCCCCGCCGACGGGCTCTCGTCCTGCCCCTGGGCTCTGGAGCCCGGCCCGCGTGTTGTGCGGCGTCCTCTGGAAACCGGGCCCGCCAGCCTGCTTCCCTACGGGCTCGCCGTGGCTGTGATGGAGGGAAGGGAAGCACCTCCCGTGCCCGCCTGGCGCTGCCGGGGCTCGTGTGCGCCCGCCTCGCGTCCACCATGCCGTCACCCGAGTGTCCCCCCGGCGTCCGGGCTCCCTGGGCGAGACAGTGTCCACTTCCTGACGGGCGGCTCAGGTCACACGGTAACTGGGCAGAGCACGGTCAGGCTCTCGGCCTCTGCAGACCCGGGAGCGAGCCCTAAGCCATCTTACGGGAGGGAAACGCTCACCTGCTTCAGGATCCTGAGGGCCGCAGCCGCGATTCTCCTGCGGGGCGCGCCGAGGCTCCGTCCGCTGCCCGTTTCTGCTGCAGCCGCTTCAGGCACCCGCTGGGGCGCGGGCCCCGCCGCAGGGCAGCTGGCACGTGTTGCAGCGGCTCACACACAGCCGGAGGCGGGGCAGCTGTCCAGGGGGAGCCGAGCGTCCCGGGTGCTGCCCGCAGCCTTCGGGACCCTCAGCCGCACCTCGGGCGGACGCCTCGCGGGCCTGGACCGCTGGGCACTTAGAAATCTCGCTGTGCTGGCAGGCTTGTGGGCTTCCACGGCCCTTGTTGCTCACCCCACCGGCACCCACGTGTCTTGCCCTGGTAGCTCACGTAGTGGCTAATTCCTGTTTACCAGGCCTGAGGAGCATATTGCCATAAATGGGTTGGATTAGTGTGATTTCTTGAGGAATAGCAGGAAGATCAATATCCCTGCCAACTAGATTTTAACAGAGGACCGGAGAGTTGATCTAATCCTGGATAAGACCGAGTCGATTGCGGTTGCGATTGCGATTGCGGTGCCTGTTGGTGAAATCACACTGCTTCCTGTGGTCTCTACCCGGGATCGATAGTCTGTGGCCTGTGGGCATCCAGCCCACAGCCTGGTTTTGTAAACACAGCTGTCTTGGCTCACAGAGAGGCCGTTTCTCTAGCTGTGGCCTGTGGCTGCTTTCGGCAGAGTTGAGTAGCTGTGACAGAGATTGAGTAACATTTATACTATTCAGTATTTGTCTTTACAAAGAAAAGTTTGTTTATCCCTGGTCTGTACTAATAAGAATAAAGGGGGAAGAAATCACCGAATCAGTAGCTACATGTCAGGTAGTAGTGGTCTTGTTAATTTGCTCCGGTAAAGAGGTTATGTATGAAATAGCAGTTTTATTGGAGTTACTACCTGATTAAATTATGATAACCCATTGCTTGTTTTTATATGTTTTCGACAGGATGCATACTTAAGTTGAGCAAGATTGTGGTAGAAATCTCCTCTATGTTTTAGGGATTTTACCTGGCTCTTTCTGCCATAATGGTCCTCGTTCCATCAGTAGGGGGACCAGCAGTGATTCGCCAACAGTTGCTTTTACAGCTGTTCCATTTCAGATCCTGGATGGAAGGACGTGTCTCTCGTGTATGGTTGTCAGTGGTGTCCTGGTGGACCACAGAGGCATTAGAGTCACGTGAGAACCAGTGCTCAGTATTCCCTCAAAAGTTGATTAATTACCTTCCTTGAATACACACTCAGCCTGGAAAATGGCCGTGGGTCTCTTTGAAGGTTAGAAAGAAAACTCAGTATAAAATTTTGGCATTGTAGTTGGTGACTGACTTAGGTCTTGGAATTGGGTGAGAGATGGTGATTCGCTGGAAGTTAGATCTCTGAACGCCAGCTACTGGGTTTTTTAAAAATCAGTTTAATAAGCCTTTATCGGCCCATTCTGTTAGAGCCCTAGTGACAGGCACTGCCGGAGGTTTTTCTGGGTCAGACTTTTGGCTGCTCTGGCTCTGCTGCCGGTGAGGGCACCACGTCCTGCGTCTGGTTAAGAGGTGCTGGTCGGCCTCTCCCCTCCAGAACCTGTCCTGCCCGTGAAGCTCGTTGAATCTTACTGGCTTGTCCCGCCACTCTCCCTGTCCTGCAGGTGCCCTGCAGAGCCTTTGGGGTGGGGTTTCTGAAAGCCTTGGTGAAGGAGCATTCTCTGGGCCCTACCAGGGGGTATACAATAAATCCCAAGATTTTAGTTTCTTTTTAAAGAGTCACATTTTGTCAGTGGTAACAAATTATGTCACTTATTCATTGAAGTAATGTTGATCATTTCTGAGAAAACATCTGTCAGAAACGCAAGTCTCAATAACCAAAGCTTGTCATTTTTCAAATAGAAGTAGTGCACCATGAAAGAAGGCGCTCCTTTGGCGCACACAGAACAGCCGTGCAGGTGCTTTTCCATGAGACAGACGTGCCTTGTGATGCAGAAGGGCTTCGTAGGTGCTCCTCATTTTGTCACACAGAGGATTAAAAGATGTAGGCTCAGTGGTCAGGATCCAGTAATATTAATAATTTTACTGCATCAAGGATATTCCAAAATCAACCTGCCTTCACTTGGAGTGCCTTGAAGTGCAGGATACAGTCATTGAGAGTATAGTTGGTGCTACTGTCTCTCCAGTAGGGTGTCAACAGTTTTATCATCTGTGCAGCGCCAGCAGGGAGTAAAAGACAGATAGCATCCTGGCATTATCGTGTGAGTAGTTTTGACCTTAGTGATCCCTTGACGAGTGTTTTAGTTACCTCCGGGGTTCTGTGGACCACCCTTTGAGAGTCACTGGTGTAGAGAACCAGCTGGCAGTTTCTGTAAAGGCTTCCTTTTCAGTATTCTAGGCTTTGTGGGCTAAGTGGTCTCTGAGCTATTTAGCTTCGCTGTTGTATCAAGAGGAGTGAGAGAGATGAATGAACAGGCATGGCTGTGCTCCGGTGAAACTCAACAGGTCACAGGCCGGATCTGGCCTGCAGGCCGTGGTTTACCCGTTAGGTCCAGGTTTCAGGCAATCACCATAGCAAACTGATAATAGCTAATACTGAATCTAGAATCTCTGGTCTTTACATCCACGCGAATTTTGGCCTGATTCTTCCTGTTCTAACTCTCATTGGATCCATCCCTGTACATATTTCCTATGATTCTGCCAAAATAAATGAAGAAAATCTTGCAGTTGTATTTTCTCCTTGGTTAGATTTTTAGCTCCTCTGGGATCTGGGGATTGAAAGCCGCGCTGGGTCGGGAAGTAGTGAAATGGTGGGCGAGGTTGTCGAGAAGAAAGGTCAGCTTAACTGAGAAGGGACCTCAGGAAGGTGGTCCTGATCTCTCCAGATAAGGGGGCAGGGGAGCTTGGTGGGCCCTGGGGGCTCCGCTGGATGTCTCCAGACTCTCGCTCCCGGAAGACACAGCTGTCTGGTTCTGCAGTGGGGGGCCTGGTCCGCCAGAGCGCCCATTGCCCTGGCGCCGAGGTGGTTACTGCCTTCAGGTTGGAGCAGATCAGAGAATCGGTTCCAGGTTCCTGTCTTGATGGTTTTTTCCCCTAGGGTCGTATTTGTGTCTGTCTGGTATGAGCTTAGAAAAATAGAACCTCTTTTAAGTATTCCAAGAATGAAGAGTTTAATACTAGGTTTAGAACTTGTATGAATTTGGGGAGGGCTGGCGGAGTGAAGGGTAAGCGTTGCTACTGAGGGACTGGGGATTGGTAGGTTCACAGTCCCCTGAAGTACAAAGCTGGTGGCTCATCAGGAAACCGTTACAGATTCTTTGGAGATTCCTGCCAGTTGTCTACTGAGACGTCAACCTAGGGAGTTCGCCTGGAAACCCCTTGTGAACCTTATTGCCCTCCTGTCTGGTCACAGCCCCCTCTGGAGCGATAGACTCTTTAGCACTCCTTTATGCAGGTAACTTTTTGTTGCCAAGCTTGAAAGCAGAGCTTCCTGGGAAGGGGATTCTGGACGGTGCTGTTCTCGGCTGCTGTCGCACAGAGGAAACCCTTGAAGGGGAGTGAGGAGACTTGAAGGGAGTCACCCCGGCCAGCTCCTCTCCCAGCCGCCCCCACCCGGCCGGTTGTGCGTCTGCCAGCAGCAGCGTTGAGAGGCCACCTGCCTGGGAGGAACATTGGCGAGATGTAAGTGGGAGTATTAATTATGTCTGTAATGTCAGAGAGGTCCCACAGATCAGCGAGAAAAGGGCCAACAATCCATGAGAAAAATGGGCAGAGGATGTGAATCGACAGACCGGAGAAGACAGAGAGACAGCCAGGATGCGAATAGCTGCTCCGTCTACTTGGGGTTAAGGAAATGCAAAATTAAAAGTGGGTACCTTTCCCCCATGTAACTGGGAAAAGTGAAGTCAGTAGTATAGATCATTTTGAGAGTTGAGGGCAAGGGCTTTCTCACAGCCCGTGCACACGGAACGTGCGTGCAGGACACGCGTGTGTGGTTTGCATGTGTCGGGAAGCCTGCTTCCCGCGCTGCTCGTAGCCGTGTGTCCAGGAGCAGTTGCTGTGGGTCTGCCTGGGGACGGGAACACTGGCGTAGGGTGTCGTTTCCAATCTCTTATTCTGTCATCTCAGAAGAGTTTTAAAAAACCCACGATAAACTACTCGGTTACTAGGCCCAAATCTAATGCAGTCGCTGATCGGGGAGAGGCCACTCTGGTGTGTGTTCAGCGCGGGTCTCCTAGTTACTAGGAGCACTGGGTGTGATAGCTTTGCTCGCACACACTGGCTATGGACGTGGGGGAACCAGAGTTGCTCTGTTTCAGGTTCCGTGTGATGGGATGACGTTCCCAGCTGGTGACAGATACACCTTGCTTCCTTGAGGTTTAAGTTCAAGGCCTTTTTAAGGTTTTAAATTAATATATGGAAAGATAGGGTTATGTAAGTTTCTCTTTTGGGGGAGGGCAGCCTTTATTGATAACTTTCTTAGATTTCCATGGTAGCACCGCTGGATCAGAAACACCTTTAACTAAATTGTGAGATACTGTAACCCTTTTTTATGTCTTCTCCCCACACAACACACACATGGCTCCTAATCCCCCAAAGGAAGCCAGCCAGTGATGCTGTTAAAAAAACTATGTAAAATATTCAGCTATTACTTACTGCTGAATTGCTAGGGTTAATTCCCCCTGAGGTCAGAGCCGTTTGGGGCCTTCGAGTCCTGCAAACTAAAGCTGAATGATGTGGCTGATGGTAATCTGGAGCATCTTCTAATGGGAGCCTCCAACAGTGTGACACAGTGTGTACTTTTGGTCAGACTAATAATACAGTCCCTCGATGTCATGGGGATTGGTTCCAGGACCTCCCCCGAATACCAAAACCCGCCGAAGCTCAAGTCAACTTGTATAGAGTGGTGTGGTGTTTGCATATAGCCTCCTGTACGCTTCAGATCATCTCTAGATTACCTGTAATACCTAACACAATGCAGATGCTGTGTAAATAGTTGCCAGCCCTCAGGCAAGTTCAGGTTTTGTTTTCTGGAACTTTCTGGGATACTTTCAACTCGTGGTTGGTTGAATCCGTGGATGTGGAACCCAAGGATAAGGAGGGCTGACCATAAAGCCACAAGAAGCCCTGCCCCAGCACAGCATGGTTCTTGATCATTCTTTGTGTTATAAGCTCTTTTTTTTTATTGGCTGCGTTGGGTCTTCATTGCTGCGTGTGGGCTTTCTCTAGTTGCTGCGCGTGGGCTTTCTCTAGTTGCAGTGAGCGGGAGCTGCTCTTCCTTGTGGTGCGCGGGCTTCTCATTGTGGTGGCTTCTCTTGCTGCGGAGCACAGGCTCTAGGCGCACGGGCTTCAGTCGTTGTGGCACTCAGGCTCAGTAGTTGTGGCACGCAGGCTCAGTAGTTGTGGTGCACAGGCTTAGTTGCTCCGCGGCAGGTGGGATCTTCCCAGACCAGGGATCGAACCCGTGTCCCCTGCACTGGCAGGCGGATTCTTAGCCACTGCGCCACCAGGGAAGCCCCATAAGCTCTCCTTTCTTTGTTTTTACTGCCAAAGTGTTCACCTCGTGGGTCAGCACGTACCCTGTGCTGATGTCACGGGTGCTTATCCTGGGTGTTGGGGATGACCGTGTGTTTACAGAGCCAGTAGTGTCTGAACGTCCTTGTGCCTGAGCTGTCCTCTCCTTCCTGCCTCATCCTCGCACAGCACTGACCCTGAAACAGAAACAGCACTCCCCTCGGTGCAGTGGGCAGCGCACAGGGGCAGGGCACCTAGGAAGGAAGGTGCTTCCCGCCCGTGCACGCCCACGTGATGTGGGCGCACGATTGCACTCCTACAGGATTCTTATTACTTAGCGTCCTGTGTCCGCTGAAACCTCTCATGCAGACATGCCCCAGTGTTCTGACCAGGATCCTTACAACAGTCTTTTAAAAATCTAAATTCACTATATATCGTTCTTTCTAGACAAAATTCTTCAGTGACTTTACATTGTACTTAAAATACATTTGGTTACTTTTTAAAAAAATGTTATTGAAGTATAGTTGATTTACAATGTTGTTCTGTGTAATTTTGAAAAAATTAATGCTGTATTTAATTTATAAAGTCATACCATTGAATCTACCAAAGAAGATTCTTCAAGCCTAGTCGCTGAGCTTCAAGAAAAGCTCCAGGAAGAAAAAGCTAAGTTTCTAGAACAACTTGAAGAGCAGGAGAAAAGAAAAAACGAAGAAATGCAGAATGTGCGAACATCTTTGATTGCTGAACAACAGGTATGTAGGTCTCCCGCCTTGCTGCATTCATTCTAGGTCTAGAGGAGATGAACATACATGAACAAGTACAATTTCTTTGTGTAGCTGAGGTTTCTTATATCTTAAATGTGATTTTCCCACATTGATCCTGATGGTATTTATTATTAAATATCTTCTTCGTGATAGAAGCATTTTCTTTTTAATGGTCATTATGTCACATAGGTGCTTCAGAATGAAGCAGTGCTAGATTAGGAATTAGGAAATGTGAATTCTGTTCCTGGTTCCTTAGCTACCTGTGTGATCTCGTAAACATCGTTTAACGTCTTCACGTCAGTTTGGTTTTTTTGCAAGTGAAAGTGTTTGTATCACTGCATAGATGATATTTGAATTTTTTTTCTAAGCTGTAAAATTTTATTCTAAATTACATGCTGACAATTCTTATCCCTATGGTAGGCTGGCGGTAGGTTAGGGTGGAGCACTGTTGAGCTTTGGTGATTCCCGTATTACTGTGGGTCAGTGGTGAGAGCTGGTGCTTGTGAGGTCAGCAGCGGCCAGTCCGCTGAGGGTCATGATGCCCTGTGAGGGAGCATTACATCAGCTAAGGTGCTGGGCGGCAGTGGGAGAGGAAATAAAGGGGCGACGCGGATGGATTTCTACGTAATCAGGATTGCTGGCTGGGGCGCGGGGCAGAGTGAGGGCTGCCAGACCAGGCCGGTGTGAGAGCAGGTGTAAGTCAGGCCAGGGGTAACACGACATCCTTTTTTATCCCGAGGAATACGTTTCTGAGACTGGTAGGCATGTTACAGTTGATGTGCACGTTTAATGTGGTGTGGTGCAGTTTTCCTTTTCTTACTGTCTTTTTAGAGTTTAAAAAAAATGTCAACCAGAGAACAGAAAGAAAATGTAGAAGTATAGTTCCAAACACTTAGGAACTTTAAATGTTAAGGCCTGGGGAAAGACAGAGGAGCCTGGAAAAGGGGGAATGAGAAAGAGGAACCAGAAACAAAGCAGTGTGGGCTTCATGGAGACCAAGGGAATGGGCTGTCCAGGGCTGGCGGGGAGCTGCCAGGTTTAAGTAAGAACTGTCAGCGAAGAGGCCATTCAGGTCTCTGTTTTTAGAAGTCTGAAGTTGCGCATGCTTTCATGTTTCCTCCTCTGTGAGCTAGGTCTTTCTCTCCCGCTCTCTTGCTGCCTGTCTCTGTGCTCCTGTGAGCCTGTGCAACTGCAGGCGTCCAGCATTGAGGGGGGTGAAATAAGACGGAAACCAGCGCGTAAAGCAGCCAGCCATCTGATCCAAATGTAGTTCTTCTTTCAGTAGTTGTCAGACGACAGGGGAGGTGACTCCTAAGGTACCTGCCAATTTTAAGTGGTGTTTGGATGTTAAGTGGTAGTTACCTGAGTTGATTTGTAACTAGCTTTATAAGGGCTGCTTGGGCCTAGTTGGCTCTTACCTTAACTAGTCTTGTTTCTAATATGTGTATTATAAATTGTGTTAACTTTTCTGAAAATCCATTTGATGTTGCAGAAACAGCCAGAGGTTATGAAAACCAAGTAACTAATGTACTATTGTAAATATTTGTTAATTTTCTACCATAAATGTTACAGAACAATGGCTTAATACAAAGGCATATCATAAATATTCTTTTTGAGGGGATCTTCCTGTCTGCTTTCTGGCTAGAAATGAGTTTAACTCAATATTTAACAAATTCACTAATTTTGGCCCAAGAATGCCACCTTCCTGTTAAATGTCTCTGTTTCTAGCATCATTGGCATTAATGATTGATTGGAGGATCTTTGACTCTTAATTTTGGAAATTGGCTCACGGGATCTCTGCAGGCAGTTGGTATGTATGAGATCCGCAGTGAGAAGGCTTTCCTAGAAGTCGAGGAGTGGCAGGTCCAGCCATTATAAACCAGCAGATATCCAGATGAGAGGAGGAGATGGGATACAGTCATGTCCAAAATGTGACTGTGGAATCGAGATTTAGCTAAGGACAGAAGGAAGATTCCAGAGGCAGGGAGATCACTAAAATAAACAGTTAAGTATATAACAGCACTGGTTAAAGTGTTGCCTATTTTATTTCTTTCCCCCAAATTTAAGAAATATTTACTAATGATTTTCCTCTGACAATAAGTATGTGGACAATAATGTGAAAATAGCATTCATTTTCAAGATATTAAATTGGAACACATCTTAATACAGAACTAGGAAAATACAATCGAATGTGGTTACCACAGTGTGGCATTTTTATTTCAAAATAAACATCACTTGTGAATTATGCTTTTTCTTCTCCCCATAGAGATGCACCATGCAAAAATAGACGTTATTTTCTTTAGCTCTAGCTGCCCTGTGCATGCAGATAATTTAAGTAGTTATCGTTCTGTTGTTCCAGACCAATTTTAATACTGTTTTAACAAGAGAGAAAATGAGAAAAGAGAACATAATCAGTGATCTCAGTGACAAGCTGAAAAGCACGATGCAGCAGCAAGAGCGGGACAAAGGTCAGTGACGCTTCCTAATGCGACATTGTTAGTTCTGTCTCACACGCAACGATTGTAACGCTCACGTCCGCCCGGGGCTGCAGATTTGATCGAGTCCCTGTCCGAGGACCGCGCGCGCTTGCTGGAGGAGAAGAAGAGGCTGGAGGAGGAGGTCAGCCGGCTGCGGGGCAGCGGGCCTGTCCCCTCGCCGGGGGTGGCCGCCGCCCCCGAGCTGTATGGGGCCTGTGCGCCCGAGCCCCCGGCGGAGGCCCCGGATGCCCTCGGCGAAGGCAGGCTGGACTCAGCGCTGGAGACTAGCATGATGTCTGTCCGGTGAGTGCCCTGTCCTGCTCGCCGGGCGCCGCGGCCCGTGGACCTGAGAGCTGCGCGTGTGAATTCTCCGTGCCACGGCCCGTGTTAGCGCCACTGATGGTGTGCAGGAATCCTCTTTGGCATGCTTTCATACGGTGCCCAGGTGCCACCGCAGCGTGCAGGCGGCCGGCGGGGACCCTGCAGGGGCGTCCAGGCCTTGAGGCCATGGCGTCAGGGGCGCAGGGCTTCCTTAGGGTCGCTGGTGCGTTCAGCGTGCTGAGGCCGTGCTGGGGCGAGGGAGTTGTCACTTCTGCGTGGAAACTGAAGTAAAATCAGATAAAAGTCAAACTCCCGGAAGCAGGAAAGCGGCTGCCAGGGGCTGGGGTGGAGCGTGGGCCGTGTTCTCACCGAAGAGGCGGGTAAATGACGTGAGGAGAGGGGTGTGTTTGGTAACTTGGTGGAGGGACCCCTCCTGCAGCGCGCACGTGTGTCAGACCATCGCACTGCGCACTCGGATATATTACGGTTTTACTTGTCAGTTATGGTTCAGCGTGAAAAAGTGAAAGAAAAGCCCGCACGCTCTTTCTTGTTTTCTTTTCTGGTTAGTTTCTGACTACCTCAGTGTGATGGGCAAGTTCACACATGACAGTGACTAGCGCTTTGTAGGCATGTAGGAATACTTTTGTAGTCTTTATATAGATTTGGTTTGTTCTTTATGAACTGAAGCTTTGAGTTTTACAGCTCACTCAAGGACTTGTGGCATTTTGTTTGTTTTTAGTTTTAATGGTGAAGCCTCCCAAGAATGACCGTTTTGTCTGTAACACGGATAAGAAGAATGGTCCCTGGGAGAAAGCTTGAAATTTCAAAGACATTATCCCTAGAAAAATGCATGCACAAAGTTTTGCTCATAATTTAAAAAGGTTTATCAGTCTAGGTTCAGGATCTGTGGTATAAATTTTATACTATCCTACACCATCAAAATGTGTCCTAATTTAAACAGGCTGCTTCTGAAAATTTAGTACAAACCCTTGAATCTGTGAAGTGCTCTGTATTAACAGTTACATTTCCAAAACCTTATTAGAGACTGTGAAGTCCAGAATTTTAAGACTTAAACTAAAATAAGCCATTCTCTCTTAGAGAAAACGTCCACATGCTCTCTGAAGAAAGGCAGAGGATAATGCTGTTGGAACGAGTAAGTGCATCATTTTCTTGAAACACAGGGTTTAATAAATATGTTTACTCTGGGATGCAGTGAAGTAAACCTTACGCTGAAAGCTTAGGTTTTCTTTTTTTCTTTTCTTTTCTTTTTTTTTAACTTATTTTTTTGTCTGCACCGCATGGCTCGTAGGATCTTAGTTCCCCGACCAGGGCTCAAACCCGGGCCCTGGCAGTGAAAGTGCTGAGCCCTAACCACTGGACCGCCAGGGACTTCCCCAAATTAGATGTTTTTTTAATGGTTATTTTTGTGGTTACTTTCGAGAAGTCCTGTCATCTCTGATCCAAGTGGCCATGTACAGTTCAGGATTCAGCAATACAATAGAAGTGTGAATTTCACATATTAATTTCAAAAAACAAAATATTAACTATTTTCCAAAATAGGGCACAAGTAGAATATGTGAATAATGAAGAAAAGTTAGGGTTTTTATAGTGATTAATTGAAGTGAAGAGAAAAAAATGGTAATAAGGGGTTTCTTCTCAGTTGCAGACTTTACACATCTTTGTTCAGAGACCACTTTTCATTGCTTAGGCTTTGAAGATTTTTAACACTTTAGCTCCCTACAAGATAACTGTCTGATAAGGACTCAGAGTCAGAATTGTACAGATTTGTGCTCTTGCACGTGTGCTCTTGTTAGTGAAGGTTCATCAGCATCTGCTGGCATGAGTATTATAACTGCAGATTCCTCCTCTTGGGCCCGACCTCCTAACAGAGCCTCTGGGGATGGATCTCAGATAGTTACTGCATATTTACAAGGCCACAAGTGGTTCTGATGCACATTAAACTTTGAGAATCCTTGGCTTAAGGAAATAAACCTAAAATTGTTCTAATTCTCTTTTAAGCCAGTAAATAAGACAGTTGGAAAGGATTCCTAGAAAAGAAATGTCCCCACAAACCTTTTATAGTAGAACCAGACTTGAGTACGCAGACTATATTTTCGAGCATAAACCAGGGGGTCTCTCTTTCCCACCCCTGCAGACACTACAGTTGAAAGAAGAAGAAAACAAGCGGTTGAATCAGAGACTGGTAAGGTCTTCTCGCCCAGTTGATCTTGACATTTAAACTGCTTGCATTGCATTGCATTATAAAGATCAGAAGGCTGTGTGGTGTGATTAGTTCTTTCCTGGCAGTTTTCGTTGAGCTGCGCTTGTCATTGAGGACAGTTGACTCTTAAGCCTGACCACATGCACTGCCTCAGTCTTAACAACGTTAAAAGCAGCCAGCAAAATCCAGATTGTCTTTTCTGATTACTAAGAAGCTGTAATCTCTTAGGATTGCATGATTACATGTGTTTATAATGTCAGGTTAGGGCTCTTCGTCAAGTGAGCAGGTCGTCAGAGCTCCTCCTCACGGGGCTCTTGTTGACGCGTCCGCCCGTAGGTGTGTGGAATCAGCACGTTCTGTCCGTCACGGGTGTTTTTTCTTTCTTTTTTTAACTCAAGGCGTTTGAACTTGACACCTTGCCTGAGACCCTGCGTGGCCCTCTCGATTGCCTTGGCTTTCCTCTAGCTTGTGAATCTAACCACGTGCTCGATGAGTCAGTTTTACAGTCAGTCTTACCTGCTTTAATAAAGCAACTGCTTCATTTTTCAAATTCTGATGATGACAGTTTATGAGCAAATAGGAACAGTTTAAGGCCTGTGTTCAGGACTTTTGAAAAATTTTAAGGTACTGATTAGAATTGAGTTTTTTAAAAAATAAAGTGTCTTGTAGGGAAACATCTGCTTTCTTTCCTTTGCCTTTCTTAACTTGAACAGCAAAAATTACGTATTAATTCCATAGCTCTGCCAGACTGTCAATCATGAATTTATCACCAAAACAATTTTTTGAAGGCTATTTGCTGTTTCCGTGAGTGAAGCAAACCCTTTTCAAGGAGGCTTGGAGGAGTTGCCTGCGGCCCCTGGGGCTGCTGCACAGAACAGACGTGCTCCAAGTGTGCTCCGTGCAGCGTCCCCGGGGGGACGGACGCTGTGCTGGGCGAGGGTTTAGGCACTTTGTTCACAGGTGCGCTCCTGGCGCCCGGAACAGTAGGTGGCGCACAGCACACAGTAGCGGCTGGGGAAAGGCTTACGAGGGAAAGGGTCCGGCCCTTCAGACCCGGAGTGCACCCGCTCCTCCGCGCCACTCACGCTTTCCTACCGATCGGCAGCTCTGTTCAGCCGGTGCTTCCTCACGTCTAAGCCCTTGTTTGTAACAAATACGTGGAGAGCTTAAGCTTTTGTAAGAAAATCTAAACAGAGTTGAATACAGTCTGAAAAATGGATCATTGAACTTGTTCTCACTGGCAGCATGTAGACTATTTGGATGATTTTGAAAACAGGTTGGAATACACTTTTAGGTCTTTCTAGTCATTATTTGTTGTTTTCTTTCTCTTGTTTTTAAACATTAATTGAGACCCTTCATAGTGTTCAAAGGGAAATGGAAGAAATTCTGAGCATCAGAATTAAACTTACGAACAAAGAGAAATCCATTTTATCTGTCCTTGATTTGTGTGGTTGTAATTGGGCCCACTCTGCTTGGGAGGGATACCTTGGGACCCGTGTCCCATGTAACATGTGACAGCGTGAGGAACGTGCTGAAGCCTGACTGAGGAGCGGGGAGTCCCGGCCGAGCTGAGCCAGCCACAGGCCAGTTAGCCCGTCCCGTCCCGTCCCGTCCCGTCCTGTCGTGTCCCGTCCCGTCGTGTCCTGTCCCGTCCCGTCGTGTCCCGTCCCGTCCCGTCCCGTCGTGTCCCGTCCCGTCCTGTCCCGTCCCGTCGTGTCCCGTCCCGTCCCGTCCCGTCGTGTCCCGTCCCGTCCCGTCCTGTCGTGTCCCGTCCCGTCGTGTCCCGTCCCGTCGTGTCCCGTCCCGTCCTGTCCCGTCCCGTCCCGTCCCGTCGTGTCCCGTCCCGTCCCGTCTCGTCGTGTCCCGTCCCGTCCTGTCCCGTCCCGTCGTGTCCCATCCCGTCCCGTCGTGTCCCGTCCCGTCCCGTCCCGTCCCGTCGTGTCCCCCTGCGATGCTCGTTAGGAGAGGAGGGAGAGCAGCCCCTGCCTTGTGTGATGCTTGCTCGGAAGAGTGGGTTTTAAACTCTTCTCGAAAAACATCAGTCTCCTTCCTAGTGATATTTTTTAGGATTAAATATGTATTTATAAGTAAAATGATTCTATATTCAGTTTTTAATCCAGCCAAACCTGATTAAGAAATAACATAAGTAAAAGTGTAGGTTAAATTTGTCCACTGAAAGTAATTGTTGAAAGAAAGGAATTACATTAATGGAGCAGAGAAGTTTGGACCCTGAAAACTGGGACACAGACGTGAATGTGTGTAACGTTGGAAGAGATGTTTGCAGTGTGGACCTAGTAAGTGCATCGAGAGAGAACATGTTACTTGTGTAATAAGCTTTGTGAACTGTTCTCTTTCTAGATGTCTCAGAGCATGTCCTCCGTATCCTCAAGGCATTCGGAAAAGATAGCTATTAGAGAGTAAGTATTTGATTTGTATTTTGTGCTTTTTTCTGTGAAAATAATGTAACGAACTGAGTAGTATTGAATTGTCAATGAAAAAATGTATTTCAATGGCTATAATCTTTCAACTTTAGGTTCAGTCAGCTGAGTGTTTTGTACTCATTCGTAGTTAACTTTTTTTTTTATTGAAAAGCAAGGTTTTTCTAAATTATTTTGGGAATGTTAGGATTGTATTTGAAGTCCTTCCTATCATAGCTTTAATTATCACTTACACACACATTCCTGAAGCCTTTTGGATTCTACTTCCTTTTCAGCCGGTGCCGTCTCTTTTAAATCCCATTCGTCACCTCAGTCTTTCTCATTTTAGGTTGGAGAGTCTTGATATTTGAAGTTGGAGTGTTTCTTCATTTTTATTTCTCAGACTTCATTTTATTGATATGCTACAAATCCATAATACACTGTTAAAATTATCACTTGAATAATTTAATAGACAATATTCCAGGACCAAATTACCCCATAGTGATGTATTGGTTTTGGGCATGGGCTACTGGAAAGGAGGGTGTCTGATAAAGCATTGTTAGCAGCTCGTGAATACTGGTCATTTCTTCTCTACTTGTCAGGACTGACTTAAAAATAAATAAGACGCTCTATTTTGTCTGTAATAGATCCATCGACCATATGTTTGGTTATCAGGCACTCCTGGTTACTGATCTTTAACTTCTCGTTAGAGTTTTATCTTTTCTCAGTGATTTGAAAGGGCTGGGTGTATCAGTCTTTATCTACCAGCTGTATGTCAAGTCAAATCAATATAAGGTCTTTCAAAGATTAGAGAGAGATGAGTTTAAAAAAAAAAAAAAAAACTGCCTCAGAGAGGCCCTATCTTCCTTTTTTAAGGTATTATCCTCCAAAACAGTGCCTGTCACATCTTTTTAGGCAGGCAGTTAATTGTAGGATAAATAATTAGTGAATGATAGACTGTTATCTTTTTAAAGTTTCCCCAGTGACGTTAATGATTTATTAGGTATAGGACCCACTAAGTTATCTTAGATCTAGATTAACTTTGAACTGATATTCCAAACGACAGTTCTGAAGGACCCTGAAGAGACAGACACCAGCTGAGACACCCTAGGCGGTCACACCTACTCTTTCCTTCCTGCTCCCTCCTTCCTGGCTTCACCCCGAGTCAGTCATCGCTGTTGACTTGTTTAAGCCTAACTAAGTACATGCAGCTGGTTCAGTTGGGTTTTCTTTCAAATTGAGGAGACTGCTTGGAGACTGGAGAAGTAGTATAAGGTAGTTCTTTCTTTCCCACTGTAACTGTAAGTTTGCTCCCTCAATTTATGTTTATTATTGCAAAATGAAAGATTAGAATGAATACCTTCTTTCTCTAGCTAGATGAACTATAATGGGTATTCTTCTTCTCCCCCTCACCCAAGCATTTTTTTTGGGTTGTGTTCTTTTATTTATTTATTTATTTATTTATTTATTTATTTATTTATTTATTTATTTATGGCTGTGTTGGGTCTTAGTTTCTGTGCGAGGGCTTTCTCTAGTTGTGGCAAGCGGGGGCCACTCTTCATCGCGGTGCGCGGGCCTCTCACCATCATGGCCTCTCTTGTTGCGGAGCACAGGCTCCAGATGCGCAGGCTGAGTAATTGTGGCTCACGGGCCTATTTGCTCCGTGGCATGTGGGATCCTCCCAGACCAGGGCTCGAACCCGTGTCTCCTGCATTGGCAGGCGGATTCTCAACCACTGCGCCACCAGGGAAGCCCGGTTGTGTTCTTTTAAACAGTAGATTGTATTGGAAATTTTATTTTTAAAAATTTTGGGTCTTTGACAGTTGCTCGCGATAGCCTTTGAGCGTCTGTGTATGTCCAGCATTCCCGTGAGGGCCTGGGTAGAGTAAAACAAAATCATGTAAATATGAAATTTCCTATTGCATTGTTTTTTTTTGTTTGTTTTTGTTTTAAATTTATTTATTTATTTATTTTTGGCTGTGTTGGGTCTTCGTTTCTGTGCAAGGGCTTTCTCTAGTTGTGGCGAGCGGGGGCCACTCCTCATCGCGGTGTGCAGGCCTCTCACTGTCGCGGCCTCTCTTGTTGCGGAGCACAGGCTCCAGACGCGCAGGCTCAGTAGTTGTGACTCACGGGCCTAGTTGCTCCGCGGCATGTGGGATCTTCCCAAACCAGGGCTCGAACCCGTGTCCCCTGCATTAGCAGGCAGCTTCTCAACCACTGCGCCACCAGGGAAGCCCCCTATTGCATTGTTAATTGAATGTTTCATTGAACATTGCAGAATCAAGGTGACTCCTTCGATCAATGAAACCATTCCTTTGTTCAGTTTTCAGGTGGGAGACCTGGTCCTCATCATCCTGGACGAACGCCATGACAATTACGTGCTCTTCACCGTGAGTCCCACCTTGTACTTCCTGCACTCAGAGTCGCTGCCTGCCCTGGACCTCAAACCAGGTGAGGGGGGTAAGTGTCACATCTGTAAGCAAAACAGTAAACCTAGAGTGGAGAGAATATATTAAAGATTTTTCTCCCACGTTGTCTAATTATATCAGAATTAAATAGGTAAGCAGGAACTCTGCCTAATCTGGTTTTTGTTTGTTTGTTTGTTTTTCTAAAATCTTCATTATCCAGATTATTTTCCTGGATTCTGCTGATGCAGTTGGATCAAATATCTCATACTCTAGCAATAGCAGAATTACACTGTTAAAATTCTCATACCTATTTAAGCTTCAATATAACATGCTCATTTGTTTATAAGGGCATTACTTGTTTTGGCAAAAATAAATTCTTTTAAATTATAAGATGTCTTTTCTCTCCTATTTGTCATCCTGTTTCTACCTTTTTCTTTCATTGAACTTGTCAGTAAATTTTTTTAAAAAGGCAATAAGCTTTGTTAAAGTATACTAAATTACAATTAGTATATTACTATCATCTATTACATTGATCTTTAAAGAACTCAAAAAGAACAGAATAGGTACCCTGGGATACTTAGGTTAAATAGAATTATTCAAAAACAAGACTGTGTGTCCATTTGGTTTGATGTTCCTGTTTGGAATGACTTGTGAACATGGTCATATGCCCGTTCTCTGAAGTAGGCCGCACACGATCACGCCAACATGGCTGTTGGCGGTGGGTTATGTAGAATGTGACCATGAAAAATGAGAAGAGAAGCTTGCAGTTTAATTTACTGGTTTTGTACCTTGAAAACAATGAACTCGATTTTTTTTCTTGAATTTTTTGGTAGGTTTTTTGTTTTTCATTTATTTAGACTTATTTGAAAATGATTTTTAAATTTACCAAAAAAGTTGCATAAATAAGTACAGTATAAAAAAGCCCTATATCCCTTCACGCAGAGTCACCTGCTGTTAACATTCTGCCCCATTTGCATTACCTCTGCCTGTGCACGTCTAAATGTACTGATCCACGGCTGTACACAAGCACGCGCACGTTTGTTTCCACACAAAGTGACATCCTGCCCCTTTAATTACTTCACTCTGCATTTCCTAAGAACAGGAAGAGTTCAGTGTTTACATCTAGTAACCTCTCACTGTCTACCACGCGCATTTGCATTGTAAAGACTCTCACAAGTCCCTCAGAAAAGAATTTATTTAACAATCTTTACCACAGAACTCAAGCCCCCTCTTTTTTCCTCTTCCTCTGTCCCTCCGTCCCTCCCTCCTTTCCTGCATACATACATGCATACATACGTACATGCATACATACAGAACAGGATGCCAGTTGGGGTAATGCTGCCTACCGACTCCTTGCCCTGGGGGTGTGTGGGTGACCAGGGCGTTGTTATGCCCGTGACGGGGACTCATCCATCACTCCTTGGACATGAGTGTTAGATGGTTCTTTTCAGAAATTGTGAATTATCTGTGAAGGGCTCTATTAGTCCTTAGAGTAGACTTGCCATATCCTGTGGTCCAGGAGTTTTTTTATCTTTGTATCACATGGTGGTATCTATATGTTCATTTCAGATGGTTTATTCAGGATATCTTTTTTTTATATCATGCCAAGTAAGGTTTATGGAATAAAAATCAGTTTTAGCTTCTCAGAGGCTTTACCCTTAACAGATAATTTATTGGTCGAATACTTTTGGAATCAACTCTTTTATGACAACTTCTCTTCTGATAATTTTTAAAAGAGAATGAGTATCTCTTACACACTTTGCCGTGTGAGAACTAGCTTTTTCATCATGTCTCCTTCCACATTTTTTTATCTCCCCTCCACACAAGTACTGCCCTTTAGACTTTCTTTCATCCTTAATCCTTATTAGTTATTTATCGTGCACTGACTGTGTTTGCATTGTGGTGCCAAAAAAAAGAGAGAAGACAATGCTTTCCTTTGAACCTAGAATATAAATTTTGTCTGTGTAACTGTCTGCTTTCAGTAGCAGAAAAGGTCATGTGTTAGCACTTTCAGTAGGTGGCACTGTGGAGCTAATTTAGAATTCCTAGATTTATTTGTTCATGATTTGTACTCAGATTGTGTTTTTGTTTCTTGAACTTTGTCAGTTCTGTGGTTTGACTTACCATCTGCACTTAATGAGTAAGTGAAGCCAAAATTAGTTGAAAAGTAAAATTCAGTTTTGTTTTATAAATTGTTATGCACTTCTGTGATTTCACTCTCGAGAATGTCATTAAACTCTTTTGACTCTGGCAGTTATGTTTTCATGAATAATTATAGTTGTACTTTCTAAAAGAATTTAATGGTTTCATTCCATAGCCTCAGGTGCATCTCGAAGACCATGGGTCCTTGGAAAAGTGATGGAGAAGGAGTACTGTCAGGCCAAAAAGGTAAGCCCATCGTGGGACGCGGACCTAGGAGTTGTAAGAAGATTCTCAGGATGCTTTATGCAGAGCAGTGCTCTTCTTGGCCTCTGATTCACTTGAATTAGGCCTGAATTTAATGAGTGTGAGTTTGCACCAGCAATTTTATGAATATTTATGTGATTTACCTTCCAGGAGTAGAGGTAGATGGCCAACAAGCTATCAACATATCCAGGAAAACTACAAGAAGTTTCTGTTCTGAGTATTAAATTACTAGTGTTTTCATGTGCAAAGAAGGAACACAGCATAACTGGTGATTAATCTGTTTGTAGGTAGAGCTGATGTTTCCTTACTTTTATAATGCTACCCCCACTGAAGAAAGATAATGTGAGATATTGATGGCTCAGAATGCACCTGACTGATGTCGGCAGTGTCAGTGCTGTAGAGTCAGAGAGATCCAGTGAGCAGTCTTCCTAGCTCGTTTGTGGACCCCGTGCGCCAAAACAGCAATAGAACTTGACCTGTGTGTTGTTGAGGTTTCTTTGATGTTTAAAATAATAACATATGGCTCACTTTGTACTGTATTATTTAGCAGTGATTACCGACCCTGCCGTCAGTATTAGTGGCTCGTCTGTTATATGCTCATCTGGTGAGGGGCGGATCTGTGTCCTTTGATAAAGACACCCCTCTCCCCACAATGATCGAGCGTTGCACAGTGTGGTAGGATGGTACCTCTGTAATTTGGTTTAATCACCCTTTTCTTTCTGTCTTAGGCACAAAACAGATTTAAAGTTCCTTTGGGGACAAAGTTTTACAGAGTGAAAGCTGTGTCATGGAATAAGAAAGTATAATTTATGGAAGAAATTGAGGCATTCTGTGACGTTTTTCTGATCTGTCCCAACAGTGCTCATTCATCACTCCAAAAACAGGCCATCTTTTTATACACAAGTCAACACGACAGCATACTTCTTTAGTGTATATCATTTACTTTTTACCTGGCTACATTTTAGGAACAATAAATTCATCAGAACCCTTGGCTGAGTTAAAATGGTTTTGTTTTTGTTTTTCTACCCAAGTAACTCTAGAAATGCGGACCAAACTAGTTCACTTTCTCAAAGGGCACACGCCGTGCGTCGTGGTTTACCATCAGCCATATTCTTCGCCTGTTACATATACCTTAGCGTGAACTTAGATACTCAGTGTTAGTTGTTATTACCAGCACTTGTCCTTTCGTGAAATCAATATCAGAAAACTTGCACTCTTTAACACATTCTTTATAAAATGTATAAATTCTTCAAAACTATTTAAAGGGGAGTGTTATTGCATGCAGATAATCATAATTTTGAGTTTGCCTCTGTAGATTACTAAAACAAATTGTTTCATTTATTTTTTTAAATGCCCTTTGATGTTTCAAAACAAAAAGGAACTCTTATTTGATTGACTGACTTTAAGATCAGTCATAATCAGCAATCTTCAAAAGCACTTTGAACAGATTGGTCGCCTGGGTTCTACAGGGAGGAGTGAGCTAGTGGGGCTTTCTCAAGCAGCACACAGACCTTCCCAACACTTTATTATTCTGTTTAGAATAATCTTATTGATGACGTCGTAATTCATGGTTCAGTTTCAGAAAAAACGTATTCATTGTACATTAACCATTTAGAGGTCATTTAAATATAACAAAATGTTGTATTGTAAAAGACATGTAGAATTTTAAAACAATAAAGATTTGAACCTGTAAATGTGTGTGCCTTTTAAAGAAGGATACAATTTTTAATATATTTGAGTGATTGCTGGGAAGTGTGAAAAACTTGTTCTGTATCATATCAAAAGAGAAACATGTTTATTACAAAAATGTTCTTTAACTATATGCTATGTAACAGGGTAAAACAGTGTTACGTAGAATAGAATTGTGTGAAGCCGATCTTTAGCTAAGTTGCCACAGAGCAGAGGTATTTAAATGAGTAGTTGAGCTGGTTGAGACTTGTTTCAGGTTTATTGCTAGAGAACAATAATAAAGTGATTCTTTTTTTCAGAAAATATTTAATTTCTTCATAAAAATAAGTTAAATATTTTTTAAAATATGTATGTCTAATAGTACAGAAAATGGAATAAACACCATAGTGTATAGAAAACTGAATTTGACAACATATTAATGAATAAATGAACAAATGATTTCACATGTTTCTATTCAATCCTTCCATTACATCTTCATGCAGAGAATATCAAAGCACTAAAGAACATTATGTACAGAGTGGTCCTGCTAAGCAGGTGAGGTTGGTCTGAATGAATCTGCCGGGGGTCTGTTTGACTTGAGATTTCACGTGGTCATTGTGTTGTGGGGCTGTGGGCTGACGTGTGACATCTCAGGAGTGTCGCTCTTTAACGTTGGCTTCTGTTGCTTAGAGTTTTTCTTATATCCCATTTCATATCCGTGCTATCAGTGGTCACATAAACCTTCACAAAGCAAACAAAAAGAAAATGCAGTTTTCTTAGTTAAAAAGAAGAAAAATGAAGCCTGGTTGAGTTCTTACCATTGGGTCGTTGAGGTGAGCCTTGGCATCAGAATGTCCACGCTTCAGTCCCAGGTCTAACTTTAATTTTGGCCAAGTTGCATAAACTCTGAGCCTCAGTTTTCTCATGTATAAAATGGTGTAATAATAAGACCTACCTCGTAGGGTTATTTTGAAAATTAAGTGATGAAAATTATAAAGGGCTTTGAACAATTTCAGATAAACAGGTTAAGTACTGAATAAACATTAGCTATTATAAAGATTTCTTTATCAGAATCTGTAAATTCACTATTCAAACTCGAGAAGAAATGTAGCTCTCTTTATTATGAGAATGAAAGTTTAAGTCACATTTAACTGCAAGTAAACTTGAAGCGTACATGAATTACATGGATAGTTTTACTTTTGCAAAAGTACCTGGATATCCTAAGAACAGAATGAGCAAAAATTATACAAACTTTCATTTTTATTTATTTAAAAAAATTATCATGGTATAAAACATGTATGTGCTTTCAAAAAAATTAATATGCCCTTAAACCCCTGTCCTATTTCCCAGTTTTGCCACGTGGAAGTAATTTTGCTTGTTTGGCCTTTTTTTTTTTTTTTTTTTTTTTTAATGTGCCAGACTATACGACTATACTGGTATTTCTCGATAAATCAATTTATATTTTCAGTTTACGTTCTCATATGATACGAAGATTTAGTTACTTCACAAGAACCTTTTCTGCTTGTATCTTTCCTGCACTGTATATTACTTTCAGGTTGGTTCATTAGCATTTATATTATCATGACTTTTTTTTTAGTAGCCATCCTAAGTGGGTGTTTTATGTGCTTGTGGGGCATTTGTATATCTTTGTTGGAGAAATACCAGTTCAAGCACTTGGCCCATTTTTTTCAGTTGTCTTTCTGTTGTTGAGTCGTAAGAGTTTTTTTTATATATTCTGGATACTAGGCTCATATGATTTACAAATATTTTCTCCCATTCTGTAGGTCATCTTGTCAATTTCTTGATAATCTCCTTTGATGTGCAGAAGTTTATCATCTTGATAAAGTCCAATTTAATTTTTTTTTGCCTGTGCTTTTGATGTCATATCTAAGAGTTTTGTGGTATTAACTCATATTTAGATTGTTGATTCATTTTAAATTGACTTATGTATTTGGTGTGAGGTAGGCGTCCAACTTCATTCTTTTGTATGTGGATATCCAGTAATCCCAGTACCACCTGAAGAAACTTTTTTTCCTCCAATTGAATTGTCGTCGAAAATCATTTGACCATTGACGTATGGGTTTATTGCTGGACTCTCAGTTCTGATTCATTGGCGGGTGTGTGTGTGTGTGTGTGTGTGTGTGTGTGTGTGTGTGTCCTTATGTCAGTACTGCATTCTTTATTGAGTTTTATAGTAAACTTTGTAATAAGTTTTAAAATCTGGAATTATGAGTCCTCCAACTTTGATCCTCTTTGAAAATTGTTTGACTCTTTAGGGTACATTGAGTTTCCATATGATTTTTTTTTTGCCACGCCGTGAGGCATGCAGAATCCTAGTTCCCTGACCAGGGATCGAACCTGTACCCCTTGCAGTAGCAGCATGGAATCCTAACCACTGGACAACCAGGGAATTCCCTCCATATAAATTTTTGAATTGGTTTTTCCATTTTGGAAGAATGACTATTGGAATTTTGTTAAGGATTGCATCAAATCTGTAGGTTACTTTATGGCAGTACTGCCAATCTTTTTTTTTAAATTAATTAATTTATTTATTTTTGGCTGTGTTGGGTCTTTGTTGCTGTACGCGGGCTTTCTCTAGTTGCGGCGAGCGGGGGCTACTCTTCGTTGTAGCATGCGGGCTTCTCATTGCGGTGGCTTCTTGTTGCGGAACACGGGCTCTAGGTGCGCAGGCTTCAGTAGTTGTGGCTCGTGGGCTCCATAGTTGTGGCACGTGGGCTCTGGAGCGCAGGCTCAGTAGTTGTGGCACACGAGCTCAGCAGTTGTGGCTCATGGGCTCTAGAGCACAGGCTCAGTAGTTGTGGCGCACGGGCTTAGTTGCTCCGCAGCATGTGGGATCTTCCCGGACCAGGGCTCGAACCCTTGTTCCCTGCATTGGCAGGCGGATTGTTAACCACTGTGCCACCAGGGAAGTCCCTGTATTGACAATCTTAGTATTGTCTTTCAGTTCATAAATACATGATGTCTTTCCATTTTATTTTAGAAACATTTTGTAGCCTTTGGTATACAGTCCTTTTTTAGTTAAATTTATTTTCAAGTATTTTATTCTTTTGGATTTTATAAGTGGAATTGCTTCTTTAATTATCAGATTATCTGAAAATAGAAATTGTTCTACTTCTTCCCTTCCAATTTGGATGCCTTCTATTTCTTTTTCTTGCCTGATTGCTCTGGCTAGAACTTCCAATACTGTGTTGAAAAGAAGCAGTGAAAATGAGAATCTTTGTGTTCCTATCTTAGAGGGAAAGCTTTCAGTCTCTCGCCATTGTGTATGCTACTCACTGTGGTGGGTTTTTCACGTATGGCTTTCATGTTGAGGAACTTCCCTTCAGTTTCTAGTTTGTTGAATGTTTTTAATGACGAAGCGGTGTTGAAGTTTGTCAAATGCTTATTCTGTATTCATTGAGATGGCCATGTGTTTTTCTTGTCCTTCCTTCTATTAATGTTATGTGTTACATTGATTTTCATATGTTGAGTCATGCTTGCGTTCTGGAATAGACCTCCCGACCCCACCTGGCGGTCATTTTGTGTAATCCTTTTAATCTGTTTAATTCAGTTCCTAGAATTTTGTTGAGGATTTTTGCATCTAAAGTGGAGGGACACATTCTCTGGATACTAATCCACCATCTTTTGTGACATCACTATTGGATTGATCCTTTTAAAGACAAGAAAACAGGTTTGGAGTGATTAGTGACTTGGCCAATGTCTCAGAATTAGGAGCTCAGTGAGAATCACATCGATCACTCCTGACTTAGCATAATGTTCTTCCAGTTGAGGGAGAGAGAGGAAAACCCCCAAACCCTGGGTTTATGGCTCAATTTATTCCGATGGTTGGAGTAGTTTACATGAATTCCATTTCTTTCAGGCATTGGCCTGAGAGAACAAAAACACCGAAAGATATGTATTTGCTAGAAATTAAGACTATGCATTTATCATAAGTGCTCTAAAGTGGATCGTTTATATCCTCCTTCCTGCTTACTCAAAATTGGGGGTCGAGAGGTCTTGTTTATTTTTAAAATGTCTTTGTGCATATATGTTTATCAAAGTACAACTCCCTTAAAAATGCTGTGGGTTTCCTATAAAACTGTTTGGAGTTCCCTAAATGTCCTTTAAAAGCTAAATCATGATTCACACAGACCTCTCTGGAATAGTGGAGTGCTCTGGGAAAAATCTCTTAAGATGCTTAAGAACTCCTTTGTCTAGCTGAGAGGATTTTCTAGGTGCTGACGTAGCCCAAAGGGCATAGCAGTTACAGTCTTGATTTGATCATGATCCAGAAACCATTTCTTACTTTGAGAATCTTCAGCTCTGGAGAGAGTGGACCCAACCTTACAGGTCCTGCGTCTTCTATATTTTTGCTGAACTCTTCTTGTAAATGAAAAGTTTCTTCTCTGTTTTCATGTCCCTCTTCCCATGCCTCATACAGAGCTGAAGGAAACCAGTGGACACTTTGAACATTTCTTAGAAAGTTTCTTAGCCAAAAACACACATTTGCTAGTTTTGCCAGTTGTTTTGCTGCTTAAAGACGTAAGTCACCATCTTTCCAGCTTCCAATAGCAGTTTTGCTTTTCCAACCTTCACGGACAGTTAGTTCCCTGTTCTCCCAGGCTTGTCGGGCAGTGCCAGGTGTTTTGGGTTTTGGGTACCAGTTTCTGTGTCAAGTATATTGTAACTGCTCATTTCAGTGAGCAGTGGCTTAAAGTATCGTTCATTTGCTTTACGTGGCTGCAGTCGTCTGTCGATTCACTTCAGGCTGGCTGACATCGCTCAGTTGGCTGGAACTGAGTTAGGGTCACCGGGGATGCCTCGGTTCCTTATGTGTCCTGTCAAAGTGCCCCGGTTTCTAAACAGTGGCTGCAGGGCTGCCTAAAAGAGGGGGCAACAAAGTCGGAGGCTTAGAAGTCAAATTATGTCACTTCTACCACAGTCTTTTGATCACACTGAGTGACTGAGCCAACTCCAAGTATAGGAGTAGCTATTGGCCTTTAATATTAGGTATAAATGTCCTTGAAGATTTTTTAAAGCATGTGATTTAATGATGCCTAAAGCCACAAAACTGAATACTGTTTTGTTTTGTTTTTTAAGATTTTTTTTGATGTGGACCATTTTTAAAGTCCTTATTGAATTTGTTACAGTATCGCTTCTCTTTTGTGTTTTGGTTTTTTGGCCATGAGGCATGTGGGATCTTACCAGGGATCGAACCCGCACCCCCTGCATTGGAAGGCAAAGTCTTAACCACTGGGTCGCCAGGGAAGTCCCCAATACTGTTTGCTTTAAAATCTAATTTTCATAAATTTACCCTTTTACTTAAACACTTACTAGTGATGACTGGGAAGCAGTTTAAAATGTTATTAATGTCCATTAATTGATGGCTTTTATGTTAGTCATACTCTTAGAATATAAACAAGCCATCTTTGGCCGATTTTGAAAAGCACTTTGTGTAATTTATAATCTTTAAGGCTAAGATGGAAATTCAAACAATTCCTAACACAGTGGTAATGAGACATACTGTCAGCTGTAAGCTATTTGGTTTACATACTTCTTAGGTGTCTCAGACGCCACTGATTGTTTCCTTCTCACCTTAAGATAGATGAGGTTTAGTAGCAGCGTCACTTCCAGTGTTAGCGGAAACAAGCCTCAAGCCTCCACGTAACAAAATGGACCATCAGTCCTCTGCATACCCTTGTAGTGAAAGCAGTACGTGTGTGTGTGTGTGTGTCACGTAGGGACACTTCTGTCCGGGGTCTGTGCCTCACTAAAATGCTGGGCCGTCAAACCACTTGAACAGATGTTACCCTTTTCCTTCAGAGCAGAGCACTAGGCAGGAATCCTCCATCTTCGCTGTCACTAGCGTTTAATGGCAATTTAGGGAATTCCAACACTTTCAGTGGCTTTCAGGGACTATTTTTACAAACGTTATGTGTCGCTTCAGAAGGATCTCTCCAGTTTTGTGGACCCTAATAGCACAGATGCTTCTCTGACAGTCTAATTCTGAATTGATGCTGTAATACTTCTTAGACTGATTTAGAAATGCCACCAACTAATTCCCCCACTGGTCATAGTAGTAATGTTGCTCGGTGAATAATTAGCGTAGGTGTCACTTGTAATCTCTTTGGAATTCTGTTTGGCCAGTGGGTGTCTGCTTAACCAGCGTAGGCGTCTAACATGAACTTGGTTTCTTAAAGAATGAGTTCTTAAATAATTCCTACAGAAGTGTAGAGCCTAACCTTAAAAGCATATACGATGCCTGAATTCTCGGCAATTTCAGTCACAATCATACACAAGCTTATCTCTGCATCCTACCTGTTTGAGAAGTATGGTTTCTGGAGATGTCACTGTCTATATAGGTGGTACTACTTTTAAAACAGGTTGTACATGGTCTAGTTGAAATGCATACTTTTCCCTGTGTTTTCATGCCACCATGTACTGAATTAGGTCCTTTTAAAAAAGTAACATTTTCATGAATGTTACTCAGATTTAGCCTGTAGCATTGAAGAATACAAGGGAGCATGAATGAGCAACTTTTTCAGCTATGACAATGGCCATTTACGCTCTGGAAATCTTACCAGAGGACTCTTCTTACCAATTAGCACTAAAAGCAATTGTGCATAATTTAAAATATTTTGAGATGCCTTACAAATAATAGTATCATTATATAATAAGTAAGAGCATTCAAAAATTCTACACTCTACAAGAATTCTCTCATCACTCTGATCCTGATATTTCCATGGCGATCCAGAGTGCTAGACAGAGGCCACCTTTGAACTTTGGCATCTGATACTTCCCAAAGCATCTCTGTATTAACCAGTGATAATATGAACCACTGTGTACTCCTTAAGACATTGGAGAGGCTTTTCAAACCATGAAGTTTTGATTTCTTGAAAAACTAACTGGCCATTTACTGTTATCAGTAATCATGGTATTCTCAGCTGAGGTAGCTGAAACCTCACAGCATGAACTAAATGATAATTCCTAGTGGGTAGAGGCTTGTGGATATAACTGGAACGTCAAAAAAGTTTCTCCACTTTAGAAGCATAAACGCTGTCTTCTTATTCCCCTTGAATTACTTATCACTTTCCTTCTATAAGCATGTCAGTGCTGCTCTGTCTTCTAAATATCTTTACGCAAAACTGTTTCCTAAATATATATATACACACATAGATATATATTTATGAATCAGTAGTACCAATTTCTCCATGATTATGTATAAAGGCAGACCGTGTCACAGGGGGTGTGGTTCTGGTATAAAGCAAAACCATGCTGATTCGTGGTGAGTAATATAGTTGCCAAGGGAACATAGGATACACAATGGTTCAACTTTAACTTTTCGACTACCATGTGAAAGCGATATGCGTTCAGTAGAAACCGTACTTAGACTTTTGGATTTTGATCTTCTCCTGGGCAGCGAGATGTGGTGGATCCCCTCGTGAGTGCTGGGCAGGGCAGCAGCAGCTCCTGTCACCACGAGGTCTCCAGGGTGATCCACTGATGCACTGGCAACCGTTCTGATTTTCGCTTTCAGTACAGTGTTCAGTAAACCGCATGAGATAGGCAGCACTTTAGTATAAAACAGGCTCTGTGTGAGATGATTTTGCCCAGCTGTAGGCTAATGTGAGTGTTCTGAGCGCATCTGAGGGAGGTGAGGCTGAGCTACGAAGTCCAGTAGGTTAAGTGTATTTAATGCCTTTTCCACTTGAAATATTTTCGACTTAACGCTGGGTTTATCAGGATGTAAATCCAATGTAAGTCAGGGAAGATCTGTACTAATAGATGAAGTCTTTCTCTTGTTGGAAACCACACATCCACAGCCTCTAGGACTATTTTTCCAGATGACTAATGCATTTTTTCTCTAAACTTTTCTAATTTTACTCAAGTTCTAGGGGTGCCTGCATGTGTTCTCTGCAGTGTCCATTAGAATAAGCAAACTTAAATTGGAAATACACAGATTATTCACAAAAATCTTGACAATTCCAACACTTCTGACATACCAAAATACCTGCTGAGTGCTCATTGCCATATTATTTCTATTTCGTTAAAAAATTACAGAGCTTGTCGCTAAAAGTTTATCATTAGAATGAAGTTCAGAAAGTTTCCATTAAATAAATGCCTGACATCAAAATGATTCTGCTATTCAGGCAACAGCGAAATTCAAAGTTTGATTGGGGTTGGAAGGACCAAAGCCAAATGCCTTCTACTTCACTCGCAACGTTACTTAGGAGGGTGCAATTGCGAAATGGGAGATGACCGACATTTAGACTATCAATTTATTACAATTATTTTGCTCAATATTTTCTCGTATATTTTTTTCAGTGTTTGGGGAGCCTCTATATTCAAGTTTCCCATAGTAACAAAGTTGCGTGTTACAGAAAGTGATGAGTGGTGGCTGTGGTCCTTTCTGGGAGCAAGTCCTGTACGTTAATATAAGAGCACAAGCAGACCGTGTAAGGATAGGGTTTGTCCGACGAGGAGCGTGTTGACTATTTCCTGCTTAGTGATCCTCTTATAATAGGATGAACTGCTCTGTTCCAGGAGTCTTCCCGAGTGAATGCAGGCAGAGGAGGACACAAGAAATCCATAATTTCACCATTAAAGCCGCACCTACTGCTGAACCTATGTTTATGGGAACCAGGTGCGTTCTGAGATGGACTTAGACATTTTCACAAGGTATTAAGTGTTCAGTGACCAAGTACTTGTAGAGAATTGAATTTGGTAAACTAGTCCCACTGGGTGCATCAGAGAAACTGTGATCAATACTTACATCAGGAGGGGTTTTTTTAGTTATCTTATGAAGAATATGTGGAATTTTATTTCTTAAAAACATCACAGCCAAAATATACACAAATATTTCTTCTTGTAGCTGATGTTGCCATTCACAAGCAAGAGCTAAAAATGTGCTTTTCTAATTAAAAGATAATTTATAATTTGCAGTGTAAACACAGATAGCATGAATATCTATAATAATTATAATAAATGCCAAGATTAAAGACAAATTGATGTAATATTTTTTTTACTCATAAAAAATAGGAAAAGGATGGAAATATGTTAATATAAATGTTTCAGACATTAAAAAAAAAAAAGCTTAGCAAAAAAAAAAAAATAGGAAAAGGAAAAGTTAAAATCCCAGGTTATAGCACTAGCTGTTATTTCTCTGAGATCTCAAAACATTTGTAGAATATTTCTAGTAGGTATCCATATATACAACCAGGAATATAGAAAATGAATTATGAACAATGCAAAATAAAGGCTCCTTAGGCGTTCATGTAATTTCACTTTGTTTTCTGGATATTGGGTTAAGGGACATACTAAATTTTGTATTATTTTTTCTATTAGAAAAAGTAGATGTAATAGAATTTATAGTAAAAAATGTCTGATCACCACTGCCAGTGCATGGCCTGCAGCTCTCTGCCATCTTTGTCCTTATAAAGAGATGGAAAGTAAGTCAGGGAAAAGAATCAAAAGAACTCTACCAAAGCAAATGCATTCATGTCTCCACCTAAAAATAGCATCTTGGGAAATGATTGTCTCTGGCCTCACAATCCAGTTACGGTTTCTGCTCACGGGGTAAAATGGAAAAGAAACAGAGTCCAGAAATAGACTCACATATATACAGTCACCTGATTTACTACAAAGGCACCATTGCAATTCAGTGGGGAAAGGATGGTCTTAATAAAAGATACTAGATGCAAAATAAATGCACCTTGGCCTTGACTGCAGATTATGCACAAAATGTATTTGAAACACACAAAAAATGTATTTTGAAATGGATCATAAAATTAAATGTAAAAGGTAAAACAATAAAGCTTTTAGGAGGAAAAAAAAAAGAAAAATATCCCTTTTTTTCCCTCTGGGGAAGGACCAAAGAAAACATCAAAAGAAAAGATTGAGACATTAGATTTCATTGAAACTAAGAACTACTATTTATCAAAAGACCCCCTTAATTAGAGTAAAAAGACAAGTCACAGACTGGGAGAAGATATTTGCAGTACATGCATCTGACAAAGGACTAGTATCTAGAATATATAAAGAACTACAAATTGATAAAAAAAGACAAGCTGATTTAAAAGTGAACAAAAGACTTGATGGGTTCTTCACAAAAGAGGAGAACCAATGGCCAATAAGCTGTTAACAAAGTGCTTATATCATTAATCATCAGGAAAATGCAAGTCAAAACCACGATGAGGTGCCACTACACACCCACTCGACTGGCTTAAATTCAAAAGACTAACAATACCAAGTGTTGACAAAGAAGTGAGACAATTGGAACTCTCGTACACTGCAGGGGGGAAGAGATTTGAAAGCACGGCAGTATCTTTTGAAATTACACACTGCACTGACTTGGTAATCCCACTCTTAGGTATTTACCCAAGAATAATAAGTGCATATGTTTACCAAAAGATGCATACAATAATGTATAGAGATAAAACCTGGAAACAACCCAAATGCTTTTCAGTAAGAAATGGATAAATAAATTGTGGTATATTCACACAGTGGTATATTATGTAGCAATTTATAAAAGAATGAGCTATTGGTACACATAAAAACATAAAGAAATGTCACAGACATAACAATGAATTAAAATGACAGATACAGAGATTTCATACTGAATGATTCCATTTATATGAAGTTCAAGAATGGGCAAATGAACCATGCTGACAGAAGTTAATTTTGTAGAAGGGCCCTGAGGGAGACTTCTTGGGTGCTAGAAATATATTTTTTCATTGGGGTGGGGTTAAGTGGGTATATTCACAGACTTTACTAAATGTGTGTTTTACCTCAACTTTTTAAAATAACTGCAATGGTTGATTTATGTATTTCTTCTCACTATTTTGCCATATGTTGTTCTATGCATTTTTAGACCATATTGTTAGGTAGATCTATGTTCATAATTATTACATTTTCTTGATATATTTTCCCATTAACCTTTATACAACATTCTTCTTTGTTTAGTATGATGCTTTTAGTTTTAAAAAATATATTTTGTCTTATATTTAATAGCTATCCTTGCTTTCTTTCAATCCATATTTGCCTGACATCTTTTTTCGATCTCTTCATTTTTATCCTTTCTTGCATTTTGTTTTACATGTGTCTCTTGTAGAAAATATATTGATGGATTTTTAGAAAACATTTACTTTAAATATTGTTATTTTAGGACTTAATTCTTTTTCCTGATATTGGCAGTATTTTACTCTGCTTCCTTTTTATTTCTACTTAATGTGAAAGTTATACACTTAAAAAAATCTTTCTGGTGATTATCTGTAATTTATTAAGACCCACCTATATGCTTCATTTTCCCATAAGTGTCTAAAGCTTTATTTATATTTATTTCTATCTATGCTTTTCCCTAAATAAAACCTTTCCTCTATATAGTCTTAGCATGCTCATTAGTCCCTTTAGTTTCTCTTGACACTGCCTGAATTAGTGTTGTTCAGAGGTTTTTTTCCAAATTTTAAAAATATTTATTTATTTATTTATTTATTTATTTATTTATCTTGGCTCTGTTGGGTATTGCTGCGTGCAGGCTTTCTATAGTTGCGGCGAGCGGGGGCTACTCTTCGTTGCGGTGCGCAGGCTTCTCATTGCGGTGGCTTCTCTTGTTGCGGAGCACGGGCTCTAGGCACGTGGGCTTTAGTATTTGTGGCTCGTGGGCTTCAGTAGTTGTGGCTCGCGGGCTCTAGAGCGCATGCTCAGTAGCTGTGGCGCACGGGCTTAGCTGCTCTGCGGCATGTGGGATCTTCCGGAACCAGGGCTCGAATCCATGTCCCCTGCATTGGCAGGCGACTTCCCAACCACTGCACCACCAGGGAAGTCCCTTTCCAAATTTTTTGACAATGTATTTCTTTCCTAGAAGTTCAAGGATTGAGCTGAGTCAGAGAGCCAGGTTCACCATCTTTTCCAACCTCGGAATAAATCTCTTTCTCTGTTTTCACACATAAGGACACTGATACTCACAGGGGTTAATGGAGTAGCTCAGTGTCAGGACCACGAATTCTGTCCATCACTCACCAGTTCAACAGTTACAGAGAAATGGAAATACTCGCAATTAACTCCTTTTCCTGGCTTCCCATTTCCTACTGCAGGCAGCCTCACTCCGCCTTCTCCCTCTCACTTCCACTGGGAGATCCATGTGTCCTTCAGACCCTTGCTCAGTACTTACTATATGCAAGTCATCGTGAGGGTGACGGGGTGTGCTGGGGAGAGTGTGTGTCCCTGGTGGACACGACCTTCCCATTGGTCCCCAAATTCAAACGTAGTAAGCATCATATTGGACCACTGCTCTGATATGTTCAGTTCCCATGGAGGATGTCTTAGACTTTTAAATGTATTGTCTGCCCTTGTATGTCTTTGTCTCGCATTGATCACCCTCCAGGCTGTGAGTCCCAGAGAGGCAAGAACCGTGCCTGGCAGAGGTGCTCAGAGCAAGTTTGCTCCCTTCTCAGTTTGGGGAAGTCCTTTACCTCAAGTCTAAATCCAGCCTGACGCAATTTTATTTTATTTTATTTTTATTGAAGTAGAGTTGATTCACAATGTTGTGTCAGTTTCTGGTGTATAGAAAAGTGATTCAGTCATACATTATTTTTTTCAGATCCGTTTCCATTATAGGTAATTGTAAGGCATTGAATATAGTTCCCTGTGGTATACAGTAAATCCTTGTTGCTTATCTATTTTATATAAAGTAGTGTGTATCTGCTAATCCCAAACTCCTTATGTATCCCTACCCAACCTCCTTGGTAGCCATAAGTCTGTTTTCTATGTCTGTGAGCCTATTTCTGTTTCATAAATAAGTTCATGTCATATTTTAGATTCCACATATAAGTGATATCATATTTGTCTTTGTCTGGCTTACTTCACTTAGTATGATAATCTCTAGGTCCACCCATGTTGCTGCAAATGGCATTATTTCATTCTTTTTTATGGCTGAGTAATATTCCATTGTATATATGTACCACATATTCTGTATCCATTCATCTGCCAGTGGACACTTAGGTTGCTTCCATGTCTTTGCTATTGTAAATAGTGCTGCAATGAACATTGGGGTGCATGTATCTATCTGAATTAGAATTTTCTCTGGATATATGACCAGGAGTGGGATTGCAGGATCATATGGTAGTTCTGTTTTTAGTTTTTTAAGGAACCTCCATACTGTTCTCCATAGTGACTGCACCGATTTACATTCCCACCCACAGTATAGGAGGGTTCCCTTTTCTCCACACCCTCTCCAACATTTGTTATTTGTAGACTTTCGGATGATGGCCATTCTGACTGGTACGATGTGATACCTCATTATAGTTTTGATTTGGCTTTCTCTAATGATTTGCAATGTTGAACATCTTTTCATGTGCCTGTTGGCCATCTGTACGCAGCCTCATGCAATTTTAGACTGCAGAACCCTTGGTCCATGTCTACTCACAGGAGGAACATGGTCAGAGAGGGGAGTTCAAAGGAAGACAATGGGGGAGGGCCGTGTTTTGCCTGTCGCCGGTACTTTACGGAGCGTGCAGTGCTCCGTGGCTAGCATGCCCAGGACAGTCGGGGCTCAGGACAGATGATCTGCCCGATTCTGAGATTCAAGTTAAATCAAATTCAGTGGTGTAGCGTGAACCTGTAGGAGGTGTGTGCGTGAACAGAGAAGGGCAGATCCACATCTGATGACGGGGAAGGACAAGAGAGCCTCTAGGAGGTGTGTGTGTGAACAGAGAAGGGCAGATCCACATCTGATGACGGGAAAGGACAAGAGAGCGATGATCTATTTTGTGTTTCTAAGCCCCTCCCCACATCGAGGGGCCCCCTTGGTCACCGCTGGGTGCCTGGTAGCGCCGGGTGGAACCCCACAAAGTGACCCTCGCCAGCATCTTGCGCCTCGGTCCTTGAACAAGACCTCTAGCAGCTCTCTTTGCCCTCGGCTAAACCCATCACCCAAGGCTGAAACACACCACAACGGAAGAGCTGAGTCCCAAACCCCTTTATAAAGCAGCGGAGGAAAGAGGCCCGTTTAGCCAAACCAGCACACTTTATAAATGTAGGCAGCTGGCTCGCTTGCAAAAAAACATCAACCTAGTTTCTTGCCCAAAATAACATCCAGATGAACTGAAGATAGAAAATGTAGATGCCATTTAAAAACCAGCCCAGGGCTTCCCTGGTGGCGCAGTGGTTGAGAATCTGCCTGCCAATGCAGGGGACACGGGTTCGAGCCCTGGTCCGGGAAGATCCCACATGCCACGGAGCAACTGGGCCCGTGAGCCACAACTACTGAGCCTGCGCGTCTGGAGCCTGTGCTCCGCAACAAGAGAGGCCGCGATAGTGAGAGGCCCACGCACCGCGATGAAGAGTGGCCCCCACTTGCCACAACTAGAGAAAGCCCTCGCACAGAAACGAAGATCCAACACAGCCATAAATAAACATAATAAATAAAATTTGAAAAAAGAAAATGCTCCCTATTAAAAAATAATATAATAAAATAAATAAATAAATAAAAACCAGCCCAGTGATGGAGTTAAATACTTGTTACCACCCCGGAAGGGAAAAGACTTTCTAATCTTACTAAGAGAAGAAATTACGAAGGAAAGAAAAAAAGGTAAACTTGTCTGTGCTAATGGAAAAGTATCTTCGGTGAATGGAATAACCAAAATAAAATGGCCAGCAGCTCACAAAGAAATATTATTTCTACAGTTATGATAAAGGCTTACTATTTTATGTAACTAAAAATAAATACAAATTAATAAGAAAGTTACAGTACATGAATGGGTCCAGTTACTACAAAAGATGCCAAGAAATTTTCTAAAGAAATTGGAACCTGTTTTACTTTTTACCTTTTAAAAAGAGTGTATCAAAAGAGAAAGTTGAAACTAAAAAAGCTGGGTCTCCATGGCCTAAATCACAGACTATTTACCGGCAGCCTTAATAGTTAAATCCCACCTACTTCTTGGTGGGTTTTAATTTCTCTTTCAGGAGAACTTCAACTTTTCAGACACATCAAAATTGTTCTAGCAAAACGTTTAGTTTTATTTCTGTCTGTGACTTAAAAGCCTTGGATAATCATGAGTTGTTATATACGGATTCAAGCCTGCCCTTCACCTACCATTTTCCTTCTTTCTTTTTTCCTCCTTCTGATCTGTGTGTTTCCGCTTCGCTCTTAGCGTGAGCTCCCTGGTTAGTGAGCTCTCTCGGTGCATCGGGTACGAATGCTTGTGGGAAATCTCAGAGCTCCGAGCCTGAATTTGGAGAGCAAAAAGTATAAGTAGGTGTCAGTAAATTCAGCAGTACTGTGGCAGTCTCGTCCAACTTGGGTTCATCTGTCCAGTACTAGTTGTTAGGTCACAGCCCTTGAAGACGTTTGGGAAACGTGCCTTTTTGCAAAAGCGTCGAATTCCCTAAACTTAAAGTGCCAGCAATTACAGGTCTCTCTACTGAGCTCCAGTGACGGACCTTCCTGGGTGTCCGGTGCTGCGTTAAGTGCACTGGGGGACGACGCCCAGGCTGTTGCATTTGCTTTCTGTCTGTGGAAATTTAGTCCGAGGCCTCTTCTTCCACGCTCGGCTCGTTTCACGGAATTCGCTGGCTGCCACCTCGCTGACGAAAGAGGCCTGGAGAGCAGAGGCGGCTTGCAGCCCGGCTCACGACGGCCACCGGCAGCACCTCCAGAAGGGGGTCCGGGAGGGTCCGCGTCACCCCCCCGTTAAGCATCAGAGGCGCTGTGCTTATTCCTCCGTGGCTGAAGCGGGCTGTGTGTGCAAGGCTGGCACTGAGCATCCAAGGACCGTCTGGTTTCTACACGTCCCGTGTTGTTTATGAACAGTTTTTAGATTAGCGTATACTTAAGACTAAAATTCCTAAAAATTGCCTTAAATTAGGAAATCATGCCATAATTAAATGCTACCTCATTAGCATCTTCAGGGCAGGAACAAGCACAATGGAAGCTACTTCTGTGAAGGCCTTAGTGTCCGTCCGGGGCGTTGCCGAGGTCCAGGCGAAGGGCTCCGTGTGCCCTGGTGGTACCGGCCGTGCCCGGGTGACGTGAGGAGTGCTACTGCCAGCCGACGCTGCCCCCCAGACGGCCGCCGTCCACTGGCCACGGTGGCCCTTTGGGGGCTGTTGCATCCTCACAGACACCTCTCCTCGTGGGAAGCTGGAGCGCGTTTTCTCAGCAGTTATGTAGAATGCTTGCAGCCAAGCCAAGGACCTAATCGCTAATCTTGCAGAGACTCACACGTGCTGCCTGGAGAGGGAAGCCAAGCTCAGAGCAAGCTCTCCGCACCTCCCCAGACAGGTCAGAGCCAGAGCCTCCTGACCGGCGAAGCTGGTGACGTCGGATTTGGTTCAGATGATTCTGTTCGGTGGATGAATTCGTGTAGAAGGAAGAAACAGGAAGACGATGGAGTCGGCTGGGCACAGAGAGCGTGAAGTCTGCAAGTTCAAGTCCTGACTCTGCCGTTCACGAGCTCTGACCCTGGACCAGTGACCTCCTCCAGGATTCAGTCTCTCCGTCTATATGATGCAGATGGGGATGGTCGTAGTATTAACATCTCATAGGTGGCTGTGAGGACTAAAGCCGTCATCAGCTGTAAAGGGTTTGGAACGAAGCTGGCACGGTCTCCACGGTGGATGTGAGCTGTTGTCATTGCGTGGCCTCCATCCTCCTCGTTAGCACGTGCTTGTCTTCCCTGTAATGAGCACATTACCCCCCCGAGTCAAATATACTAACAAGAGAGGGAATAAATTACGATATATTTCAGTAAAAGTACTTAATCCTCTTAGGGAGTTATTAGTAATTTTTACTGGTGAGTATTGATTATTTCAAGAGTGTGATCTATTAGAAATTGTGACTCAGAACCAGTGGCAAAAAGCCTTAGCAGCCTTAGCAGCTCAGTTTTGTTTCATCAGACTTAATACTGACAACAGTTTGAATCAAACATGATCTGAATAGCCATTTATTCTTTAAAATGATACCCTTTATGATCCTAAAGATGTTCTAAAACATGTTATAAGGCAGGATTTCTCAAGCTAGTGTTCACAGCCATATTCTCATGATTCCATTAAAGAATTCTTTTAATTTAGAGGTGATACTTAAAATGAAATTATTTTAGCAGTAATAATGACTAAACATCTAGTTTATAAGGCTACATCACAGTTGAAAGATATTTTCATACAAGAAGATTACATTTAGTGCTTCTAAGACAGCTTTTCTTTTCTTTTTTTAAATTCTAATTTCTTCTAAAAGGCTGAGGATCAATTTACAAAATGGCCTTAAATGTACATTCCAAAGTATGTTAGCCTGGAGGTACAATAAAGGCCTCAACACCAATTGCTGACAGCATCAGGAAAAAAAAAAGCTCATGTATTAGCAACTGAAACAATATCCTGTAACTTAGAGATGCCCTCAGTGACGTGATTTCAAACCCTAATCCTAACCCAACCCTGAACCTAACCCTAACCCTAACTAAGTAGTCTGAACTCCTCTAACAGTACAATAAGGACAAAGATAAGTGAAAGGGCATTTAGAGTTTGAGTGATACACCTAGGAAATACATATTATTACTCACCATCTGCTCCTCTAAAATTTGCCTGGACGTGATTCCTAGTGACAGAAGGTGAGACCAGGCAAAGTCACACAACTGTCGAGGATGGTCCCACTGAAAACAACAATCATCATCTTGCTAAAGTGAGTGTGGTGTTTCAGCGACTGGTAATCAAGTTTACGATGCTCTATTTCCTCTCTTCCACTTGACATCGATGAGTACTGGTTTTAAAGGTGGCAACTGCTTTAATAATTAGGGCACCAAAAGAGCATATGAAATTAACTGTGTTTCTTTGCAACTGGCTAGTATTTACATGCAGGGTGCAGCAAGGCCTCTTTATCATACAGCTACGCTCAAATCTCTTTGAGCTGAGGAATAATGAATGAAAAAATCTAATATAAACCTGGAATTTTTTCAACTGTCTAGATCTCATTCATACAATAGGTATTTGATGGAGTCTTCCTGCAATTAATGGCTTAAAATCTGTTTTCTTCATTAGTTGGCAACTTCTTAGGAAAATCAAAATTTAATAGATGATTCCTTTGATTGGCATATGAGCTTTTCCACTGTGATTTGGATACAAAGCATGAATTCAAACAGTTACCTTGGCTCCAGTATTCTAAAATTCAAACCTATTATAACTCATCAATAGAGTTGTATAAAATCAGAAAATATCAATATCCGAGACCGCCAAGGCCATCATCACCAAAAACCGAAACGATGCTTCTTTTCTGTAGCATATATGAATTTCCTAGGGCTATCCAACTGAAGGTTGAATTGCTCCAGAGACACAAAATTTACTACCACCCAGGACAGGGTTGAAAAAGTGTAAACCTTTACTGTAAAAGTGATGTCTGAGCAGATCAGAGGAATGAATGTCTCAAACTAAAGTGCAGGGCTCTCAGCCCTGAGGTTCTGGGCAGAGTGAGAGGTGTTGAAACACCTGTTCAGTGTGATAGAAAAAGGCAAGGCTACTTAGCAGTGACACGGCTCAAGGGACAGAATCATTGTCATCGCTGCATAAATTTTTAATTTCTCCAAAGAGAATTGCAGGCCAGAGGCGAAGTGTAGAAGGAAGGTCTTCTCAGGTGAGATGTCCGTGACATGACCTTGGGATTTAACTGTGAAGGAGGCAAGCCTGGGGCGAAGGTGTCATCTGTGGAGGACACACAGCTCAGGTTCTGGCCCCGGACTGGGAATGCAGGAGCTGCCCACGGACGCCCCAGAACGGGGCTGAGCAGCTGGGAGGAAAAAGACCGGCTGTAAAGGAGAAAGTAACTAATACCCTCATAAAACTGTCAAAACCCCCCTTTGGACAGTGGGTTTAAGTAATCATATTAATCACCCTCACGAGGTTTACAAGCAGACTAGCAGATAAATAAGGTCACTTGTTTCCTTAAAGGGTTTGGATTGGTTTTATAATAAAGTTCAGACTGTTTCAGAAGATAGAAGATGGAAATTGAAACAAACTTTACAGTAAGTTTAAGGAGCACAGCACCCCTGGGCAGCTGGAGATTTTCCCTCTCACTGCGTTCTCAGCCCAACCATCGACCTCACTCAGAAAACATTCATTGACTTGACTCGTGGCACCGAGTCCATTCATAAGAAATCAACCATCCTGTGAATGGTTTATTTAAAGCCAATATTTCTATCTATATACCTCAAATTATATTTTTCAATTTTTTTTAAATAAGTGAGCATTCTTTCTGCTGATAAACAAATAAAACTAGGAACAGCAAGTGAGTCAATAGTCCTTTGAGTCATAAAAAGCCATTTCCCTCATTATTCTCATCATTTGTAAGCATTTTAATCGAAGTAGAAGGTAGTACTTTCTTCAGAGGACTCAAGTAACCAGAGTGAATTTCCTTCATTGCTAAGGATGGCAATCAATTAGTTTGTTTATGGCTCATAGTAACACAGTATTTACATGAGTTATTGCAGTGGAAGTAAAAGATACTCCCCTGTGCCCTGATCTCACGGAACCTCTTCCAGGCTTTGTGGAGTTAGCACAAGAGATACGAGGGCTGCCCTCTTCCGCTGATGAGGAGGTCAAGACTCCGCTCGTTAGCGATTTGCCCAAATTCACACGCTCGGAAGTGGAGAAGCTGCTTCTAAACCCTAGTGTGTGTTTTCTGTTTTTGTTGTTTTTTAACCCAAACTTCAAATCGACTCTCTTTCCTGACTTCCTGCTTCAGGTCCTTCTTTGGAATGAAGTCAAAGTTACACAAACATACGTACAACTGCTATTGGGTCTACTTAAACATACTAACTTTTTACAGCATTTTGAACTACAATAATGAGTTTTATCAGTTTTTCTACGATGGTTCCTTATACAGCAAGCCTCAGGACATCCAGAGCTCTCAAAAGACCAGCATTAAGAAAAAAAAAGAAAAACAAAACCCTTTTCCAATACTGCTAAGAAGTCCTGGTGTTACAATCTTGAATGAAAACCAGTGCTTCTTCGTCCCCCACAAATGCTCTCCTGCAGTGGGCAGAGAAGCTGATGGGTCCTGGGGGAGTGATGACCCTGAATGAAATAATTCCCCTGATGCTTCAGGGGGGAAAGCCTTCTGAAGCAGCGGGACCACCTGTCGTGATTAGAACGATGTCAAAGTGACTGAGAAGCCCTCGTGCCCGAGCAGCGGTTCCCAGGTGTGGTCCTTGCTCACCTGCATCTCAGTCATCGAGCAGCCACAGTGACAAACGCAGATTCCAGGCTGCTGTCCTGAGCCAGGTTCTCTGGAGCTGGTCTCTATGTTTGTTTCCTAAGCAATTCTATAGGAGCGCCTGGCAGACACCAGAAATTCAGTGATCTCCTCAGCCTGGTACAGCAGGCTTGGGGAAAATAAGTGATGCTAATCCATCTCATCTGGGTCTGATTAATAAACTAGAATGTTCTCAAGAGCAAGGACTATATCTGACTCACTTATGTGTCTCAGAGCTTAGAGGCGGCCTAAGTGATCACAGAAGCTCAGTAACTATTGGCTGAACACATGCTAGAACAGAGTTTCTCAAACATAGACAAGGAATTGAATAAATATAAATAAGTATGGAAATAAATGGGAGAGAAAAAGAATCTAAAAGAGTGGATATATGTATATGTATAACTGATTCATTTTGCTGTACCCCAGAAACTAACACAATATTGTAAGTCAACTATACTCCAATAAGAATTTTCAAACAAAAACAAAAAAGAAAACCAAAAACAAAAATAAATAAATACATAAATGGGGGAGAAAGGCTGGTTCTGCCTTAAATAGACTGCCAACTAATAAATGTAGACTATTGATAAAAGTGGCAAATTACCATTAAGCAAACACAGAGGAATAATTGTTGCAATCCAGAATCAGCAATGGATGCTAAAATTAGATGTTTAAAGTATGATGAGAAACAAGATATTTGGTCAAGAAGTACCTCTCCCCAAGATACCTGTTCATTACAAAGGGAAAACTAGTAAATTTAGAGTGGGGATGTCTGTCAGACAAATGATCAAAGATGACAGCAGTAATGATACGTAGTCCCCAAAATATAATTTATTCATTGTGAAGTCCCCTGCTTTCCTTTTCCTTGTTATACTTGAAAGTTGCTAAGACAGTAGTATTAAATGTTCTCACCACACACACAAAAATGGTAATTAGGTGATGGCGGTGTTAACTAACCCTATGGTGGTAATCATTTTGTGATATATGTGCATCACATCATCACGTTTAAACTTACACAATGTTATATGCCAACTTATCTCAATAACACTGGAAAAAATTATACACAATCTAGGCTTTTGTTTAAATAAACTGTTTAATTTAGAACAATCTTAGATTTACAGAAAAACTGTGAACATAGTACAGAGTATTCCCGTATACCCCACACCCAGTTTCCCATATTATAACACCTTACATGAATATGGTACACTTGTGACAATTAATGAACCTGTATTAAACATTGTTATTCCTAAAAGTCCATCCTTCATTCAGATTTCCTTAGTTTTTAGCTGCTGTCTCTTTCCTGCTCAGGATCCCATCCAGGAAACAACATTATGTTTGGTAATTGTGTCTCCTTTGCCTCCTCTTGGCTGTGACAGTTTCTCAGACTTTCCTTGTTTTTGATGACCTTGATGGTTTTGTTCAGGAATTTTGTAGAATGTCCCTCAGTTGGGGTTTGTCCGAGATTTCTCTCATGACTGGGTGATGGGTTTATAGGACGAGGACCACAGAGGTAAGGTATTAATACCGTTTGACTGCATCCCATTTGAGGTGGGATATGTACTCTCCTCGTGACATGTCTCTTTATGTTGACCTCACTCACCTGGCTGAGGTGGTTTGGTCAGTTTTTAGTAATTATAAATAAAGCCACTATAAACATTTGCATGCAAATGTGTGGACATTATTTCCAGATCAGTTGGGTAAATACTCAGGAGTGTGATTGCTAGATTGTATCTTAAGACAATGTTCAGCTTTGTAGAAACTATCAAATTGTCTTCCAAAGTGGCTGCACGTTGAGCAGGGGCTGACGCGATCAGACCGGCTTTTATGAACATGATTTAGTAGAAATCCCAGAGGCGGCTTAAAGAGTTGAGACAGAGAAGTCTAGCTGAGGGAATTCCTACAACTCCAACTGTTCTGACCGCCGTAGCTTAGGGCAGCAGCAGACAGAGCTGAGAGAGACGGGGAGGGCTTTGGAGCCTGATAGAAAGCACAATGCAGGGATGGAAAATGAAATCGGGCACTTTTGGCAATTTACTGCCTTTCTGGTATAATCATCTGTCCAGAAATTAAGTCACCACTGCCACCTATTGGTGAATAAGCCGCCTGTTCTAACCTTGTCCTGCACAGAAATATACCGACAAGAATCTTGTTGATTTCTCTCACTCACTCCAGTCAACCCACCCCAGAATATCTATTGAGCTCTGTTCAAAGTACCGAGGGGAGTGAAAAATAAATGCCCTGTGTTCAGGCTGGGAGAGTTTAAGGTTTAAGAGAATATATGCAAAACAGCTACCCGCTCATCTGTTTAAGTGCAAGGTGAGGCCCCAGGGGGAGAACTAGACGGGACTGATTTAGCTTGCTGCCGGCTGAAACGGCGGTGGAAGGTGGCCCATCCATAAAGGACACACGCAGACGGAAGCTTTACATGTGGTCTGAAAGGGGAGTCCCCAGGTCCAATGCACCCTAGAGCAGGGCTCCTCAACCCCCGGGCCGCAGACCGGTAGTGGTCCGAGGCCTGTTGGGAACCGGGCCGCACAGCAGAAGGTGAGCGGCGGGCGGGCGAGCAAAGCTTCATCTCCTGCTCCCCGTCGCCCCCCATCGCTCGCATTACCGCCTGAGCCATCCCCCCATCCCCTCCCCACCCCCAGAGAAAAACCGTCTTCCACGAAACTGGTCCCTGGTGCCAAAAACGTTGGGGAGCACTGCCCTAGAGGACCGTCAGCCTCAGACTCCAGTGGCATTTCTAACAAGCAGGTTTGAGAGTTAGTTGTCCCAAGCTTTGAGCCAGGTGTCCTTTTCCAAGATGTATGAGATGCTACGAGGAGAAGAACATCTCCTTTCTTTAAAGACACCATTTCCAGGCAAGAGCCTCCTGTGGTCACCTCCTCGAAAGGAGAAGACCCAGATGCATCCGAAGAAATGAAAACATTGTTCACATCACTAGCAGAGGACTGAAAACTGTTCGTGCTAAACTAGAGGATCAAATGGCAGCCGGTCCCTGGCTGTCCCGGGATTTGTATTTATTTTAAAGGAGACTAAAAATTAAGTCTAGCCTAGATGTGGCCATCACCAAAAGTGAGTGGGAGACAGAGGCTTGGAGAGAGTTAGGTACCCCTAAGGTCACACAGCTATGAAGTGGAGAGCTGGGATTTGCATCCAAGTAGGCTGATTTGGGACCCCTTTTTCTGGAAATGTCACGTTAGACTGTTTCCTTAACTTTTACTTAACTGCAGCTACTTGATACAGCATTAGTAAATTGCTGGTACCATGAACTATGACTAATTTTTATTATTTTAAGCACAGTCTAACATACACTATCTTGTTTTTCCATTAAGATCAGAGTAGTATCTTATCATTTTTCTCCATATAATATTTTACATATACAACTTTATTACTTTCAAATTCCAGTCTTTTACTTTTTTGAATTATTCCCAATCACTTGGATGGTTTATGTCTACTTAGCCATGACATAAATGTTTTAAAAGTTTGTAATGATTCAAATATTTACCTAAGAACATTGCAATTTGTTTCTTTATCTTTCTGAGTATCTCAGCTCAAAAATATGAATAGAATGCACTATGATGCCCTTGCTAGAGAATTATGTCTACTATCTTTTTCCTCCTACTGCATTTAGGTATGCCAGTTAGCTGATTCAGAATCATAAAAGTGATATAAGGGTAGCTCAGACTAAACATGTATGAGAGAAAGGACACAAATTAAGCTTTTTATAATTCTTGACGTAATTTAGTACTATCTTTAAAGACCCCCATGTGTTCAGAGTGACCACCTTGACAGCACTGTCACGTGTGTTTGCATGGTACCAGAGCCGCTTTCCTGGGTTGCCTTCTTTGGCAGAGACCATCAGTGTGGAATCAGGAAGCATACGTCACCAAAGAGAAACATGTAGTACAAATATACTGTATAATTCTCTTCTGGCCTCGCCTTGATTAAAAGGGACATATGGGCAAGGAGTCTTGCACAGAGAGGAAGCAATTTTCTAATCTCCCCAGACCTAAACGTGGTTTCTTTATTTAGATGCTGTGCTATACTGTGAATCGTTTTCTTTTTCCTAAGATGATAAGAAATATGGAATACTTGCCACTCAGCACACTGAACAAAAAGCCTCGCGTTACCTGTCTGCTCAGTCTAACTCCATGATTGTAAATGAGATCGGCTGTCACATTTATCGTAGGCTATGGATTCTCTGTTTTATTTTCCTGATATTTAGCATAGAGATAAGAACTGTGTGTTGTCCATGGTTTTACTATAGAATCTTTAACTGTCCATAATGTAACTCATTAACTCCAAAGCTTGTTAATTGTAAACATTTCTGAAACGTGTTTGTGAAAATTGCATGTTATCACAAAACCAGTTTTTTATAGGAAATGTTAGTCATATATATGCCTATTACTTACTGATTTGTTATAAATGACCATATCAATTTTCTCCCTTCTTTTTCTTTCCCTTGTCATACTATAGAATTGTACGAATCACATATATACACACAGTGAAAACTCTGAAGAGGTGGTAGATAAAAAAGCCAAAATTAAACACACATTTGAAAAATAAGTTTAAGGAAGGCCTTTATTAAAGTTAGAGTGGAAACAACTTGAACTTGTGACCTTTGAAACTTAGGTCTTTGATACCCAGCTGATGTGTCATCCCACTCAGAAACCTCACTACATTTTGTCATGTGGAGCAATATGATTCATCTCCACCAAATCCTCCTGGAAAGTAAGTGATTCCAGCTCTCTCCCTGACAGAGAGGTATCAGGGAACTCGAGACGTGTCGGGCACCTTTGTTGGTGCTGGAGAGCAAGGATGCTTGGTGCTGTCACAGATGTTGGTGGAGTGTCAAGGGGAAAGGAGACAGCTTATAGACTTCCAGCTGACCAAGTTGTGTTGTTCAAGCATCAAAATAAGTAAGTAATTTTGTCAAAATTATCATGAATTCTTAATGTTGCTTAAAGATGTGGGCAAAACATACATGATTTTTCCATCGTATTTACAGAACATGTTGTCTGTTACTCAATTCAAACTACATGTGTATTGAATGAAGTTGAGGTCAAATCAGACAGTGAAATATTATGTAACAATCTTGCAGCCTGGAGTGTGTGTGTGTGTATGTGTGTGCAAAATTCCATTAATATAGGCAGAAAAAAAGCTGTGAGAGAAATTATTTTAAGAGTTGTGTGAGAGATTATAGTTAAAAAGAGAAAAAGGTAAGTGTGAAATGTAATACACCAAGTTCTAGAGAGAAATGAGCTTGAAAGATTTTATTACTATCAGAAAGGGCTTGATTCCATGAACTCCATGACACTCTTTGTCTTGGAAGCTCCCCCAGGTTTTTGTGTTACAGTCCTAACCTGTTCCCTGAATTCAAAACTGAATTGGGGTCCTGAATTTCTAACAGACAACCTTGACTCGATAATCGCAGCTGACATGAAATAGGACTTGTATTCACTTTGCTCAGGAAAAATAATCTTGTTACCCAAGAAGGTACAAAATACATATGGAGGGCGCCTTCAAGATGGGGGAGGAGTAAGACGTGGAGATCACCTTCCTCCTCACAAATACATCAGAAATACATCTACATGCAGAACAACTCCTACAGAACACCTACTGAATGCTGGCAGAAGACCTCAGACTTCCCAAAAGGCAAGAAACTCCCCACGTACCTGGGAAGGGCAAAAGAAAAAAGAAAAACCAGAGACAAAAGGATAGGGACGGGACCTGCCCCTCTGGGAGGAAGCTGTGAAGGAGGAAAAGTTTCCAGTTTCCACACACTAGGAGCCCCTTTACTTGTGGAGATGGGGGGTGGCCGGGGGGAAGCTTTGGAGCCATGGAGGAGAGCGCAGCAACAGGGGTGCAGAGGGCCAAGCGGAGAGATTCCCACATGGAGGATTGGTGCCGACCAGCACTCACCAGCCTGAGAGGCTTGTCTGCTCACCCGCCAGGGTGGGCGGGGGCTGGGAGCTGAGGCTCAGGCTTTGGAGGTCAGATCCCAGGGAGAGGACTGGGGTTGGCTGTGTGAACACAGCCTGAAGGGGGCTAGTGCACCACAGCTAGCTGGGAGGGAGTTTGGGAAAAAGTCTGGATCTGCCGAAGAGGCAAGAGACCATTGTTTCGGGGTGCACGAGGAGAGGGGATTCAGAGCACCGCGTAAACGAGCTCCAGAGATGGGCGCGAGCCGCGGCTATCAGCACGGACCCCAGAGACGGGCATGGGACACTAAGGCTGCTGCTGCAGCCACCAAGAGGCCTGTGTGCAAGCACAGGTCACTCTCTACACCGCCCCTCCCGGGAGCCGGTGCAGCCCGCCATGGCCAGGGTCCTGTGATCCAGGGACAACTTCCCCAGGAGAACACACAACACGCATCGGGCTGTTGCAACGTAATGCTGGCCTCTGCCACCGCAGGCTCGCCCCGCATCCATACCCCTCCCTCCCCTGGCCTGAGTGAGCCAGAGCCCCCAAATCAGCTGCTCCTTCAACCCCCTTCTGTCTGGGTGAAGAACAGACACCCTCAGGTGACCTGCATGTAGAGGAGGGGCCAAATCCAAAGCTGAACCCTGGGAGCTGGGTGAACAAAGAAGAGAAAGGGAAATCACTCCCAGCAGCCTCAGGAGCAGCAGATTAAATCTCCACAATCAACTTGATGTACACTGCATTTCTGGAATACCTGAATAAACAACGAATCATCCCAAAATTGAGGCAGTGGACTTTGGGAGCAACTGTAGACTTGGGGTTTACTTTCTTCATCTAATTTGTTTCTGGTTTTATGTTTATCTTAGTTTAGTATTTAAAGCTTATTATCATTGGTAGACTTGTTTATTGATTTGGTTGCTCTCTTCCTTTTATATATATGTTTCTTTTTTCCTTTTTCTCTTTTTGTTACTGTGTATGTGTATGCTTCTTTGTGTGATTTTGTCTGTATAGCTTTGCTTTTGCCATTTGTCCTAGTGTTCTGACTGTCCGGTTTTTTTTTGGTTTTGGTTTTGGGTTTTTTTAGTATAGTTTTTAGTGCTTGTTATAATTGGTGGATTTGTTTTTTGGTTTGGTTGCTCTCTTCTTTCTTTCTCTCTTTTTTTAAAATTACTTTTTAATTTTTTTATTTTTCAAAAATTTTTTCTATTTTTATAACTTTATTTTGTTTATTTATTTTTTCTTTCTTTCTTTTTCTCCCTTTCTTCTGAGCCATGTGGGTGACAGGGTCTTGGTGCTCTGGCTGGGTGTCAGGCCTGAGCCTCTGAGGTGGGAGAGCTGAGTTCAGGACATTGGACCACCAGAGACCTCCCGGCCCCACGTAATATCAAACGGTGAAAGCTCCCCCAGAGATCTCCATCTCAACACTAAGACCCAGCTCCACTCACCGACCAGCAAGCTACAGAGCTGGAAACCCCATGCCAAACAACTAGCAAGACAGGAACACAACCCCACCCATTAGCAGAGAGGGTGCCTAAAATCATAATAAGGTCACAGACACCCCAAAACACACCACCGGACGTGGTCCTGCCCACCAGAAAGACAAGATCCAGCCTCGTCCACCAGAACACAGGCACCAGTCCCCTCCACCGGGAAGCCTACATAACCCACTGAACCAACCTTAGCCACTGGGGGCAGATACCAAAAACAACAGGAACTACAAACCTGCAGCCTGTGAAAATGAGAGTCCAAACACAGTAAGTTAAGCAAAATGAGAAAACAGAGAAATACACAGCAGATGAAGGAGCAAGGTAAAAACCCACCAGGCCAAACAAATGAAGAGGAAATAGGCAGTCTACCTGAAAACTAATTCAGAGAAATGATAGTAAAGATGATCCAAACAAAAAAAAAAAAAAAAAAAAGATGATCCAAAATCTTGGAAATAGAATGGAGAAAATACAACAAGGACCTAGAAAAACTAAGGAGCAAACAAACAATGATGAACAACACAATAAATGAAATTTAAAATTCTCTAGAAGGAATCAATAGCAGAATAACTGAGGTAGAAGAACGGATAAGTGACCTGGAAGATAAAATACTGGGAATAACTACTGCAGAGCAGAATAAAGAAAAAAGAATGAAAAGAATTGAGGACAATCTCAGAGACCTCTGGGGCAACATTAAATGCACCAACATTCGAATTATATGGGTCCCAGAAGAAGAGGAGAAAGAAAAAGGGACTGAGAAAATATTTGAACAGTTTATAGTTGAAAACTTCCCTAATATGGGTAAGAAAACAGTCAATCAAGTCCAGGAAGCACAGAGAGTCCCATACAGGATAAATCCAAGGAGAAACACGCCAATACACATATTAATCAAACTATCAAAAATTAAATACAAAGAAAAAATATTAAAAGCAGCAAGGGAAAAGCAACAATTAACATACAAGGGAATCCCCATAAAGTTAAGAGTTGATCTTTCAGCAGAAGTGCTGCAAGCCAGAAGGGACTGGCAGGACATATTTAAAGTGATCAAAGGGAAGAACCTACAACCAAGATTACTCTACCCAGCAAGGATCTCATTCAGATTTGATGGAGAAATTAAAACCTTTACAGACAAGCAAAAGCTAAGAGAATTCAGCACCACCAACCCAGCTCTACAACAAATGCTAAAGGAACTTCTATAGGCAGGAAACACAAAAGAAGGAAATGACTTACAATAACAAACCGAAAACAATTAAGAAAATGGTAATATGAACATTCATATTGATAACTACCTTAAATGTAAATGGATTAAATGATCCAACCAAAAGACATAGACTGGCTGAATGGATACAAAAACAAGACCCATATATATGCTGTCTACAAGAGACCCACTTCAGACCTAGGGACATATACAGACTGAAAGTGAGGGGATGGAAAAAGATATTCCATGCACATGGAAATGAAAAGAAAGCTGGAGTAGCAATTCTCATATCAGACAAAATAGACTTTAAAATAAAGACTATTACAAGAGACAAAGAAGGACGCTACATAATGATCAAGGGATCAATCTAAAAAGAAGATATAACAATTGTAAATATTTATGCACCCAACATAGGAGCACCTCAATACATAAGACAAATGCTAACAGTCATGAAAGGGGAAATTGACAGTAACACAATAATAGTAGGGGACTTTAACACCCCACTTTCACCAATGGACAGATCATCCAAAATGAAAATTAATAAGGAAACACAAGCTTTAAATGACACATTAAACAAGATGAACTTAATTGATATTTATAAGACATTCCATCCCAAAACAGCAGATTACACTTTCTTCTCAAGTGCTCATGGAACATTCTCCAGGATAGATCATATCTTGGGTCACAAACCAAGCCTTGGTAAATTTAAGAAAATTGAAATCGTATCAAGTATCTTTTTTGACCACAATGCTATGAGACTAGATATCAATTACAGGAAAAAATCTGTAAAAAATACAAACACATGGAGGCTAAACAATACACTACTAGATAGCCAAGAGATCACTGAAGAAATCAAAGAGGAAATTAAAAAATACCTAGAAACAGATGACAATGAAAACACGACGACCGAAAACCTATGGGATGCAGCAAAAGCAGTTCTAAGAGGGAAGTTTATAGCAATACAATTCTACCTCAAAAACAAGAAACATCTCAAATAAACAACTTAACCTTACACCTAAAGCAATTAGAGAAAATAGAACAAAAAAACCCCCCAAAGTTAGCAGAAGGAAAGAAATCATAAAGATCAGATCAGAAATAAATGAAAAAGAAGTGAAGGAAACAGTAGCAAAGATCAATAAAACTAAAAGCTGGTTCTTTGAGAAGATAAAAAAAAGTGATAAACCATTAGCCAGACTCATCAAGAAAAAAAGGGAGAAGACTCAAATCAATGGTGCTGGGAAGTGGTGCTGGGAAAAGTGGACAGCTACATTCTAATTTCTAGAATTAGAAATGAAAAAGGAGACATAACAACTGACACTGCAGAATCACAAGTGATCATGAGAGATTACTACAAGCAACTATATGCCAATAAAATGGACAACCTGGAAGAAGTGGACAAATTCTTAGAAAAGCACAATCTCCCGAGACTGAACCAGGAAGAAATAGAAAATATAAGCAGACCAATCACAAGCACTGATATTGAAACTGTGATTAAATATCTTCCAACAAACAAAAGCCCAGGACCAGATGGCTTCATAGGCAAATTCTATCAAACATTTAGAGAAAAGCTAACACCTATCCTTCTCAAACTCTTCCAAAATATAGCAGAGGGAGGAACACTCCCAAGCTCATTCTACGAGGCCACCATCACCCTGATACCAAAACCAGACAAAGATGCCACAAAAACAGAAAACTACAGGCCAATATCACTGGTGAACATAGATGCAAAAATCCTCAAAAAATACTAGCAAACAGAATCCAACAGCACATTAAAAGGATCATACATCATGATCAAGTGGGGTTTATCCCAGGAATGCAAGGATTCTTCAATATATGCAAATCAATCAATGTGATGCACCATATTAACAAACTGAAGGAGAAAAACCATATGATCATCTCAGTAGATGCAGAAAAAGCTTTTGACATAATTCAACACCCATTTATGATAAAAACTCTCCAGAAAGTAGGCATAGAGGGAACTTACCTCAACATAATAAAGGTCATATATGACAAACCCACAGCCAACATCATACTCAATGGTGAAAAACTGAAACCATTTCCACTAAGCTCAGGAACAAGACAAGGTTGCCCACTCTCACCGCTATTATTCAACATAGATTTGGAAATTTTAGCCACAGCAATCAGAGAAGAAAAAGAAATAAAAGGAATACAAATCAGAAAAGAAGTAAAGCTGTCAGTGTTTGCAGATGACATGATACTATACATAGAGAATCCTAAAGATGCTACCAGAAAACTACTAGAGCTAATCAATGAATTTGGTAAAGTAGCAGGATACAAAATTAATGCACAGAAATCTCTTGCATTCCTATACACTAATGATGAAAAATCTGAAAGAGAAATTAAGGAAACACTCCCATTTACCATTGCAACAAAAAGAATAAAATACCTAGGAATAAACCTACCTAAGGAGACAAAAGACCTGTATGCAGAAAACTATAAGACACTGCTGAAGTAATTATAGATGATACAAACAGATGGAGAGACATACCATGTTCTTGGTTGGAAGAATCAACATTGTGAAAATGACTATACTACCCAAAGCAGTCTACAGATTCAATGCAATCCCTACCAAACTACCAATGGCATTTTTCACAGAACTAGAATAAAAAAATTTCACAATTTGTATGGAAACACAAAAGACCCTGAATAGCCAAAGCAATCTTGAGAAAGAAAAATGGAGCTGGAGGAATCAGGCTCCCTGACTTCAGACTATACTACAAACCTACAGTAATCAAGACAGTTATGGTACTGGCACAGAAAAAGAAATATAGATCAATGGAACAGGATAGAAAGCCCAGAGATAAACCCATGCACATATGGTCACCTTATCTTTGATAAAGGAGGCAAGAATATACAATGGAGAAAAGACAGCCTCTTCAATAAGTGGTGCTGGGAAAAGTGGACAGCTACATGTAAAAGAATGAAATTAGAACACTCCCTAACACCATACACAAAAATAAACTCAAAATGGATTAAAGACCTAGATGTAAGGCAGACACTATCAAACTCTTAGAGGAAAACATAGGCAGAACACTCTATGACATAAATCACAGCAAGATCCTTTTTGACCCACCTCCTAGAGAAGTGGAAATAAAAACAAACGTAAACAAATGGGACCTAATGAAACTTAAAAGCTTTTGCACAGCAAAAGAAACCATAAACAAGACGAAAAGGCAACCCTCAGAATGGGAGAAAATATTTGCAAGTGAAGTAACTGACAAAGGATTAATCTCCAAAATTTACAAGCAGCTCATGCAGCTCAATATCAAATATCAAATATCAAAAAAACAAACGACCCAATCCAAAAATGGGCAGAAGGCCTAAATAGACATTTCTCCAAAGAAGATATACAGATTGCCAACAAACACATGAAAGGATGCTCAACATCGCTAATCATTAGAGAAATGCAAATCACAACTACAATGAGGTATCACCTCACACGAGTCAGAATGGCCATCCTCAAAAAATCTACAAACAATAAAATGCTGGATAGTGTGTGGAGAAAAGGGAACCCTCTTGCACTGTTGGTGGGAATGTAAATTGATACAGCCACTATGGAGAACAGTATGGAGGTTCCTTAAAAAACTAAAAATAGAACTACCATACAACCCAGCAATCCCACTACTGGGAAAACCATAATTCAAAAAGAGTCATGTACCACGATGTTCATTGCAGCTCTATTTACAGTAGCCAGGACATGGAAACAACCTAAGTGTCCATCGACAGATGAATGTATAAAGAAGATGTGACACATATATACAATGGAATATTACTCAGCCAAAAAAGAAATGAAATTATTTGTAGTGAAGTGGATGGACCTAGAATCTGTCATACAGAGTGAAGTAAGTCAGAAAGAGAAAAACAAATACCGTATGCTAACACATATATATGGAATTAAAAAAAAAAAAAGGTTCTGAAGAACCTAGGGGCAGGACAGGAATAAAGACACAGACATAGAGAATGGACTTGAGGACACGGAGAGGGGGAAGGGTAAGCTGGGACGAAGTGAGAGAGTGGCAGGGACATATATACACTACCAAATGTAAAATCGATAGCTAGTGGGAAGCAGCCGCATAGCACAGGGAGATCAGCTCGGTGCTTTGTGACCACCTAGAGGGGTGGGATAGGGAGGGTGGGAGGGAGATACAAGAGGGAGGAGATATGGGGATATATGTATACGTATAGCTGATTCACTTTGTTATACAGCAGAAAGTAACACAATATTGTAAAGCAATTATGCTCCAATAAAGATGTAAAAACAAAAGAAAGAAAAAGAAAAAAGCTTTGCACAGCAAAGGAAACCATCCAAAAAACTGAATAGGCAAGCCACTGAATGGGAGAAAATATTTGCAAACTATATATCTGGTAAGGGGTTAATATCCAAAATATATTAAAAACACACACAATTCAAAACCAAAAAAACTCCTAAACCACCTGATTAAAAAATGGGCAGGGGAACTGAATAGACATTTTCCCAAAGGAGGCACACAAATGGCCAACAGATACATGAAAAGATGCTCAGTGTCACTAACCATCTGGGAAATGCAAATCAAAACCGCAGTGAGATATCATGTCACACTTGTTCGTATGGCTGTGATCAAAAAGACAAGAAATAGTTAAGCATTGGTGAGCATGCAGAGAAAGGGGTATCGTTGTGCACTGTCAGTTCCCGGTTGGTTCAGAATTAGTGCGGCCACCATGGAAAACAGAACTACCATATGATCCTGCAGCCTCGCTTCTGGCTTTATAGCCAAAGGAACTGAAACTGTATCTCAACGAGATTTGTGCACTCCCATATTCATGACAGCATTATTTACAAGAGCCAAGGTATGCAACCTCCTAAGCGTCGGTCCACAACAGATGAATGGATAAAGAAGACGTCACATACACACATACTGGAATACTACTCAGCCATGAGAAAGAAGGAAATCCTGCCGTTTGTGACAACTTGGGTGAACCTGGAGGGCATTATGCTAAGTGAAATAAGCCAGACAGGACAAATACCGCATGATATCACTTACATATGGAATTTTTAAAAAGTCAAACTGATAGAAACAGAGTAGAAAAGTGGTCGACTGGGCTGGGGAAACAGAGGGAGGCTGGTAAACGGACAGACTTTCAGCCATAGATGATATGATCTGAGGGTATTTTTCCCTGACGGAGAGTTGATGGGGAGTCCCTGTCGCAAGGTCGTTTCTATATCCTTCTTCCGCCAGCTCCGAGCTGGGGGCGGGGCGAGGGGCTGGGGGCGGGGCTCGAGCTCAGGGGACCCGCAACTTCCCTCCCAGCAGCTGCGTCTCCGCCGCCGCGCGCCGCTCCCGCGCTGCTCTCCTCGGTCCCGGCCGCGAAGTTGGGTCTCTCGATCCCCGTGGGCTGGACGGGGCGGCGGGCAGAGCCGGCCTTGCGCGGGGAGCCCGGACACCCGCAGAGCCGAGGCGGGGCCGTCGGGGAGGCCGCGCGGACCTGTGAGCATCCGCGCGCTGGGCCTCGCCCAGGTCCCCGGGGCAGCCGCGCGTCCCCGCCCGTGTCCTCGTCCTGCGTCCCTCCCCGAGGCGCGCAGGGGTCGCCCGCCGTCCGTCCTCGGGGCGCGGACGCTCCGCCTCCGCCCGGGACCCGCCTGATCTCCCTCCGGCCGCTCCCGCGCGCCCATGCGACCGGCGAGGCCAAGCGCCCTGCTGCCCGCGCTGCTCCTGCTGGCGCTGGTCCTGTCGCCGCGCGGGACCCAGGGGAGGCCCGGGGGCCGCAGGGGCGCGCGCGTCGCGGGCGAGGAGCCGAAGCCCTGGCGGTCCCTCCCCGCGGCCTCCCGGAGCGCAGGTAAGCGGCCCCGTGCGCCGAGCCCGGGGCGGGGGGACGCGGGCGGCCCGGAGAGGCGCGCGCACCGCGGGAACAGGCCGGCCGCCCTCGCCGCCGACGGCGCGCGCTCGGGGAAAGAGGCCAGGAGCCGGTGAGACGCACCGCGGCCGAGACGTAAGTATCCAGAAACCCATCCCGCGGAGGAACCGGCTCGTGCGCCCCTTCCCCGTGAGGGAGGCCGGGCCTCGGAAGCGGGGCCCGGAGCCCGAGGACAGGCGGCTCTGCCCCAGCGGCCGAGGCGGGGCGGACAGGTGGTCAGCCCGCGTGTGGGGATTGGGCCAGGTCCCTGGCGTCGCGCGCCGGGACGCCCCCTTGCGCCCCCCGGAGCTGGCGCAGGGCTGGGCGGCTGAGCAGCCTGCACCCGCCGCCGCGGCTCCCGGATCAGCTCCGGGCGCCCGGGCTCCTGGCCACCGAGCTGCCCAGCGCGTGGTGGGGACGAGAACAAGGAGAAAAAGGAGGCGACACGAGGAGTCCTGAGACACCCCAAGGCGGCCGAACGAGGAGTAACCGTGAGAAGCCCGGCGCGGAGCGGCCCGACGGGGCGGCGGGGCTGCGGGTCGCTTAGGGCCGCAAGGCCGGGGCGGGGCAGGAGGAGGGAGCCGCTCAGACGCGCCTCTGCCGGGAGCCCGCGCACCTGCGGAGCGACGACGGGCAGCCGTAGGCGCCCCTCCCCGGGGGCTGAGAGGTCGCAGCCCACGGCAGCCTTGCTGTCATCTCCTCGCTCCTCTGCCTCTTACTTCACTTTGAACAAAGCAGAGAGCGGTTTCTTAGGACCATTTTTCCTTCATGATAGTTACGATATAAATACATACATATTCGCTGCACAAATTTTCCTCCAGTGCTTGCTGCATGCCAGTCACCATGCAGAGGCTGAGGCCACCCAGGGGAGCGGGCAGTCAGGCGTCTGCGCTCCGAGGGCACGTTCTGGGTGGGGAGGCGGGGAGGCTGGCGGGCAGGTAGACCCAAAGAGGAGCCCAGTGACGGGCTGAAGGGGAGGCAGGGGATGGAGAAGGTCCAGGAAGCTGAGACGGGTCACTGAGCCCCAGGACCTCGTCCAGGGCTGGGCAGGGCTTCCCAGCGTGCTGGGGACGCACAGGGCTTTCCCGGCGGGGAGCTGGGCAGGGACGGTGACCACCGCAGTGATGCAGTGATGCAGTGATGCAACCATACCCTTCGCATCCTCGGACTTGCCACTGTTCTTGGCCCCAATGTTTATCTCAGAATGGAATGTCACTTTGGAAAGTAAAAGAGTGGGAGAAAGTCTCCAACTACAGGAACATTTGTGGTAACATTAATTCAGACCTGTGTCATTGAAGTTTAACAGATCTTTTCTCTGTAAAAGGCTGAAACCTTACCGAAGTGAGTTTCTAGGGAGAAAGAATATTTTATTAAAAGTTAAAATGTAAGTGGCAACAATCCAAAGTTTAAAAAAACAGCACAGCCCGGCAGAGGGTGATCTGTGCTCTACATCGGCTGCTTTCTCCAGCTGTTTGTGAGGTAGTCTTTGGATGACGTGAGGAGGAAGGGTGACTCTTCACATCTGTATCTGAGTCTGTGAAAGTGAAGGGGACACTCGGACATGGGTCAGGGACCAACAAGGACGTGAGCCGGCCCTATCCAGGTGGTTCTCACAGGTACACTCGGGTGTGGCGGGGGTCACAGCTCATCCAGGAGGAAACATCTCCCAGGCTCTGGAGGCTAAGGACTGTCACCCCTGCCAGGTACCTCCGGAATTCTGACCCCGTGATTCTGCGACATAGTAAACACCATCACCCGGGGCTTCGCATGCGCTCTGGGCTCTGAAACCCTTGCTGCACCTGCAGCTGTGGTGCTGCCCTTTTCTGTAGGTCAGCGGCTTCCCTAAACACTCCTGTGAGGCTCGAGGTGCAGGGATTGGTCCAGTAGGGGAAGCAGTAAGTGGGGAAGCCTCAGGTGAGAGGGTGACCAGTGAGGATGCCATTAGAATTGGAGGGGGCCACTGGGAAGGAGGAGGTGTGAGAGGTAGGTACCCATCACCCTCAGGATTCACCATCCCCGGCCCCCCTTCCTCCCCACCCCATGCATTGTTCACGCATCACCCATCCATCAGTTCATCTAGCCACTCACAGCACACACCTGACGTGCTCTGATGGGCGTGGGAATACGGAGTTAACCAACATTATTGACTCGTGCTGAAGGAGCTCAGGTTAATGACCAAACCCCACTCCCAATGTCTCTACAATCTGATCCTTCCTTTTTATTGTCCTGCCCGTCGCCCTGGTTCAAGCCTCAGGACAGTGTCACAGTCTCCCTAACTCGGGTAGTGCCTCCTGCTGGGCTGCCTCATTGGGCTAAGCATGGAAAGTGTGTGTTTTCATAACCTGTATCCCCTCTCCCCGCTGTTGTCTGGCCACCACACCGGCAGAATGGAGCAAAGAATCGTTCCCAGAACTCTGCAAAGGAAAGGGAGCTCTGGGGTACTCGTCACTGAAATGAAGACAGAGTCAGATGTCTGAGAAATGGCAGTGGTGGGGCTAGAGAGGGGGGTTGGAGGAATTTGGGACAGAGAAGGAATTGGTGTGAAATTCGGGAGATGGAAGTATAAGGGGGACTTTTAGAAAGTTTTGATGGAAAAGCTTTGTCTTTTCAAGAGATGTCACTGAACATTTACATTCTTCTGCAGGCTTCATGGAATCAGATTTGTGTTGCTGGGTTTTTGGGGGTTGGTTTGTTTGTTTTTAATGTAAAACCTTGCTGGCATGAGGCTTAAGGCAGGAATGTGAAGACCATTTTGGAGAGGTTCTTACAAACAATTACAAAACAAAACATGAATATTCTTTTTTTTGAGATTAATACATCATTTTAATTGTAATTTAAAAAATAAAATACATATTACTTAGGTTGATCTTATCCTAAGTGCTGAAAAGTAGGTGCTTTAAGTGTCTTTTTAAAAAGTTTTTAAAATTTTATATTGGACTATAGTTGATTTACAGTGTTGTGTTAATTTCAGTACAAATGAATATTCTTAGTAGTGCCAGACTGTTTCCTCCCCAGTCACAGATCTGCAGTGGCTTCTCTGGATTTTTCCAAGAAAGCCCTAACTTCTCTTGAAGGCAGGACATTGCAGTCCCCTGTGACCCGCCCCATCTTCCCTTCTGTGGTTCTCACAGGGTGCGGGTCGCATGGGTTGGGCCTACTCCTTACAGATGCCGTAGCCGCTGCCTGTGCTATTCTGCCAGCTCCTGGAACGTACTTCTGTCATCTCTGCCTGTCAGAATTCACCTCTCCTTCCAGGCCCTCTTCCTTCATGATGTCTTTGCAGCTATTTCCGTGTGAAAAAAAAAAAATCTAAATCTTAAATTCTTTGTAATATTATCAGTGAAATATTACAGATACTGTACATTCCAAAAATATATTTTAGTAAGTATTGTGGTACAATTTTAAATAATCTAAACACTAGGTATATTAAAAATCAGGGTGCCCACACATGCCACACACATGTTTCTTTGCTCCGTCAGCTGCACGGCCTGGAAACAACCATGCCCCAGTAGCAACAAGCACACCTGGTACCCAGACTTTGGTTTCCTTTTTTTGCTCTCGACGCAGCTTGTGGGATCTTAGTTCCCCAATCAGGGATTGAACCCAGGCCCTAGGCAGTAAAAGTGCAGATTCCTAACCACTGGACCGCCAGGGAATTCCCAGACTTTGGTTTCTAATACCATCCTCTATAAGAGGAACCAGGGCTCCCTGGAGAAATGACTGATACTAACACCGAGACAGGAAGTTATTCAGGATGAGCCTGGAGCACCCTGTAGTGCCCGAAAGTAAAGAAGTGATAAAAATTCAAAACACCACCAACAAAACCCCCCATGATGACATAATTTTACTGGCAAGAATTCTGTGTCCTGTCTTTTAATAATCACAGACTACAAATACATTAGTAATAATATTATAACTTATTGATTATGAAGTAATTCACTGTTGAATATTCAAGAAGTTTTGTATCATGTTTGGAACATTTAGATTACTGCTTTCAAACTTGAATGTGCAAATAAATCTCCTAGGAGTTCTTGTGAAAGTGACTCTATAGGTCTGGGCCTGAAATTCTGTATTTCTTACGAGCTCCCAGAAGACCCATGGAACAGAGTTATTAATAAACATGAATTTTTTTCAAATACTTATATTTTCCCTCAGTGATTCTCTCAGCACTGATGTAATAAATCTAGTTCTTATTTTTGAAAGTAGAATTGTTTTTATATATTTAGAAGGAGAATAATCATGCCAGCTCCTTAACTAAAGGAAATGATAACTCAGGGAACTATATAACAAACATTTCAATTCAAGTACTTGAAAAATGCTAGATTAAAACGTAAAGTAATGCCCTTCAGTACCTCCAAAGGTACTAAGGATCCACTAACATGGCTTTGTAAAGAATCGATCATGGCAGAGCAAATTATCTTTATGGTAAGATATTAAGTTATATGCAAGTAAAAGCAAACACTAAACGTTTTCTGTTATTTTCTAGTTGTGTATTATGATTTTTTTATTATTTCACATGATCTCTGCTCACTTTTAACAAGAAGTAGGTACAAGAGATAAGCTTGCCAACATTATATACATAATATGCAAGTCTGTTCCTTTAAAAATATATTATTGTAAACTTAAAATTGTTGAGGGTGGCAGATGGTAACTGTTTTGGTTAAATGAAAACTGGAAATTTTCATAAATTGGATGAATGAGATGATAGGTTATTCAAGTTGTTCCAGGATAATCATCAAGCATTACCTAGGGATCCTTTTATTTATTTAAACTATTTATTTATTTATTTATTTATGGCTGCGTTGGGTCTTTGTTGCTGCGCGGGCTTTCTCTAGTTGTGGCGAGCGGGAGCTACTCTTCGTTGTGGTGCGCGGGCTTCTCGTTGCGGTGGCTTCTCTTGTTGCGGAGCACGGGCTCTAGTCGCGCGGGCTTCAGCAGTTGCAGCCCGCGGGCTCAGTAGTTGTGGCTCACGGGCTCTAGAGCGCAGGCTCAGTAGCTGTGGCGCACGGGCTTAGTTGCTCCGCGGCATGTGGGATCTTCCCGGACCAGGGCTCGAACCCGTGTCCCCTGCATTGGCAGGCGGATTCTTAACCACTGCACCACCAGGGAAGTCCTGGGATCCTTTTATTTTCAATCCATCTGTACACGTAATTTCCTATACAGTTGTCCTTAGATACCAGAGGGATGAAGCCTACATTCTATTCTTGTGCCGTCCAACATGGTAGCCACTGGGTACCTACGAGTACTGAACACTTGCACTGCGGTTGGTCCAAACTGAGGTGTGCTGTGAGTGTAAAATACACCTTGGATTTTGAAAACTTAGTATAAAAAATGTAGACTTTCTTACTAGTAATTTTAAAATATTGATCACGTATTGAAAGGATAATATTTTGGATATAATGGGTTAAATAAAGTATTAATTTAATTTTAATTTAATTAAAATTAATTTTAATTTTTCAACTTTTTTTTACTTTTTAAAATGTGGCTACTAAAAATTTTAAATTACATATGTGGCTCCCATTTCTATAATGGAAGCCAATTGTTAAGACTGTTTTCCATCAGATCTCAATTGTCTCATTTTGTTGTTGGGGGTAGTTCTCTCATATTCAGTCCTTCATTTGATATTTTGTTCATCAAAAGTTATCACCAGGGCATCTAATCCTTAAATACAGATTCATTTTCAATTAACTAGTTGCTTATTGAAAAATGAAAACAGATTTACGTTGAAAAAAGTTAAAGTTGGACTTCCCTGGTGACCCAACACAGCCAAAAATAAATAAATAAATAAATAAATAAATAAATTTTAAAAAATGTTAAAGTTAATGAAAAGAGTATGCACTGAAATATCTCTCTTCCCTCCCACCCCCAGAATCCTTGTCCCTGTTGCCTCTCTGCAGACAATCACCATTTTAGTTGAATACAAATAGGATGCGACAGAGCAGGCACTGGCAACCTTTCTCTATTTCAAACATTTTCAAAATATTTGGGGCTTGGTGGGCCATACAATCTATGCAACAATGTCTTGCCCCTGCATCATAGCACGAAAGCAGGCGTAGGCCACACGTAAATAATGAGCATAGCTGTGGTCCAATAAAACTTTATTTACAGAAACAGGCTTGGGGCAGGATGACTCCTGAGGGCAGTTTGCTAACCCCTCCACAGGCCAGCGCTGTTCGATAGATGCACGGTAACTTCTCTGTAAACCTTTTATCTCGTCTCTGCGTCTATTCTCGCCCCTCCGTACCAGGCATGATGATCTTTAAAAATGAAGCCTGGGGCTTCCCTGGTGGCGCAGTGGTTGAGAATCTGCCTGCTAATGCAGGGGACACGGGTTCGAGCCCTGGTCTGGGAAGATCCCACATGCCACGGAGCAGCTGGGCCCGTGAGCCACAGCTGCTGAGCCTGCGCTTCTGGAGCCTGTGCCCCGCGGCGGGAGGGGCCGCGATAGTGAAAGGCCCGCGCACCGCGATGAAGAGCGGTCCCCGCACCGCGATGAAGAGTGGCCCCCACTTGCCGCAACTGGAGAAAGCCCTCGCACGAACCAAAGACCCAGCACAGCCAAAAATAAATAAATAAATAAAAAAAAAAAAAAAAAAAAAAAAAAAAAAAAATGAAGCCTGATGGTATCACTCCCTTGCCTAAAATCCTGGCCTTCTCCTCACCCTTAGACAAAGTTCATAAAGGAAGGTCAACATCCTCACCTCACCTCTGCCCGTCACCCTGGCCAGGGCTGGACACACAGACTTGGAATCAGCCGCGTGAACAACCACAAGCTCATGTGTTTAGTGCTTGTCATTATAGTCTAGTTGTAAGGATATTAAAACTTTTTTATTGAGGCAAAATTGACATACAACATTACCTTGGTTTCAGGCGTACAACATAATGTTTCGATATTTGTATACATTGTAAAATGATCACCACGAGAAGTCTGGTTACCATCCATCACCGTACATAGTTAACTTTCAGGATTTACTCTTGGCAACTTTCTAATGTGCTCTACAATATTACTGACTATATCCTCATGCTGTCCATCGCACCCCCATGACTTACTTATTTTATAACCAGAGGTTGGTACCTCTTGACCTCCTTCATCACCTATTCTGCTTCCTCCCCAGTGCCCCTCCCCTCTGGCAACTACTGTTCTGTTCTCTGTTTCTGTGAACTTAGTTTTGTTTGTTCATTTGTTTTGTTTTTTAGATTCCCGTGTAAGTGAAATCATATAGTATTTGTCTTTCCTGTCTGATTTATTTCACTTAACGTAATTCCCTCTAGGTCCATCCATGTTGTCACAAATGGCAGGGTATCATTCTTTTTTATGGCTGAGTACTATTCTGTTGTATACATATATACCACATTCATTCATCCATCAATGAACAATGAACAAGCACTTAGGTTGCTTCCGTATCTTGGCTATTGTAAATAATGCTGCAGTGAACACGGGGGTGCAGATATCCTTCTGAACTAGTGTTTATAAGGATATTTTTTAATGATGAAAATGCATTCAAGAAATTCTGAAGTTTTTTTTTCTTTTCAGAAATATTCCCAAGAGATTTGAACTTAAAAGACAAATTCATAAAGCATTTCACAGGTAGGCATGAACTTTATCCGTGATTCAATTAAATAAAAAGATTGCAGCCTATTACTCCATGAGGCACTGAGGATATGAAAATAAACGTCTGTTAGAGGCTCACGGTCCTGTCAGGGAGGTAGGCAAATGCTATTAGCTTGTTTTAATGGTGATGTGAAGCAGATCTGGGTGAATGATAGAAGTGTAAACAGGATTTTAGGGAGACACAGGGAGTGGACAGTTTTGCCGAGAACTACCAGAAAAGGCTGTCATGGACACAATGTATACGCTGGGCTCTAAGGATGAGTAGGGTTTTCCCGGATGCGCGAGGCACCCTGGTCAGAAGCAATCCTTTGCACATGTGGTGCGGTTTGGGGCAGGACCGGGTGGCCAGTTTAGGCAAAGGGTGTGCGTGGCCGCCGGGCAGAGCGTGGCTGGACGGCGGGTGGAGTTGTTCCGCGATGCGTCCTCCGTGGTGCGCTAGGGATTTAGCTGTGCTCCCGGCCAGCGACGCAGCGGAAGTGTTTCGCACGGGGCAGAGCAGCTTCCCTTCCATATGTCACATGGTAAGCACCCGTGGCTTTCTCGCCCACAACACTCCTTGGTTCTTCGTATCAACTTGGTGAATCATTACAATCATCCTGTGCCCCATGTTCTAGCAAATCACTTAATTCAAAGCGTGCACCCTGACCTTTACTCTGTTCCTAGTCATCCCCCCGCCTTTCCCTGTTTTACATCTCAGGCCTATAAGCTGGGAAAGATGTGGGTTCCCCCTTGACCAAAGCCCAGGGCCACCTGGTTAATTAACTTTGGAACGAGGGGGTGAAGACCCTCCTGAGGCACCGGGAAGTGGAAGAAATTTCCTGATGTTTCTAGAACCCTGGTAGTGGCACTGTGGGCTCCCCTACTTCTACCATGTCCATAAAAAGCAGACTCCAGATGTAGGGATGAATCTTGGTGAGGACTGTCTTGGGTTTGTGGGGAAAGTAAGGGAAGTCTCAAGACCCCGTCTACCTTACGGTCGTCCTTGACACAAATCACTCTAAGTAGAAAATGGAATAAATGTCTCTGCATATAAACATTCATTCCTATTAAATAAAAAACTGAAGAACAGAAAGTGGAAACCGTGGATATTTATTTTTTATTCTTTCACATCCACTTGATTTGCTCTCTGCAGATTTTTTTTTTTCTGTCTAGAGCTTTTCCCTCTTACTTATTCTGAGGAGTTCTCCTGAAATCGAATTATGTTCCATTATGTGAGATGTTGAGAATGTGGAGTGAATTTCGATTGTTTTTCACAGATTACACCTCACTGCCTGCCCCAGAGTCTGGGGGAGGAGACGTGCCCGCAGGCAAGGTCTTTTAAGGACATGGAAAGATGTAAACCAGTTATACTATCTCTATCCATAAAGTGCTGGCAGATTTGATTGGAAAACACACCTATGTGTATCGTAAGCGTTCTTTTCCTGTCCGATAGGGCCGGTCACGTTTTCAGCCGAGTGTAGCAAGCATTTCCACAGGCTCTACCACAACACCAGGGATTGCTCAACACCAGCTTGTAAGTAACTTGGGTCATTTTTGTCCTTTTTAAAAAATCGTTATCCAACAGTAAATGCATGTGATTTTAAACTTCAGCTGTCTGTGAGTGGGAAATAATAGACTAAACATTGTATGACGTGCTGTTTATAATATTGACGGTGCTTAAATTTAAGGTGTGTGCATTCTGTTGACACCGTGAGGAATGAAACCGCATTCTAATAGGGACTATTTCAGACAGATCTGAAAATAGCCAGATTTCCTTAAGGACCACAATGTCTGTCAGGATTTATCATTTGGTAAATGATAAACCTTTTATCATTTATCAAATTCCTTGGCATAAGTAAGGCACTCTCTTATATAAATGGAAAAAACAAAAGATGACCATGAAGTGTAAGTCAAAATTTCCCCCTAAGTTTTTACGAGTAGTTTCATATCGCATCATTTATATGCTGAGTGATAGACTTTTCTGAATAACGGTAGCATGCGTTTTAAAGGTTGTCTAATGAATTCTTTTGGATTCTTAAGTTACTGAACTAAATAGCAATTCCAAAAATTATATTTAAATGCTCCCCTTTAAACTGCCCAAATCATCATTAAGTGTGGTAACTCAGTTGGCTATTTTTAAATTCCTTTCTAAATCTAAAGTTTCTTTTTAAAGAAAATGAACTTTAAAGGTTTTGTATTTTTTTTAACTAAATTGGTCATCTTGAGGGATATTTAATTTTACTTGGGATGTTGAGTCAGAGTTGTTATGATTTTTTCAAAAACTACTTGTGTTTGATGACTAGAGAAAATGAATCTTGTTGGCATCTAGGCTGAATGATTAAGTCGTAGCACAGCAGGGTGGAGAAACTTTGGGCTTTGGAATGAAACTGCTTACCAGCTATGAGATTCTTAACATTTTGAGGCTGTTTTCTCATCTCTAAAGTGAAGATGACAATAACATCTAGCTGCTTACATCATCAGGAGAATTAATGAGAAAATCCAGGTTAAGAACTTGCTATATTAGATGTTTATTAAGTTATAGCTATCATTATTAAGAATTAGAGACAACAATTTAACATGATTTTCCCCACATTTGTAGTGACCATATACACAATTTACTTTTAAATGTTTTTCCTAGATTACAAAAGATGTGCTAGATTGCTCAAAAGATTAGCAGTGAGTCCTCTGTGCTCACAGGCATAGAAGACCTACATGTGAGTATGTATTTATTAATTTTTCTTATTCTGTTTAACAGCCTGACTCTCTTAAGAAATTTTGAACAATTTTAAAAGCCCAGGAAGCTGATTTTAGCACCACCAAATGAACTTAACCTGTGGATTTTCCACTTAGTGTTAAAGCTTGGTCTAAATGGTTTATTGAATTAATAAAAAATGTCCTCAACAGTGATTGAATTAATAGAAACAGCTTTTTGGCAGTCTTACGAGCCCTCAGTGATTTTTTAAAATATTTCAACATTTGATGTTATGTCATTATTGTGCAGAAACCGTATGCATATACACATTAGATGAACAAAACTATTTAAAGGTCTACCTTTTTTTTAACTGGTCAAAGTATAATAAAAGTGGATATAATAAAAGTAGGGCCCTAAAATTTTGATTTGTGCAATATAGGTTAAAATAAGAGAGGAAGTATTAGAAGAACAGAAGAAAAAGCAAACAATCAAACATGTAATGAACATGTAAGCATTTTGCCAGAGTGAAATGAAGTCAGAATTTTCATTCTGGCTAAATTACTCTAGGAGACCTAGGGCAATAAAGTATTTGTATGACCTAGATAAATCAAAAGCAAATTCTAACATTTATTTACAAAAGTAGAGTCTGTACAAAAGACTGAAAGGTGTTCATTTCTTTGCAAATATCTTTCTAATCAGTAGTTCTTTCTGGTGTAGTACAGAGTCAACATTTGGGGGGTGGGAGCGGGGAAGGGGGGTGTCGTCAGCGTTCCAGTACCCCAGACAAGTCCCTTTTAAAGTTCCTCACCTTTCGAGGGTGGAAATCAAAGTCCTGGAGAACCTGTAGTCTGGAAGTATCTGTGAATATCTCGATCTGGCCAGTGTAACTTAATTTATCCCAAATAACTGCATGGGGATTTACTTACCCATCTGATAGGTTTGCTGTGACAATTACTGAGACAATTCTGACCTATTGTTGATGTTACTCTTCTTATTCTTATTGAAAAAGCAATTACAAATTAATAATAATAATTGGCACTCAATTCTGCATATTTAAAGTTGCTGAACTAAAAAATTTCCCTTTTTTTAGATTAAGAAAATAAGATCATTTCAGTGTTCAGTGGCAGGATATTCAAATCAGTTACTCTCATCCCATCTCAAACCTTTTGAATAATGCAAAACACGAGTAAATCAAGAAAGCTCATTAGGCTCTTCAAGTGACCTAAGTCAAGCCATGTTTAAAAAAAAAAATCAATCAATCAATCAAGCCACGTTTATCTTGTTCTTTGTTTTGATATATTTTATTCGAATGAGTAAATGTACACAAAGTCCAAAAAGCAACCTAATAACTGGAAAACTTCTCAAAAAAACAAGTACTGTATTATAATTTAAAATATCTTATGCAAACTTACATTCTCCTGGGACAAGATTCATAGAGGACAGACCTGATAAACAGGCCCCTTTAAAATTGCAGAGTTTGGAGATTTCGTGAGTTTTCTTCTGGAGGAGTCATCTCTGATAGTATCTGTTTCCAAGTATTTAACAAGGAATTAGAGTATTACAGATGAATAAATTTTAGGAATATTTTTGAGTTATTTAGGTGATGTCAAGTTCATTTTTTGGCTTATGCAGATATCTTAAAACTTTAATGATGGAAGTCATCATTTAAACTTTCTAAAAGTACCTATCAGTCCCCTCCACATACACATTAATCTACATTCTCAGGATTTGACTGTAAATTAAAAGTCCACAGATTCTTTAAACAAAATAAAATAAATATAACTATATTAAAACTATGCATATGTTTAAATATGTTAAAAACTAGGTCATAAATGACATTTTTCTTCTTCCCTCCCACAGGTATTTCTTAAGAACGTAAACCTAATTCGAAGGAAAAATAGTACCTAGAATCGTACTAACTGTAAAAAAGATAAACTTCTAATTTTATGGTGTATTAAGATGAGTAAAATAAGAGACTTCTCAGAAATAACTGGTGAGCTGTGTCCTAGCATAGGATGAGATCTTCCTTGGTTTATCTTGGTGTATATAGTAATCTGAAATTTTTTAATACAAAGTTTAATTCACATATTGCAAATAGAATATTAAAATTTATGCTATTCTACTTTATTTTTGCTATATATATTATTTTCTTGTATGGTTAACATTCCATATATGTATGAATTATATATTTAATTACGTAAATTATGTCTGAGCATGCCAAAGAGAAATGATATTTTCGATATGATTTTTTTGTAACATGTTTGTTGAATAATCATGTACAAGGTCCCCTTTTATAATTCTAATTTAATAATATTTAACACATATATTCAGAATTTGTTACTTTTATCTGCATTCATTTGAAACGTGAATTTTGTTAAAACTGAAATATGAAAAATGTGTTTTTTTGAATTAACAACATTTTTAGCAGAGCTCCTACTATTGAAATATGATTACCATATATGTATACATGTGTAAATATTCATTTTCTGAACTGATAGCTAAGATGCTGAGACCATTTATGTCTTTTTGAATTTAGAGCATATGGTATTGCTGCCTTAAATAAGAAGAAGTCCAAATGAACTTGGTGGGGAGAAGAGTGTGTGGGCACCTGGGAGCTCTGTTTAGAAAATAACAACACACCTGACGTGTTTAATCAGTTTCATTGAAAAACAATGATGTAAAAATGAGAAACCTAAACAAAATAATAGGAAACCCCACCCTTTTAGAGGAGGTAAAACATGCTTTGCTTAGCAATGCATCGCAGTACAGTTGCTGCTTTTTTATCCCTTTTCCACTGTTTGTGCTGGTGTCACGGAGACGTGGGTCTGGACTGGCCATCACTTCCATTTTTAGCTCCTCTGTCCCTCCCATAACTGAGCATGTGTCTGTTTGTGTCTGTAAGCACACATACTTGTTTGTCCATCAGAAAAACAAGCTCAAAAACCTCCTTTGGCTTCAGGGATATTGTGAAGCTACATTTTCAATGTTCAGTTTTATTGGTTTTGGTCTCTGGGGAAAGTCGTACAAATAATTACTTAAAAAAACTTGGGTGTGTGTTGAAATTCTGCTATAATGCCATGTCAGAAAGAATGAGAAGAATAATAGAGTTTTGGTTCCCTGCCTTTACATAGTAATTATAATGTTGACAACATTTGGAAAAAGGAAGTAATCTTTACTCGTAACTGTTTAGGGAGCTGGAGTGCTCTTTGTTATAAAAGTGAAGAGGTTATTGAATGGTGACAAATGAGAACTTCTCAGTGAGACGCATTTGGCTGAAACAGAAAATACCCTAGAGGAGCTGTATGATTAGTATGGTTTCACCCAGGTAAGTTATTTCAGATGGAACCCTATGAAATTAGATTTTAAACATTCTCATAGATGACTAATGCGCCTCAGAAATGTGTTCTATGCTCTAAGTATACTTAAAACCTACAAAGATTGACTAAAGATATCGCCAGCTGAAATGATGTTTATTTTACTACAATTGACCCCTGAACCACATGGGTCTGAACTGTGTGGGCCCACTTACAGTGGATTTTTTCCAGTAGCTACATACTGCAGGCCTACATGGTCCACCTCTGGTTGGCTGAACCCGTGGAAGTGGAGAACCTTGGAGACAGAGGGCTGACTGTGAATTATACTCAGATCTTTGACTGGGGGGTCGGCACCCCGAACCACACATTTTTCAAGGATCAACTGTACTTGATACTTATTTTTCATCATATTAACTTTGACAGACAGACGTTGGGAGGATAATGAATAAAGAGACTTTTTTTTGAACATCTTTATTGGAGTATAACTGCTTTACAATGGTGTGTTAGTTGCTGCTATATAACAAAGTGAATCAGCTATACGTATACATATATCCCCATATCTCCTCCCTCTTGCGTCTCCCTCCCACACTCCCTATCCTACCCCTCTAGGTGGTCACAAAGCACCAAGCTGATCTCCCTGTGCTATGCGGCTGCTTCCCACTAGCTATCTGTTTTACATCTGGTCGTGTATATATGTCCATGCCACTCTCTCACTTCGTCCCAGCTTACCCTTCCCCCTCCCCGTGTCCTCAAGTCCATTCTCTATGTCTGCATCTTTATTCCTGTCCTGCCCCTAGGTTCTTCAGAACAATTTTTTTTTTTTAGATTCCATATATATGTGTTAGCCTACAGTATTTGTTTTTCTCTTTCTGACTTACTTCACTCTGTATGACAGACTCTAGGTCCATCCACCTCACTACAAGTAACTCAATTTTGTTCCTTTTTATGGCTGAGTAATATTCCATTGTATATATGTGCCACATCTTCTTTATCCATTCATCTGTCCATGGACACTTAGGTTGCCTCCATGTCCTGGCTATTGTAAATAGAGCTGCAATGAACATTGTGGTACATGACTCTTTTTGAATTATGGTTTTCTCAGGGTTTATGGCCAGTAGTGGGATTGCTGGGTCATATGGTAGTTCTATTTTTAGTTTTTTGAGGAAACTCCATACTGTTCTCCATAGTGGCTGTATCAATTTACATTCCCACCAACAGTGCAAGAGGGTTCCCTTTTCTCCACACACTATCCAGCATTTTATTGTTTGTAGATTTTTTTGAGGATGGCCATTCTGACTGGTGTGAGGTGATACCTCATTGTAGTTGTGATTTGCATTTCTCTAATGATTAGTGATGTTGAGCATCTTTTCACGTGTTTGTTGGCAATCTGTATGTCTTCTTTGGATAAATGTCTATTTAGGTCTTCTGCCCATTCTTGGATTGGGTTGTTTTTTTTTTTTGTTATTGAGCTGCATGAGCTGCTTGTATTTTGGAGATTAATCCTTTGTCAGTTGCTTTGTTTGCAAAACCTCAAATAAACAACCTAACCTTACACCTAAAGCAATTAGAGAAAGAAGAACAAAAAAACCCCCAAAGTTAGCAGAAGGAAAGTAATCATAAAGATCAGATCAGAAATAAATGAAAAAGAAATGAAGGAAACAATAGCAAAGATCAATAAAACTAAAAGCTGGTTCTCTGAGAAGATAAACAAAAGTGATAAACCATTAGCCAGACTCATCAAGAAAAAAAGGGTGAAGACTCAAATCAACAGAATTAGAAGTAAAAAAGGAGACATAACAACTGACACTGCAGAAATACAAAGGATCGTGAGAGATTACTACAAGCAACTATATGCCAATAAAATGGACAACCTGGAAGAAATGGACAAATTCTTAGAAAAGCACAACCTTCTGAGACTGAACCAGGAAGAAATAGAAAATATAAACAGACCAATCACAAGCACTGAAATGGAAACTGTGATTAAAAATCTTCCAACAAACAAAAGCCCAGGACCAGACAGCTTCACAGGCGAATTCTATCAAACATTTAGAGAAGAGCTAACACCTATCCTTCTCAAACTCTTCCAAAATATAGCAGAGGGAGGAACACCCCCAAACTCATTCTACGAGGCCACCATCACCCTGATACCAAAACCAGACAAAGAGACTTTTAATTTGTTTCCATGGAGGGAATTTTCTCACACAGGGAGATGAGTGATTAAAAGATGAATGGGGTCAAATATTCATGCTTATGCAGTAAAGCAGCATCCACACATCCCAGAAGTAATCTCAGTGTCTAAACAGCAAGACAGGAGGTTGACAATGTTTCCTCCCGAACACCCAAACTGGATCAATTCAGTTGGCTGTTCTCAGCTAGTCACCTAGGGATTTAGCAGACAGACAGCCCAGTCTGTCTGCTAAATCTCTGAACTATCTGGATAATTACCAGAACTTCCACTTCACTTTCTCTTGAGCATCCTTGGCTTTGAAAGGCAAGATGCAGTTACCACAGCCCAGCCCTTGAGAGCACCCGGGAGACAGGAAGCGGGTGTGATTTTTTTGGGGTGGGGGCTGGGGAATGTATGTGTCTTATCACTTCTTACCTGTTCAATAAAAAGGTTAATTGATTGGAAAATCTAGCACGATCTGAAGTGGGCTTTCCACATGCTTACTTGTTTCATTTGCTTCCTATCATGTCTCTATGTAATAATGGCATTTATTTCTCGCCTCTCTCTCCACAATAAATAAGCTCTAGGAGAGGAGAGACTGTCTTCTGGAGGATCTCCAGAGCCCAGGACGGTGACTGGCACACAGTAGGTGCTTTATGTAATAAAGGCATAAACAGTTATCTCACAATCGACGGGATGAGACTCAAGAACATATTTTAACTCATAATAAAAAGCAGTCAACAATGTATGATACACTTGAGTGGATGTCTAGTTATGCATTAAAACTCTTGTCTAACGTTTGATGTAAAATCACCATGGTGAGCCCACAGGGACCAGCTTGTCTGCTTCCTTCGCCCCCTGTGAGTGCCTCAGTGTGTCCACCTCACGGGGACAAACGCGGTATTAGAACTGCAAGAGCCACTTAACTGGGATGTGGAAACTCCAATGCCTGTGGGGTCAGGTGCCCAGCACAGGGACAAATGGGCCACAGGGAGAGTGGACGCTGTCCCCCAAGCCGACGGGCAGGGTTCAGCCCTGGCCAGGGCTGCCGTGGTAGACTGCAGGCTTCCTTTGCATTTTTCTCGGAAAACTGGAATCTGGACTTTCATGTGAATTATCTCAACTTCTAAATGCCGGCATTTAATCAGAAAAATTTAACACACAGTGCCAGCCAAATAAAAAATAAATAATTGAGCCCTATTTGGCTCATAAACTGCTATTATTTGACGTCTGATGGACATTTTAACTTGGGGGTTTCTTCAGTTTGATTTCCTTTCATCCTCTCTGAAGAATCTTGGATCCCTGTTCTATCTGGTTCCTATGGAGATTTAGTGAGGAGTTTCAGAGTTTTACCTTGGCTTTGGCCTGGCAGCCCCCTAAGACCCTGCTTCGGGAAAGTTCTCCTGGGCTCCATGCTGTGTGGCCCCAGGCCATGTAAAAAATGTGTCCAAGCCTCTCACGGAACGCAGATGCCTCTAGATCCTGGACAAAGGTGATAATCTGCAGCCTCTTCAGTCTGTGCCAGTGATGGGCAGGGAGGTGGATGAAGGGAGAAGAGGGTGGGAGGGAGGGAGACAAACGGGGAAGGAGGGAGAGAGGGGAAGAGAGAGAGAGAACAGTTCGAGGAATAGAAAGTCCTCTATGGGGGAAGGGGGTGGGTGAGATGAACTGGGAGATTGGGGTTGACGTATATACACTACTACGTATAAAATAGATAACTAATGAGAACCTACTGTGTAGCACAGGGAACTCTACTCAACGCTCTGTGGTGACCTAGATGGGAAGGAAATCCAAAACAGAGGGGATGTATGTATACGTATAGCTGATTCACTTTGCTGTACAGCAGAAACTAACACAGCATTGTGAAGCAGCTATACTCCAATAAATATTAATTTAAAAAAAAGAAAGAAAGGAAAAGGAAGCCCTCTACGGCCTGTCTGCACCGGGTCATTGCAGCTCCGGAGCTTGGGATAGCAGGTAGCTTTGAGCGAGTGCTCAGCTGAGAGGTGCGGGCGACAGCATCCTCGGACCTTCTTGCTCAGCTTGGTGGGTTGTGTGCTGAGAAGCGGCGGCTGTGACGGCCGATAACTGCTCCGGGGAATCGCTGTGGTTTGGAGCACCCTGGGTGGGGGGACCTGGGAGGTTAGCCGTCCCCTTGAGCCAGTCCCCCCAGAGAACAGGGTGCCGTCCATGCGGGTTTCTTCAGTTCCGCTGCAAAACAAAAAGGGAGACAAAGAAATAATAATATCTCTTTTTTAATTTATTATTATTTATTTATTTTTTGGCCGGGTCACGCGGCTTGCGGGATCTTAGTTCCGCGACCAGGGCTCGAATCCGGGCCCTCGGCAGTGAGAGTGAGTGGAGTCCTAACCACTGGACCGCCAGGCAATTCCCAGAAATAATAATTTAAAAAACCCCACAAAACTTCTTGGTTGTACACAACATTGTTAATCAAACTGTACTCCAATGTAAAATTTAAAAAACAAAAAAACTTCTTGGGCCTCGGAGGCGTTGTGAGTGGATACACGTCACCAGAAACCGGGTGCCCGGGAGGCCAGAGCATCCCTGACGGCCCAGGGGAAGTTCTGTCCGGAGACGCAGATCCGCTTCTGGGATGGGACCTCCTCGCACCTCTGACCCCGCGGGGGCTTCAGCTCAGGCTCCAACCTCGAAGAAAATCTCTTTGATGTTTTTGTGTGACTTGGTGTCATCAGAAGCACAGAAACACAGACGGAAAGAGGAAGGCCTGGAGGAGGGAGTGAGTTTGCACGAGGACCGGAGGATGGGGAGGTGCCTGAGGTCCCTGGGGTGCAGGCCAGATGCTCTCAGCCTGTGCGCCGCCAGCAGGCCCGCGATCCCCCCGAAGGTGTGTGTACGTAGAATTGGTGTACATCACATTTCATATTAGCCGTGCCTCATTGTTCTCAGGAAAGGACCCAGGGCTTTCCTTAAACTCGTGGAAGCGACCATGACCCCTTGCAGGCTAAGAACTGCCGACTTACCTGACTTGAGCCCGGAGATCTACGGATAGTGTGAGACGCAGAAAAGGCCTCAGACAGGCCCGAGGAGCAGCCTTCAGAGGATGGAGATGCCGGTGATGCTGCGGCCGTGGTGAGTTTGGGGAAAAGGTCCAGGGTGGTGACTGTGGGGTGGGCGGGGACGGGGAGGTCAGGCCAGGAGTCCGATGCCTGCGGGAGAAGCTCGGGCGCCTGGCGGAGGTGAGGGCAGAGGCTGGGAGAGGAGGGCAGGTCCGGGGAGACCTTTGTAAGATACCAGATGCTTGGGGCTGTTTAAATATCGGTGAGAGAAGCACAGATCAGGAGCACCTGCTTCAGAGGAGGTGGGAGGGGATGGAATCCGGAACAAAAGAGGAAAAATTTAGGCTCATAGTAGACCTTTGAATAAACGAAGTTAACATATTTGCCGTATGCATTTTGGGGGATCACGTGTTGAATAGGTGAATTGCTAATGGCTGCATGACCTTGGGGAGTCCCCAGGCCCTGGGACTCCATCCTCTCGTCTGTGTGGGGTGGAGAGAAACAGATCGCTGATAGTCAAGTGCTCGGAGAGCTGCCTTCCGCCCGGAGGTCCGCGTGTAGTTAAAGACCGAGACCCCTGAACCGGCCGGCTGCACCGTCACCTGCCGTTAAGGTCCAGGAGAGGAAAGAACACCCGCCAATAGAACTGTAGTGGAGTCTTGTTAAGGGAACTTTTGAGTTCCTTAATTATCTGTCCCCAAACCAACCTAAAACCAGCCTCTCTCCCGACTTCGAACACTGCAGGTTAGCTTTGTCTCTTTCTGAGCTTTCTATGTGCAGAATCCTATAGAACCTCCTGCTCTGTCTCGGCCTTGTTTGCTCACCACTGCGTTTATGAGGTTTGTCCCTAGCACTGCACACCATTGTCATTATCACTTACAAAGTGATGCACTTTGGCTGTCTTGGGTGGGACATTTTCCCGCTTGCTTCTCAGTTGTCTTTCATCTTTCGTCAATTGTCTTTATGGAGGTTATAGGCCAATGTGACAGATATTTTTCAGGGAAAGGATTGGTGCATAAACATCTGCAGTAACTTTAAGGAAGCAGTGTGGAGTGGTGTTTTAAGAACGTGGCTCGCGATCTTGAGTCTGAATTCTGCCACGGCAGCAGGTAGTCCTGAGTAGCTATTTATCCTCTTTGGACCCTGGGTTTCCAGTCTGCAAATGGGATGATAACCCTTAACTCATAACGTCTGCAAACCCCTTAGCCCACTGTTGGGCACACAAGAGCAGACACAGATGGGGGCTCTGATTACACAGCCTCAGACTCTATTTTAAAAAATCAGTTTATTTCTCTTCTGAAAAATGTAATCATGGCTATTCTGTTTAATTGGAATGGAACTAGCTGTCTATTGAAAACTAAGCATAAATTAGTTGTGTGGTTTGCGTTTCATGGGTTGGAGAAAATTCAGCTGAAAATTTTTCTGCCCACTCGTGGATTTTCATGCCAAAACAGAAAGAAACAATCTCTAATTTTTGCAGCAAAATATTTCAAACAAATAAGTGCTAGTTTCTTTTATTTTATCAATATATTTGTGTATGTGTTCAAAATTACCTAGTTTCCTAATAACAGAAACAACAAATTTTATTTTTTATTTTTTAAAATGTTTATTTTATATTGGAGTATAGACGAATTACAATGTTGTGTTAGTTTCAGGTGTACGGCCAAGTGATTCAGTTGTACATATACATATATTCATTCTTTTCCAGATTCTTTTCCCATATAGGTTATTACAGAGTACTGAGTAGAGTTCCTTGTGCTATACAGTAGGTCCTTGTAGAAACAGCAAGTTTTAGATTAAACCAAAAAAAAGACCATTTATGGCAGGATACAAGGGTAACTCATGGGTTCAAACTTTGACCTTGAGAAGGACAGGCATCCAAGGGTCCTGGGACCTTAACAGTAAGAATTTATGATTAAAAAAAATTATACTCCAATAAAGATATTAAAAGAAAAAAGAATTTATGGAACTGCCCTTGAGAAGACTGCCATTGATGAGATTTAGCTTTTGAAAATGCTCAGTTTCCATGTTTTTCCATTCAAAAGTTAAAGTTTTTGATAAGGAGGAGCTAACTAGCCCGGATTGGATCCTGTGCTGACATCAAAGAGTGAGCTTTTTTTGGGGAAAAATATCTGCTATTCACTGGCTATGTTGCCTCCTAGTGGTTCCGTATTTTCAACAGTCTGTCCAAGCTTCTCACTTCTGTGAAATATTGAACATCTCTTTAATCCATTTGCTTGACTTAAAAGCCAAGAAGAGAAGCTATAATAGGGGTGAGGAGGAAGGAGCTGAGTTCTGTTTATTCTGCTAATTCCGCTGCCCCGCTGATTTATCACCAGTGCGCAGAAGGGCCTTCGGTTATTCATGGAAAGTACTTGCTTTGCTGTAAAGAATTAGACTCGACCTCCATCACTGTTTGGGGTTCTGTCATTTATTAAAATAGCAGCCTCCAAAATTAGAATTTTAGTTCATCAGCTCCAAAGCACTTGTGGAATGACTTTAACTATGAAAATATCCATAAATTAAAGATGTTCTGAACCGGGTTCTAATGGAAACTATTTCATGTGTATGAGGGTGAAACACAGACAGTAACTATTTATTTTTGAGTGTGGGCTGTGTGCAAAAGATTAGACTGAGCTGTTTCTCACGCTTATTTAATTCTTATAAAGTTAAATTATGAGGTAGAGATCATCAGTATTCAGCCTTATTTTAGAGTCAGAGGACTGAAGCTTCAAGGTTTTTAATAACTTCCTCAAGTGTGTGTGGAGAACACGTAGCAGAGTGAAGACTTGGTCCCGGGTTCTCTGCCTCTAAGTCTGATATTCTTTGGATGGTACCGCGTGACTCGTATCGTCTGAGTGCTTCCCGTCGTGTCACACGAGCCCACTGGGTGTGTCGCCGTCCATGGAAGGGAGCTTGGGTCCTGGTGTCTGCAGGGCAGACCTAACAGGAAGGGGAGCTCAAGAATCAGCTTGGACAGAGAGGATGTTACATCAAAAGCCCAAGTCATGGACTTCCCTGGTGGCGCAGTGGTTAAGAATCCGCCTGCCAATGCAGGGGACACGGGTTCGAGCCCTGGTCCGGGAAGATCCCACAAGCCGCAGAGCAACTAAGCCCGTGCGCCACAACTACTGCACCTGCGCTCTAGAGCCCATGAGCCACAACTACTGAGCCTGCGTGCCACAACTACCGAAGCCTGCGCACTTAGAGCCCGTGCTTTGTGACAAGAGAAGCCACTGCAATGAGAAGCCCACGCACCACAACAAAGAGTAGCCCCCGCTCACCGCAACTAGAGAAAGCCTGCACGCAGCAACAAAGACCCAACGCAGCCAAAAATTAATTAATTAATTAATTATTTTTAAAAAGCCAAAGTCATCACCAGAAAAGGCAAAAGCATGCACCCTTAGATGTGAGCCTAGGATACAGCAGAGACAGAAGCTTGGTGCCCAGGAAGTGCAGAGAGCAGAGATTTATGGGGGCTTTAGTTTAGACATTTAAGAGACAGTCTGTGAACAGGACTAGAGCAGATGTATTGGCTGCACAGGAGAGCACTGAGTGGGACCTATTGCTCAGAGGAGCTCCGTGGAGCCGGTGTTGCCTTTCTTCCTATGTCCTGTAACTTGCCAAACTCTACAGAACCAGGGTTTCTCTGGGGCTTTTTGGTGGGAATCCATATAGTGTCTGGAAGCTTCTATGAAGTGAGATCCCAGATATATGTCTCCAGCCACAGTTGTTTTGTTGAATCAGGTACTGGACAGTATTGCCTGTGGTGCTTGGGAGCTAGGATCTCTTATTATAACCAAGGATTTTGGTTGTATTTCCCAATAATGGGGTGGGTCCATGGACCAAGGACCCACGTGGTTCCAAGTATGTTGACTGAAGCAAGAGGTGGTGAAATGGGTTTGATGTGGATGGAATGGGAAGTTATAAGCTGTTGGCTGATGGGTGTGCAATTTCAGATACGTGGGCTGTCCCCAAAAACTGATGCTCCAGACGGTCAAAAGCTGCTTCCCGTGGACTGAACCCAGACACTACTGGCTTAAGCCCATGTAACATGCAGACCCATTCATAGACCAGGTAATTCTTACCAGCTTTTCTCTGTTGCTTAAGTTCTACACCTGGCCCCTACCATTCCAGAATCCCATTATTCCCACTAGATCAGGTACATTAACTCCACTGTAGTGTCCGCCACCACAGTCTCTGCCTACAGAGCTGTAAAGCTCTTGTTGCCTTAGTGAATGGTGTTTCTTCACAGCCCTCATAAGGAGTGGCTAGCAGATTGTCCCCAGTGGAATCATATAAAATTCCCGTTTCTCAGAACCTTCAGGATTCTCTTCAGCGTTCTCCTGATGTCCTGGCATTCTGACCTCTTTAACAGCAGTCCATGGCTATGTTCTAGCTTCAGTTAGCCAGCGGAACAGACTTTCATACCATTCACAGGGGCTCAAACCAACCCAGTGAATCCCATATCCCAGATGAGATTGACTCATGTCAATGAATTCAGAGAGGCTGAGTCTCCTCTTCCAGCCTCCTTGGTCTTACGTCTGAAGAATCCACATCCACCGATGCTCACAGGCTCTGTCAGCCAAGTTCAGCCAAGTCTTTGAACCCTTTAGTGTATAGATGATCTCCTTGTAGAGCAGGTGTTATTCCTCCCCTTCTGGGATATTTGGGGATCTAACTCATCAGGGCCTAGAGGCAATGGGAGGTAGTGGGTGTGTGTCCTGAGACGAACGGGCATTAGTTTGGAAACCAACTTTTATGATTGTATCACTGAAAGACTTGTATGCTGAGGAGGACTGATTTTCTCAGAATGGGGTGAAGAGACAGGAGGGGATTTCAGTGAACTTAGAAGCTCAGTTCTTAACTTGATCCATGTCTGCCTTAATGTTCCCATTCTGTGATTCAGAGTCCCACTTCACTTATTTTAGTGCAACACACCTGAAGGGGTCAAGCATTTCCTTGGTGCTGTAACTCCGCTCATCCTGCAATCAGACTCTGGCTTAGTTATATGTCAGTTCTATCTACTCTGTGACTAGGGGTTGGGGGACCCACTCAAAGCTGTGTGGAGTGTTTTCTGGTTCTCTCAATATTCTCAACGTGTTCTCATATTCGTGTTCATGTTCACATTTGAATTCATGCTTTATTTTTCATTTCCCCTTTCCCCTGGTATGCTTGCTCTCTAGGGCCATCGGGAGAAGCAGCACCATCCCACCACCTTTACCACCACTATTGTGTCCACAGTGCCACGGACACCTACTGTCCTAGTAACTTGCCCTCCATCCACACACCGTGTTATGCTACCTATAATGCCAGTTGGAGTGATCCTGGCATGTGGAAGCTTGGCTAGGCAGTAGGCCCGAGTTACTCAATCCACTATTAATCTAAGTTTTGTTGTCAAGTTGTTTTCTAAGTATGTTAAGAATCTTGAGATGCGGAGATTATCCTGGGTTACGTGTAATTGCAAACGTCCTTAAGCAGGGAGGCAAGAGGGTCAGAGTAAGTAGTAGGAGATGCGACCTTGGAGTGACCCAAAGAAGGGGCCGTGAGCCAAGGAATGCAGGGGCCTCTAGAAGCTAAAAAGGCTTATATCTGCCTTTCACAATGGAGCCTGAATTCCCACCTTCTGGGCCACTTGTCTCTAACCAGCCAGCTGATTGGTCAATTAGATTTTTTTTAAAAAAAGACCCGAACACCTATTTTTCTTGTAGCCATTGCATTGCATTTTTAACTCCTCACTAATTCATCATTGTGGTATTGTGTAAAAGGCACTGAAGTGCCAAATGCAAAGTAAATACCGGAAAGAAAAAAAACAGACGTAGAGAGTTTAAAAAATATAGTCTCACGTTAACTCGTAGCAGAAATTTGTTCTAAGAATATGAAGTCTTCCTCTTAATACGAGGAAATGAAGCAAAACAAAATGCAAACAGCAAAAAAGTTGTAAATAAAGGCTGGAAGTCTTAGGACTGCCCGATGACTGGTGAGAGGTCCCCTGGTGGTCAGTTCAGAACCGACGCAGAATCGATGTTTGCATTCAGACACGCACGTTTGTTCTTTCAGCCGTCTAGAAAAGGAAGCCCTTTCTACAAAAATAAAGGTTCTTAGGAGTAAAACTGCACGCTAGGTGGTGCAGGGCTACTCACGCTGCAGCTGCGAGCTGGTCTGCAGCATTTACTGCCCGCGAGGAGGACAGAGGTGAGAGGAAGGTGTAGGAAATATACAGCGATTGGAATCTGAAAACAACCTACTTTGGATGCTTTGTGCATTTTGTATATGCTAAGAAACAAGACAGCAAGCCCCAAATGAAGTTATTATACTGAGCCCCATGTCACCAAACTGAGACCTAATTTCATTACAGTCTCTGCTCTCCCAGAAATGGAATCTTTTTTCTTCTTTTTTTAAATTGAAGTATAGTGGATGTACCAATATTATATAAGTTACAGGTGTACAATATAGTGATTCACAATTTTTAAAGGTTATACTCCATTTACAGTTATTATAAAATATTGGCTATATTCCCTGTGCTGTACAATAGGTCCTTGTAGCTTATTTTATACCTAATAGTTTATACCTCTTACTCCCCCTATCCCTCTAGTGCCCCTTCCCCCTTCCCTCCTCTCTCCACTGGTCACCCCTAGCTTGTTGTCTGTCTGTGAGTCTGCTTCTTTTTTGTTATATTCACTAGTCTCTTGTGTTTTTTAGATTCCGCATATACATAAGATCATACAGCATTTGTCTTTCTCTGTCTGACTTACATCACTTAGCATAGTGCCCTCCAAGTCCACCCATGTTGCTGCAAATGGCAAAGTTTCATTCTTTTTTTTTTTTTTTTTTAATCAGAAATAGAATCTGAAAGCAGTCAATCAGGAATGGCCGTCCAGCACCAGCGGGGTCGTGTGCCTGGTAGACCCCGGGCGTGCCCTGAAGGGAGTGACCTTGACACAACTAGCCTGCTGTTTGCTGGCGTCACCGCCTTGCTCCCGTTCCCTCTGCCTGCAAAGTCTCACTGTGTGCAGCCCCTCGGAGCGCCTTTCCGTCTGCGGGATGGGATGCCGTCCCATCCATGGATCCTTGAATAAAGCCCATAAGATCTCAAAATGTACTCAGCTGAGTTTTAGTTTTTAACCTATGTTTTCTCCACTTTATTTCTCTGAAACTTCATTGTCTTTTACCAAAGTATTTTCAGTCCGTGACAGATCGGAGGACAAATGAAGCAAAACCCCCAAAAAACCCCTCCAACCCTTGTCTGCCGCCAGGGCTACTTTCTTGCAGTGCTCAGCTTTGTCCACCAGGTGTCGCCTTAGCGCCAGAGTTGCTCCTGAAGGCTGGGGCATCCCGGGCGGGAGAGGCCGCGGGGGGCTTCCTCGCTGCGGTTAAAGGGTAGGAGAGAAGGCCAGCCCTAAGCAGCACAGTAGATCGCTCCCTGGTGTAACTCTTTATCCTCAGCAGGCAAACAGAGGCATGATCCCAGTGACGAGAGGAACGTTTAGGAGTGTCCCCGGGTCACTGCTCTCACGCCAGGGGCAGTCGCGGCCGACGGAGGGCGCAGGGCTGCCTGTGACGTCGGGGGCTGGCGGGCTGCTGGCCTCCAGACAGAGGTCTGAGCATGCGCCGTGGTCCTGCTTCTCGAACCCGAGCGCCTCAGAATCACCCGCAGGGCCTGTGGGCGCCATGGAGGCTCTGACTCGGCAGGTCCGACACACTCTGGGGACCACTTCCGCAGGAGTGCCCCTGTCCTGCGACAAAGCGCTCTGGCCTTGGAGTTAGACCCCGGCTCACAGCCAAGCCCTGCCTCTCAGATGACCGAGTGACCTGGGGCAGGTGACCTACAGGTGACCTGGGGCCATTGCAAGTCTCTGCCTCCTTACGTTTACATGGCGATGCTGATGGCGGTCAGAACCACTTGGGACAGTCCGCGTGGCAGTGGAGCCGAAAACCTGGTCTCCAGGGAGAATCTGGATTTTTGTGGAGCCTGAAGCCTACACAGTTTTGAGAACGAATACCAAAGTATACACAGAAGTGACTGCCAACTTCGTAAATGCATCCCACTAATTCCCCAATACATGTATACCAATCTCAGCTTCCACTTAGCTGTATCCCCAAACTGCTGCCATAACAAATTACAGTTAAAATATCCCATTTCACACACTGTATGAAAACATGACCATGGGAGTCCAGGGCTAGGACCCTTCTCAGGGCTTCCTTAAGAGGGGGTCCAGGTACAGGAAGGGTCTTGAGGCTTAAACCTCCTGAGCTTTATGGCTCAGCGGCCTCTGCCTGGAACATTCTAAGCCAGTGGTTACTCATGATTATTTGCTGGGCTCCTAATTTCAGCATGTGGCATTCATCTTCAATAAGTTTAAATGAGCTGAAAAAAGTGCAAGGGATCATTAACTTTTGTTACTATTTGGAGGCGATGTTAGTAGTATACTAAATATATATATGTATAATTTTTTTTTTTTAAATGAAGAAGTCACTTCTATTTGAAGTCAGAATTGAATTACAGAATGCAGGGACTTTGGTCTAGACGGAGTATTTTTTTAAAACTGTATTCAGCTTCTAAAGAGTTATGACAAATGAGGAACATAAAGTCAAGCAACAGATGATGAAGAAATTTGAAACCTGTAATTTACTGATTCATTTATTTCAGCACAGAACTCCATTTTGCTTAACCCAGTGGATCTTTTTCAAGTTTCAAGACAAAGACCAGATGACTAAACACCTTCTGTTAACATTGGAAACCAGCCACAGTCGAGGTGAGTCACCAAAATTCAGGGGGGAGAGGAGGGCTAGGGTGATGCCACGAAGGTCTCCCACCCTGTCACTCAGCCAGCACTGCTGAGTGTCCCCTAGCTTCTGTAAACCTTGACTGTTCTCCAGAGCTCAGAGAAGGTTAATCCTGACAGTTTTTGCCAGGTTTCTCAGTGTTACTTGGGAGGGATGGCCTCTGGGTGTCCCTCCTCTGCCATTTTTGCTGACATCACTCTAAAGATACATTAAATTATACTTTTAGTATCCATTTTCTGTCGTACAATCAATCCTAGCATGCACTGAGCAAGCAAGCATAGCGCCCGACTTTACATTTTACATGGGGGCTCCACTGCCAAACATCTGACTGAGGCTATACCCAGATGTATTCCATTGTCAGTTCAGCTAGGGTATTCATGTGCATCTCTTTACAAGACTTCTGTCCTTTATTCCTAGGCAAATCAACATTTATTACTGATTTACAGAAACTGGCATTTCTTCATTAGCTGTTTGAGTTATTTAATCCTCACGTGATCCCGTGCAATGGACATGAACTCACTGACAAAAATACACAGAGAAAGAGGAACTGTGTGGAAAGGCAGGTGGGAACAGGCAATTTCAGCCTTTCTGGAGCCATGCGGCGGAGTTTTTCTTGCCTTTGAAGCTCTGAGAGAGAAGATGGTAGTTGTGTTCAATCCTGTGGCATGTTCCTCGTTCAAGGCACACTCAGGACCACCAACATTGCTATGGGAAAGGTGAATCCCTGGGATGTGAGGCTTGTGAAAAGCAAAACACCTTCGCAGAAAAATTTCCATGTTAATCTGAGTAGCTTTTTTTATTGTCACACTATAACACAAGGATAGAATGGAGACTTTTGGAGCAAGAAGCCAGGATGTTTGGGGTCTAGACTGCTACTAACAAGCTCAGCAGGTCACGCCCCTCGCAGGGGTGGGAGACTTGAAGATTTCCTGCTGGTCCATCACCTCTTCAAGGACAGGCATCACATCTTTTCCTCTCCTGCCAAATAACTACATCAGTCTTTCATACTAATAGCTGCTCAATACATTTTCTAACAATAATAATATCAAATGACATTATATATGTTATACAATAACAACAGTAATACATGATTAATAGCTGCTCAATACATTTTCTAACAATAATAATATCAAATGACATTATATATGTTATACAATAATATAACAACAGTAATATATGATTAATAGCTGCTCAATACATTTTCTAACAATAATAATATCAAATGATATTATATATGTTATATAATAATATAACAACAATACATGATTAATAGCTGCTCAATACATTTTCTAACAATAATAATATAAAATGATGTATATGTTATACAGTAACAACAATAATACATGATTAATAGCTGCTCAGTACATTTTCTAACAATAATAATATAAAATGTTATTATATGTTATATAATAATATAACAATAGTAATAAACAATAGCTGCTCGATACATTTTCTAAATGCATGAATATGCCTGAGTGTCCTCATTTATAAAGAATAGAGTTTAGATTTAATGATCTTGGAGGTCTTTTCAGGTTCTGATATCCTAACACAAATCATTTAAAGCCAGTTAATCTAATTCATTTCTTACATATTCAATAAGCATTGCAAATTCTTTTTCTTTTATTTAAGAAACAATATTAAACATACGGAGAGGGCATTGCACTGGCTCCTGAGTTGGGCCTGACCTTGAACCCTGACTCCACCTTTACTGCTGGAAGGCTTTGGCCAAAGGTTGGGATCATGCCGATGTTAGAGTATCACTGTGCTGAGTAAACAACAGCAGTAATAATAATCAAAACAACAGTTCGTGGGTTTTGAGCCCTTGCTATAGGCCAGGAAACAGCCACACAGTGTAAGTTACAGATGTACACAGTCGGTCCTCTGTATCCACAGGTCCCGCATCCGTGGATTCAACCAACTGCAGCATCAAAAATAGTCAGAAAAAAAAATTCCAGAAAGTTCCAAAAAGCAAAGCATAACTTTGCCACATTGACAACCACTTCCATAGCCCTTATGTTGTATCAGGTATTATAAGTGATTTAGAGACGAGTTAAAGAGTCTGGGAGGAGGTGCCCAGGGCACATGTAAACACTAGGCCGTGATATATTAGGGACCTGAGCATCCAGGATTTTGGTGTTTGCTGGGGGTCGTCCCTGGAGACAGCTCCCCGAGGATACTGAGGGACGACGGTAGTGTATGCCATGTATGTTGTAGATAACGTATCTGTGTCACATGCCACACTCTTACCCCATGAGCAGGGGTCACTGAGGCGTTGGTGGTCTAGGTAGCCCAGCCAGGCCTGCGCAGGTGGGGTGGTGCACAGGGGCTTCCAGCCCCGGCAGGTTAGAATGAGGCTCTGCCAGCAGCGCGTGTCCACGGTGAGAGGTCCGTCCTGGCCGCACGGCAGGGCTGCCCCAGCCGGCAGGCGGCCAGCCGGCCCCTGAGGACCCCTGGCAGGGGAGACAAACGCCTACACCTAAGCACCTACCTAAATGATGTAAGGAAGGACTGATCAAGCGCAGTTGGGGCATCTGGGCTGGTGAAGGGGCCTGGAGGAGCTTTCCCAGGACGGGGCCTCCAGAGGCGCCTGGGAGGCCCTGACAGGTGACGGGAAGGGGACGGAGAAGGGCAGGGCGGTGGCAGAGCAGGGGCAGAGATGGTGATGGCGTCGGGGAGCGGGACTTCAGGAAATGAAGCGCGGGCACGTGGCCAGGCGGCGCGCGCCTGACTGTGAGCCCTGCAGGGCGCGAGGACGATCTGGACGCGCGCCTGCAGGTGCGGCCTGGACAGCATCTCGTGTGCCTTCCGGAGGCTCCTGCCTTTGGCTGGGCTGGACCCACCGCAGCTTTTGGCCGGGGATCCGAGCGGAAAGCAAACGGGTGTGTGTGCAGAGGCGGCCCGGACGCGTGGGCAGCCCCCGGGGGGGAACCCGGGCATCTGCTCCTCTCGCGCGCTCCCCCCGCCGCCCCGGCCCGGCGCTTCGAATCCCAGCATCATTCGGTCGCGTTTGCCACCTGCTGAACAATCTGAAAGTCAGGAGCTGTTGTCTCCTCAGCCTCCACCTTCACTCCGCACAGGCCGCTTGGCTTCGTAGAGTCATTTTCAAAACGCGGATGATGTCCTACGACTGCCCGTTCCATCTGTTCCTCCCTCTCGGAGGCCTGGCGCCTTCGCAGGGCCTGGGAGCAGGGCGCACGCCAGGAGAGGCTGGGGACGCAGCTGCGCGTTCTCTCCTGCCGCCCCGGACCATCTTCCCATCCATCCTTCCGCGCAGGACTGAAGACCACCTCTCCTTCTGGTGAGGCCAAGCCTTTGCTAATTCTCACATAAAGAAAAGGAAATAATGTGGACCGTCTTCCCATTACTATCAGTGGGCCAGCACGACAGTCCTAATAGACACCCAGGAACGTGTTACAACACACACGCACGCTGCAGCTCAAAATAAATCTTCCATAGGTACAGCTTGCTAAAACTCTGTATGTGATAGCTTATTTCTGTACATTTTATTTTTTAAAATAAATGCCAAGCTAAAATTCATGATAAAAATCGTTCTCACTTAAGAAATGGAGAATCAGTTCATTCACAACACGAAGCATCAAGGTCGTGTGAGTGAAAGTAACTTGGGGGTGCAGGTAAGCTTTGGGATTCTGTAGAAGCATTGACAGGTGTACATTTGATCACTAGAGTTTAAGAGCTATCAGCAAAGAGAAATGGAGTGTTTTTGAAATAGAAATATTTAACTGAAGTTTTAAGAAAATCACAGCTTTATAAGCTGCTGTTAAAAATATTATTCTTTTGAAGATATTTGTCATGTTTAATTGCCTGCAGATACACATATTTTTGCCTTCAACAGTAACACAACTTTTATAAAAATTATCCTAGATTACCATCCTTGCTTCTTTGATTTAGTAAATTCTTTTCTTGAATGTTTTAATATTTGCATCGGATGTCTATGGAGTGTGTGTTGTGTTTGCCAACTGAAGTAGAAACATTTAACACAGCTACCAAAGGTCTCAGTCAGCAACTAGCAAGAGCTGTCTTTTATTTTATAGTTGTAGCAAGAACTCCTCCTAGTGGACTTTCTCCAAATTATTTACTGCGTTTTCAGAAAAAGACCCAAAGAAAAGAAACAGCATGAAATCAATAAATCATAACAGCTGATATCTTTCACCAGTGGTGCAGAAAAATTTCTTTCTGTCTTTATGGAATAAATTGAACGAACTTACAAAGTACGTAAAACAAGTATGGGTAATCAAAAAAAAAAACCTAGATTCAATTTCTGGTTATTATCTACCTTACACCATGCTATTTATTTGGGAAACATAATTCTAATACCACTTAATTCTAATTACAAAATTATTCAGACGCATAGATGAATATGTTTGCATTTACTAGGTGTACTCTGGATATTTGTGAAATTGCTTGAAAAGGTGTTTTTAACAGCTATAGAACAAGCTAAATGTTAAATGCCTGATTCTTAAAGAAGACTATGTGCATGGTGACTACTAATTTTTACCTAGTCAAAACTGTACCCTCTGAACATCTCCTAACTGCTAGGCAACGCAAAGCAAAAACTTCAAAAATAATTTGTCAAATTATAGCATTTTAATACACAAGCAATAAACTAAAGTCTATGATTAAAAAAGATATTATATATGGGATAACTTCTAGTATGTTTACTCTGAAAGCAAGAAAAGAATTTAGCAGAAGATAACATAATTGCAGTTACACAATTGTAGACACAAGACACTTTTTAATTCTACTGGTCAGATCCTGTTTAGCTTCTTCCCAGAACTCTGCTGGCTATTTTCTCCAAAATCCTATTTACTAAATATACACGTGAAGTAAAATCCCAGACAGGATTGTGGGTCTTTGACTATAGGATTTACTTTTACTGTATTTACTACAACATTGCTGCATTAACTTCTTTCTTTCTTTCTTTCTTTTTTTAATAGAAGTATAGTTGATTTACAATGTTGTATTAACCTCTGCTGTACAGCAAAGTGATTCAGTTGTACAAATATATACATTCTTTTTGATGTTCTTTTCCATTATGGTTTATCACAGGATACTGAATACAATTCCCTGTGCTATACAGTAGGACCTTGTTGTGTATCCATTCTATATATAATAGCTTACATCTGCTAACACCAGACTCTCAATCCATCCCTCCCTCCACTCCCCTTCCCCCTTGGCTTGTAGCTTCTTTCTTTTAGTATCTGCAAAATGATTCTTAAGTAGGGAGACACTTAGCCTTAAACATTATTACGAGCTGAATAAACACAGATCTTATCAAAGAGTTTACTTAATAAATAATAAAATGAGACATTTAAAAAAAAGCTAGATCCCTCCAGCTCACTAAAATGAAAAAGACCTTTCACTGGGGCACCCTGCTTCCTTGTTATCCCTCTTACACACAGATCAATTATAGTCCCTGACACAACCCCAAACGTTCGGGTACCAGAAGCTGTAAGCCACGCCTCTGACTCAATGATTTCTTATTGGTTGTTCAAATGGTGCAAATGGTTTTCTGAAATGAAGCTTTTTGTGATTAATGCACCTCAATTCTGCAATTCAGTGAACGCATTTTCATATTTTTTATTACTGACTATAGCTTGTCTTTAATCATGAGACACATTCTGTACGTGGAACATATTGGAGGCACATATTAAGCATTACTGCTTTGAAACCTGTTGGCTTATTACCACTTTCAAAGACCGCACTCTTTTACCCAGGATCTGAACAAATTTATCATTTAATTGGTGCAGGTGGAGTGCTAAATGTGAACTAAACAAACATAACACCGTCTCACGTGGTCTATGTATCCCAGTCGTGATGTGTTCAGACGGTTCTGTTTTAAGGAAGAAACAACTGTTCCATCCAGGCTGGGTTTTCACTGGGGCAGGAGAACCGTGGGTACATCGGTGGCCGGTGGTTACACAGAATACGGCTTTACAGGAACCTGCCATACACATGCGAGGGACCAGCATGGCAGGGTGATTGCCGGCTTGCTTTGTTTATGACACATATTACTTTCCGTTCGTTACCTGCGGTCCCCCCAAGGCATCGCGTGTGGTCTGGTTCCCGGGTCAGAGGTCCTGAGTGCCCCCAGACCCCGTGGCTCTCCATCTAGAGCTGGGAGGCCTCGTCAAAGCAGAGGGTGCTGGGCCCACCCCGGAGGGCAGGGCGGGGCCTGGGCAGATGCATTTCTAACAGATTCCCAGGAGATGCAGGTGCCCCTGGATCGAGGCGTTTTGAGGAGTACTTGTGCTATCTGAATATTACCTTCATCAGGCCCAAGATAAACCCCACATCGTCCGCATGGATCTCATTTTCTTACTTTTTTAACCAGGTTATGGGGTTACAGTGTGTCAGGGCCTGAGATGGGTCTTCCCCGGGAGGATCACATGCGTTCTCACAAAGCCTTCGGATGCAGTGGGAGAGCGTGGAGCCCCGGAGAGCGGCGGGCGTCCGAGGCTGGGAGTTGCAGGCGAAGAGGTGCTGGGGCAGCAGAGCACAGAGTCAGGAAGAGCTGTCCCCTTGCCAGGGTGTGGAGTCTCGGAGGGCAGTTCCCGAGCGCTCCTGTCTCTGGAATTCTCATTTCAGGAGCCGGTGAAGAACCCCCTCCAGACTCCCACCGACCTGGAGCCTGTCTCTCCCCTCACAAGCAACATCGCATTCGGCAAATTACTGGATCTCTCTGAGCCTCCATTTCCTAATTTCTGAAGTGAGGAGAATACAACAAACTCAGCGATGCTGTTGAAAATGTAAAGAAAAATGTCAGGACACTTCCCGTGATTCGACACAAATCCCCAGCAGCTGAAAACACCATGGAGACAACAAAGGGATAGAGACCTTCCATCGCTAAATCCTCCGAGGTGACACTAAGGCCAGTGTAAAGTCTGGCTTCAGATAACTTGTCCCGTCCGTCCTAGAGGGAAGCAAATACCTTGAATGAGCTGCATGGAGTAGCTTGCTATGTGCTACCATCTTGTCAATATTAGAACAAAAGTCACGCCACCAGACTTGCTGATCCCCTGTTGTAACAGTTTTAGATGTTTTCCATGCAGTGTGATCAAGAGAACATTCATTGAACAAATATTTATTGCACACCCACTATGTGCCAGGCAGTTTTTCAGCCTCTCCGGCTGCAGCAATGACACCCGATGCACCTGCTCAGACCAGTTTAACTTCCTGTAAGCAGCATTCCTTCATGTGCAGGAAAGTTTTGGTGATGCCTTGTGAAGGACTCGGAGTCCTCAAATAGTTATATATATTTTATTTTATTTTATTTTATTTATTTATTTTTGGCTGTGCTTGGTCTTCGTTTCTGTGCGAGGGCTTTCTCTAGTTGCGGCGAGCGGGGGCCACTCTTCATCGCGGTGCACGGGCCTCTCACTGTCGCAGCCTCTCTTGTTGCGGAGCACAGGCTCCGGATGCGCAGGCTCAGTAATTGTGGCTCACGGGCCTAGTTGCTCCGCGGCATGTGGGATCTTCCCAGACCAGGGCTCGAACCCGCGTCCCCTGCATTGGCAGGCAGATTCTCAACCACTGCGCCACCAGGGAAGCCCCTAGTTATATATATTTTAAATACTTATCCACAACCGGTTTTAACACAAAGGCAATTAGGGTCTCATAGTGCTTTAATATTATTTACTTGGTGATAAGAAACAGTTAGATAGGGCTTAATACGATTCATTGGGGGCTCCTTTATTTCTAAGGCTAGAGCTTCCCAGGCAGTGGCAGGCCTGGGAGGGCCGGGGATGAGCAGGGATCATGGAGCAGAGCCACGGGAGGGGGCAGGCCGGCCCTTAGGACTAGCGGATCTGCACTGAACATTGGTCTTTGGCCATTGGCTACATGGGAGCTGTCTGTCCTTTGACCTGACCCATCAGCAAGCTATAGGTGACATTTATTCTGCCTTAGGAATTGTTTCTTTACTTTCCATGCCCTTTATTTGTGTAGTATCTTCATCCTGTACCTTTTCTTAGACTGTTTTGCAGATAAAGTTGGGCTCCATGAAGAGGGGCTGTTTGGAGGCTTCAGTGGAAACTCTCAGAACAAAGTTGCATTGCAATGTATCCTTTAGGTAACGCCCCTCCGCCGCCTTGCTAAGATGGATGGTGAAGTGTAAGGACACGGGTGATGTCTGATAATGCTGGTGAGAAACGTGGTTTCAATCACGCCCTGAATCCTCAGGCATCCTGGTATATATGTGTATATTTTGAAATGATTAGCACGATAAATTTAGTAAATATCTGTCACCTTATAAATATAATTTTTTTCTTGTGACAACTTTTAAGATCTTAGCAAGTTGCAAATACACTGTAAAGTGTTGTCAACTGTAGTCCCATCCTCTACCTTCCATCCCCAGGACGTATTTATCTTATAACTGGAGATTTGTACCTTTTGACCACCTTCACCCATGTCACCCACCCTCCACCCCCGCCTCTGGTGACCACCAATCTGTTCTTTGTATCTATAAATTCAGTTTTTGTAGATCCCTCACATAAGTAAGAGCATACAGTATGTCTTTCTCTGTCTGACTTATTTCACTTACCATAATGCCCTCTAGGTCCATCCATGTTGTCACAAATGGTGGGATTTCCATCTTTTTCATGGATGAGTAATATAGTCCATTGTATGTACACATCAGGTCTTTACCCATTTATCCGAGAGGCGGGGAGCGGCCCAAGTGGAATGTTGTCCGGCACCCTCCCTGCCCTGGGGCAGCCTGGCAGCGACATGAACCCATCCACGTTCTCAGATCAGGTCAGTGATGTGGGATGATTATTACTAACAGCACTGCCAGCTTGGAGCTTGCTGCGGGTACTATTCTCCTATCATACGTATTAGAGCATTAAAAGCACTGAGAAGTCCTGCAGTAGACACATTTGCTTAACTTCACTTAAGCCAGTGTTTCCCAGACGTGTTTGACCACAGGCCACTTAATCAGGCCCACAGATCTGAGGACCACGGCTCTACGGGGGAGGTCAGGGTCCCTCACCTTTCAGGCATCCTGTAACCTAAGCAGGTACCGACTGGCTGGAGTTGCCCAGCTGTCAGAACTGTGCATTCATTCGTCCATCCATCAGTTTGTACCGAGGGCCCATCCCGCCCAAGGACCGTTTCAGGCCCTCAAACGCCCTCAAAGTGTCCACTGCAGGAGGAAGCAGAAGGTGAGGGCACAGGTGTCTGACTGCAGGCAGAGAAAGATGGGTGCTCTTCCTACCCGGGGCTGAAGGGAGGCCTCTGGACGGGTGATGGGTGAGCAGAGGAGGAGGGAGCCCCCAGGAGGCCTGGGAAGAGGTTTCCAGGTAGAGGGCATGAGGGCAGCGCCGGCCTCACCTGCCCTAGGAATGGGGGAGGGTGGTGACCCGACTGCAGGAAGGAGGGCAGTGGTCTGCGAGGGGCCTGGGGTGAGACAGACAGGCCCCCAGGCCACTGCAAAGGCCTGGGACTGGGCCACAGGGGTCGTGGATCCACGGGAGGGCCCTGAGCAGGATGGCAGGTGGCGTCTTGGCAGGGATCCCGTGGCAGGTGTGTGCAGGGCAGAGGCAGGGGTGGAAGCAGGGCAGGGTTCAAGGCTTTCACTCTAATCCAGGCAAGAGGCTGCGGCCTGGGCCAGGCTGGTGGCAGTGGCCACAAGGAAAAGGAGCTGAAATCTGCAGCTACTTCTCAGGTTGAACTGAGGGTTGGCTGATGCGTTAGGCGTGGAATCCATTTAAGATCACAGTGTTATTGCCCACAGGAAGTTCGATGTGCAAACAGACGGCACGTGCTCGCTGGTTTCCCAGCACCGCTCTGGGTCGCTCAGGCTCTACCACTCACCAGCTGCGTGTCTGCAGCTTCTCCTTGGAGTGCCACTGCCCGGGGTGAGACTGGACCAGAAGGGTCCAGGGCCTATGACCCCGGCTCCACGCCCATGATTTCCAGCATCCATAGGAGGCTATTTGGATGTGGAAAGGCAGCTCCGTACATGATTAACCACAGTTAAGAACATGTATATCAATTAAATACATATAATTAAAGAAGTGGATGTTGGGAAAGGGGAAAAGTTTGGTCTTTCAATAGAAGTTTATTCTGATACGTGAACATGGGAATCCAGACGCTCAGGGGACAGAGAGGACATGGGGAGGCGTCTGCCTGGACCCACATCCAGGGAACCCGGTGGAGTGCTGAGCAAACGGGCAGCCCCAGGTGGGCAGAATTCAGCTTTTGTTCGGTTGCCTGGATGCGGTGCAGGAGGCATGACTTTAGAATCCTCTCCCCGCGTCCTGCGGAAGCTGGGTGGCCAGGTGCCCTCAGTCTGAAGTAATTAAACACCCCTCCCTCCAGTGGCAGGAACTCCCTCCTTGAGAAACAATGCCAAGCTCTTGGAAGAGAAATGCAAAGAGAGGAGGAGAGAAAACAAGCGACCTCAGTGAGGTAGGTTTTCTTGAATCAAGGTGGAATGCGCTGTGGTTCGGTGACCTGTGTCTCGGGGTGAGACGCCCTTGGGGAGTTCTTCCCGGGAGGGGCCGGGGGTGGGTGGGTCAGGCGTCTTGGCGGGGGGCACACACCCCCATGGTGACCATTCACGCTGCAGACGTGGTGGGCTTTGCATGGCTGGCAATCTTGGTGGACAATGCAGTTTACGAGCCTGGCACGCTCTTCAGATGTGGACTTTACCTAAGTCAATAAAGCCATCTGTCTGGTCAAAGTTTTGTTTTGTACTGAAGTGGCTTCTTAGGAAAACGGCTAAGCATTCAGCTGTTTCAGGAGAAACAAGAAACACCGGCTTGCTTTTCCTCTTTTTATCTTTAAGGAAAATAACCTCTTTAAAAAGAGTGAAGAAAAATCTCCAGAATTCAAGTCAGCAGAGTGTACCTTTATTTTAAAGACAAACGCTGGGGTGGTTTGAGGATTTTTTAAAAATTGGTCTAGTTTTTAAAGTGTGGTACAACCATGGAACTAAGAAAAACTATTTTTAATCACATATTTACAGAAAGCCATGTTATATATAATTTATCTATCTATAAACTTTACAAACTGATATAACCACAGTTAAACATTAAATATTAATTTGCCATACTCTGCATTGCAAATTAAAATTTTCTCTCCCTGGACTAATGCATTTTAAAATTCTTTAAGTCATTGTGTGAAGTGGCTGAGGGGTTGTTCTCACACTTTTTATTTTTATAATTACTTAGTCATCCCCATTGAGGGAATGTGTCATTGTAGATTGAGTGAGGCCATAAATCAAATATAGGAAGCTGTGGTTAGCTGCTCAAATGAAAACCAAGACAGTTTTCATTTTAGAATTGAAATTAGCTTATGCTAAATTTTGATTCAAAATCAAAAAGAACTATTTTTTTAAATTCAGGAAAATTCAAGCTTCAAAGTTATTATGAAAACTTAATTTCTTTTGGAAATTAGAGTATCCTGATAATATAAGGCTAGAAATAAAATGGCAAAAAATATTATTAACAAAAGCACTTTTGAACAGATCCAGATTCAGTTAGTTGGATTAAGATTTTAGGTATCTAACTTCTTGATCAAATAAAAGTAACAGACAATTTGGTAACTTACCTAAATTATTTAAATTTTGTCAGCTTCCAAAGAGAAACAATATTCAATTAAAAAGAAAATCTATTGAGGAAAGTATTTTTTGATGAGTCTTTAAATCCACATAGACATCTTCATTCTAAAGTTGATAATTTTATATGCTGGATTTGTTACATAGTTGTTCAGACAGAATGCTGTCTATTTTATTGATATATATACAATTTATGAGCTTTTATAAATTACGCTTTGCATCTTTCTTGAGTCCAATGCTTTATGAAGTGATGGGAAAGCTGAAAGAAGGAAACATCACACTGATGGATAAATTGGCTTCATGCCTTAGGGAACCCACATCACCTTGACTCGCACATGGTCACCAAATGGCAAGAAAAACTGGTAGGAGATATTGTAGCATCGTAGCTTTGAGTGTTATTCAGAAGGGGCGCAACAGACACAAGTAGAAAAGTGAAGCATTAGAAGGCTGATCTGGAATCCATCCATTACGAGCTTTTAAAGTGGATCATTCACAAATGTCGACACTCTATTAGTAACAAATTATTTGATGCTACTTGGGTTTGTGTGCTACAATGGGCTGTGACTTATCAGCATGTCTGGATTTCATGGGTGAGAACCACTGACTTAGACAAGCCACTCAGTCTTTATTTGCTTCAGTTTTCCTTCTCTGTGTGCTGAGTCACTCTGGGGATTTTTTCGGTGCGTGAAGTTGTCGATTTCACTATTGAGTATTGGAGGACTCACTATTTTTTAAAAAATTTATTTGATTGAAGTATAGTTGATTTACAATGCTGTGGTTAACTTCTGCCATTCAGCAGGGTGATTCAGTTATACATGTATATACATTCTTTTTCATATTCTTTTCCATTATGGTTTACCACAGAATATTTTATATAGTCCCCTCTTCTATACAGTAGGACCTTGTTGTTTATCCATTCTTTTTTAAAATCTAATTTAATTAATTTATTTTTTATACGGCAGGTTCTTATTAGTTATCCATTTTATACGTATTGGTGTATACATGTCAATCCCAATCTCCCAATTCATCCCACCCTCCCCCCTGCTTACCCCCTTGGTGTCCATACGTTTGTTCTCTACATCTGTGTCTCTATTTCTGCCCTGCAAACCGGTCCATCTGTACCATTTTTCTGGTTCCACATATATGCATTAATATACGGTATTTGTTTTTCTCTTTCTGACTTACTGCACTCCATGTGACAGTCTCTAGGTCCATCCACGTCTCTACAGATGACCCAGTTTCATTCCTTTTTATGGTTTCCATTCTTTATATACTAGTTTGCATCTGCTAATCGCAAACTCCCACTCCATCCCTCCCCCCGACCCCCAGCAACCACAAGTTTGTTCTCTATCGGAGGACTCACTATTGAATGTTGATTATTGACCATTGTTCCTTTTGACCAACTGAATTTTGGGTGCAAGTTAAACCCATTTTTTCCTTGTTCCTTGCTCTGAAAATATCCATGTAGGAGAGATAAAGAGTGGACTTTATGGGTCAAAATAACCAAAAGATTCTTAAAGATCATCTATCTGGTCTATCCCTCTCTCTCCAGTCTACATTCTATACACTATTTAGAAATAGTCTGCATTATGCTTAGTGCTTTAGTAACTTTCACTTTATTAGCTGCATTATTTTAAAGCAGAAACAAATGTTTTGTATAGGTATTAAGCAATTTTCTCTCTCGTAAGGCATTTCCAGCTATGAGTAGTTTCGACACGCAGGCAGGTGGAAAGTGCTGGGTCAGTGGGCTGTGAGTGCCTCGTGCCCTCAGCCGGGCGGGTGGTGTGTAACAGAGATGTCTAGGCAGGTAAACTGGATTGGGTTATGGAATGGATTTATCACAACTTGTAAAGGTGTGGATCTTATTCTCCAGGTGGGTGACACGTCTACCTCGTTGCTAGCTTTGGTAGCGGGAGGGTGAAAGGTGAAGAGGTCACAGGTCGATTAGCAGGTTCTTGCAAAGTCTGGCAAGATATTATGAGGGCTCAAATCACGGCAGCTGAGATGAGAACCAACAGAGAAATTTCTTTCATTGATGAATCTGTGGGATTTTATGGCAAATTCAATGCTAAATACAAAGGAGAAAGAGAGATGGAAACCTCAGAGGAGTTTATCGTGGGTACACGATGATGTCATTAGCTCCAGTGGGAGTTGACGTGGAGTAATATGGGAGAACTGGGATGAGGATGACATATTAGTGTGAAAACTACCCCAAAAGTCCCATGGACTATCCTACGTCACAGAGGAGTTTTAAACGCTACGAGCCACGAGCTGTGAGGTCGAACAGCCCTATCCAAGGTGTAGCCAGCGCTGAACCACTTCCTCCATTGCATTTCACTTCTTCATCTCAAGTCGAGACTCTGTCTACCTCCTGGATAGAGATTCATGTCAGGTCTTGCAAGAGTTATGAACCTAAACAGCAGCTTTTACTGACAAAATGCCCGTGGTGGAGTAGACTGAGTTAGAATCCCTGCCTTTAAGTATTTATACCGTTTGAGTCATGCCAAGATTGTCACTCTGAACGTTGTTTCTGGGTTTAGCAGACGGAGGCTTTGGAAACCAAATAGTCTGTGTTGTCCTCTGACAGAATCGCACATCTCACAAACTCATTTCAAGCACCTCCTGCAGGACTTCCCTGCAGTGGGAGAAAGTTCGCAATATTTATTGAGTATCTACAGCATTTTAACAATTCAGAGAGAGCATAACATACGTTATATTTTGCTATCTGTGTAAATTAGCGGCAATTTTACCAAATGTTAAAAAATTTTCTGCAGTATGTTGAAAGATCAGGTACATTGCTTCGTGTTTAAATTTATTTAGGTGTCGTTACATTAATTTCCATACTTCCTTAAAGGTTGGACCATTTCAGAATGTCACTATCAAGGTAGTCATTGTCTAGAATTCTCGTGAGCTGAATAAAAAAAAAAAATGACGAAGGTTCATTTTGACTATCGGATTTAATATTTATTTTCCTGCTTATGATGGAATTCCTGTTCCTAACCGTGTAGCTGAAGGGATGATTTTGTGCATGTAAACCAATGCAAAGTTGCTCATGCAAATGTTTTTGAAATGGCTAGAGTATTACTCTGGCTGATTTGACTGCTATTTTGGATCTTTTTTTCCTGTTCTATTGATGCACTTGCTTTCCAAGTAAATTTCCAAAAGTCAAATACATTTCAGGTTTAACACACCTATTTTTCCTTGATTCTAAAATAACATATTATCCAATCTATTCTGATGAATGTTTCAAAGGTATTTCAAGCAGCATTCAGAATTTCAAGCCACATTTCAGAATTTATGAAGTCTATGAACCGATTTGAATCTTTGCCAGCAAGTGCTATAAAAGTTGACCTTTAAAGTTTTACAAATGTTCAGTTACTTTTCCGCCCTTTCTGATTGTTGCTTGAAGCAGAAGACGTTTTCAAGAAAGAGTCTAACCAAGACGTTTTGAAAGAGATCCCTATGATTCTTGCTTACGTTATTTCTATAGCAACTAGTGTGCCAGGGTATTTGCTTTTCAAATATATTTGGTTACAGGTATTAATACGCCCCAGAGCTGGTACAAACTGTTTAATCCTAAAACTAACCATAAACACCTGTCCTAAACTTTAACGGTAATAACATTACGTTGTTATTTTCCAGACTTCATAAGCAGGACAATAAGAAATTGCCATTGAATAGAGGAAAATATGAGTTGCTGTATTTTTGGTAAACAAATCTTGCTTCTGAATGCAAGTTGTATGACCCCCGGGCTGAGACTTGTGGTAGATATTTTTCTATTGCCATTTTCCTAGCGATTACATATTTTAAGTTTGTTCAACATTGAACAAACTTAAAATTGAACACACAAACAAACAGCTATTTTTAATACCATGGAATCTAATTAAAAGACCCCAGACTGAATTCTTTGGTTTGGCTTTTAAGGACCTTCCAGTTCATTTGCTTGTTATTGTTGTTGTATTTAAATCATACTCTCTACTAGTTTTGAAAAGTAAATATAACAGTTTTCATAATCTTTCTGCAAAAGTGGTCTTAGATTTTTTTAAAAAAAGGTCAAAAATTTCATTAGAGATGTAAGTAGATATTTGCCACTTCACTCCATTGTGTACACTTACAACTGGGGCTGGGTTTAAAAAAATAATGTGCTTTAAAAAACAAAAAGCTAAGGGAAGACTCATCTTTAACTTGTTTTTCATTCCAAGAAACTCCTTGCATATTTTGATCAACTTGGATTGTGGCTAAAAATCTTTATTTACAAAGTCAAATTTATCAGCAGACACAATCATGAATCTCTTACACAGCAAAAGGAATTTTTTAGGATTTTAATTTTCTCTCTTGATTATTCATGTAACTATACTACAACTCTATTGATCCTTTTTTTCTTTCCCTAATCTCTTTTTTAAATTTATTTTTATTTTTAATTTTAATTTATTTTAATTTTTTAAATTGAAGTATAGTTGATTTACAATGTTGTATTAGTTTCAGGTGCATAGCAAATTGATTCAGTTTTATATATATATAAAAGAATGTAGATATATATATATACTTTTTCAGATTCTTTTCCCTTATAGGTTATTACAAAATACTGACTATAGTTCCCTGTGCTATACAGTAGGACCTTGTTGTTTATCTATTTTATATCTAGTAGTGTGTATCTGTTAATCCCAAACTCCAAATTTATCCCTCCTCCCACCTTTCCCCTTTGGTGACCATAAGTTTGTTTTCTATGTCTGTGAGTCTGTTTCTGTTTTGTAAATACATTCATTTGTACCATTTTTTTAGATTCCACAAATAAGTGATATTATATGATATTTGTCTTCTCTGTCTGACTTCCTTCAGTTAGGATGATCATCTCTAGGTCCATCCATGTTGCTGCAAATGGCATGATTTCGTTCTTTTTTGAAGATGAGAAAGGGATTTCTATATTAATCCAAGTAGGACATGGTTAAAACTAGTTTGAAACATATTGAACCCAGAGACCACATTATGGTAGTTAGGCATGGATTTAGTTTGTTTGTTTGTTGTTGTCTTAGTTTTTAGCTTTTCCATGAACACTAATTTCTAAAATAAAACTTATCCTAGTTCATCTGGGGCCCAAATACTATTTAAACTCAGTAATATATGTATGAATTTTGCTTCTTTCATAATAGGTTAAATAACTAAAGGTAATGTAAAGGCTAATGTCAAATACTTCACCGAATAGTGCTTTATAAATAAATCTTTCCGTATTCCGTATGATTTTTTTCCCTGATGTGCTCTGCTGCTGGCCCCTCCCCTCAGAAGGCTCTACTCAGAAGCTGGGGAAGGGATATCGGGGGTGCTGACTGACATTCCGCCTCTTGGGTTTTCATTTACTGTCGATACCATTGACCAGTGATACCCTCTGATGAATTAAGTGACTCTAATGGTGTAGATATAAAGAGCAATTAAAAGAGTCTTTGCTCTTTAAAATGACATGTTAGAGTCTTTACAGTCATTAACAGAGAAAAGATGTCCAGCTTTTCAACAAAACATGTTACTTAGTTTCTGATTGTCTTACATGAAGAACTAAATGCAAACCACCTGCCCATGATAAATAAATCCCGTGTACATTAGCATGAAAGTTTTGAATATGAACAAACAGGGGAAAAGGAGAACTTACAGCAGGACTGAAGTTGGAGTCACGTGGTTTCAAAGTTTGTGGAAAGTTTTTTTCCTTTTTTCACGTTCTGTGTGTGTGTCAAGGATTCACAGGTGAATCCTTCAAAGTTGTCAACTACGTTTCTCTTCAGCTGGTTTGGAGCTGGTTTTCCAACTGCTTTCACAAGTAAGATTTTTAAACAATTTTAAAGAAATGATACTCTGGCTTTTTTCTTCAAAATTTAAATGGAAGTGCAGTTGTGGTTTCCTTGCTAAGAATTCTCCTTTTTCTGTCTCTCATTTTCTTTCTGACACAAGTTTATTGGGACATTTTAAAGTTTTACTGCCTGGGTAAGAAATGGTCTTTCTTTGTAGTGTAAGATTATTGATGTTTGGTTTGGGATGCTTTTTTTTTTTTTTTTTCTGTGTTATTTTTGACTAGTTTGTGCTGACTTTTAAAGGGAACTTAATAGTCACTACTTGGTATCGTTTATACTTGGTGAGTAAAGTTCGAAGAAAATTGATAGATGTGTCCATAAAAGCATGTATCTGTGCTGCATTACCTGATCCAAGCTGGGGACGGGGATGTGAAAGTATGTCCAAAACCTTGCTCCTCTTATTAAGTTAGGAAATCTATATTTTTTCCAAATCTCAGTGAGTCACTCGCCTCTCATGGAACTGCGCTGTGTTACTCACCAGCACTTCGGCCACAAGGCTTCCTAAAATCCCAGGACACTTCCTAAGGCACAGACCCCAGGAGCCTTACTGGGCTGGTCCCCTTCCCCCCTCCTCCCCCAGACCTTGTGCTTCAAACTCAGAGCCCCTCACCACCTCTGGTTGTGTATCTCTTCACATGTGGCCTTGGACATTTCATGGATTTGTGTTTGGGCTGCTCACCTAAATTTAAGAACCTCTTGGGACATATATTGTGTTGTCTTCTTTAAAAGTGTTTTTCCATCACTAGCTATCCTGAAGTGATGTCGTGTTGCGTGAAAAACAGACATTCAAAGCATTATTGCTAAAGGGATGAAGTTAAATGTCTATTTGTAAACAATTATTGTTATTTTTTTGATACCATAAAATTCTCTTATGAGTTCTGTTTATTTTTTGACTCTGATGGTGAAATATCTGTCCCATAATCCATGTAAAGTTTGTGATAAAAAATATCTTCTGTCTTCTACAGAAGAAAAGGTGTGAGGTGACTGCTTTTTCCCTAAAGCAATAATTCACAAAACTAGTTGGTAAAGACCCTTGTGGTGCATGATCACCTACACTCATCACTACTAAACCGTAAATCCACTCTTTTCTTCATCTGTTATGGAGATAGTAGAATAATGGGTTGCTCAATGCTGGTGATTAAATAAATTTATATTTGGTTGGATTCCAGGGAGTCAGCAGAGGGTGACCTTCTGTTAACATTTCATATCTTTCCTGCTTAGGCAGAGGCTCCAGAGTCCCCGGCTGAAATATGTCCTGATTTCTTTAAAATGAGCCTGTCCTTGATTTATTTTAGTTACTTCGAAGAGGTGCCTGAAATTATTTTTATGGTTATAAAACATAAAATATAGTATCAGAGATATAGAACTAGTTGAACAGAGAGATACTAGTAGTAAACAAATTAGATGGTTATCACTAATGATTGTGTTAAAGACAGAAACTATTATAGGGGCTAATCTGAGTAATAAGGAAACAACTGTCTCATTTAAAAAAAAAAGATAGGGTCCATTACAATGAGACACCGACTCTAGTTTTAAAAAATGCAGTTAGAAAATATGGGGAAGGGAAAAGAAGTTTTATGATTCCAGGGTGCTTATCTAAGAGTACTAATTATCACTTTTTTGGGGGCCATGCCCCATGGCCTTCCGGATCTCAGTTCCCCAACCAGGGATTGAACCCCAGCCCTGGCAGTGAAAGTGTGGAGTCCTAACCACTGGACCACCATGGAAGTCCCGGGGTCACTGCTTGAAGTGCAGGACAAATTTGGCTTTGAGCTTCCTGTTGGCAAATAGTTATCATATTTACACTATCCATATAAAAATAAACCAGGCACTAAGGATAAGTAAAGCTTTTCCTGAAAATGAAATCAGTGGGATGGCTATCTTGGGTTCTCATAATTTGGACACTGAATGACACTGGTCTGTGGGATCAATACATCCTTATAATATTTACAGTAACGATTTCTTACACGTTTCTCATAACATGCTTCAGTCGTTCAGAGCACAATGCCGGTTCTAGGGAGAGACCATAGGATAGTCTGTCTGCTATTTTGATAAGGCTCTTTTTAGATGTATAAGACTCTGGTTTGATCCAAGGATCTATGTATCTTTCAGGGAATGAATCTTTTTTTTTTCTAGTAGCAGCAGAAAAAAAAGTTCCAGTTTTTTTCGTGAGCTAATGTTTTTATTTTGAAAAACTGCAAGCATATCACAAAGTTGAAAGAACTTTACAGTAAAAGGCTATTTACCCACAACTGAGATTCAGCCATTAACTCTTTTTTTTTTTTTAACTATTTTAAAATTATTATTTATTTATTTATTTTTGGCTGTGTTGGGTCTTCGTTTCTGTGCGAGGGCTTTCTCTAGTTGTGGCGAGTGGGGGCCACTCTTCATCGCGGTGCACGGGCCTCTTACTGTCGCGGCCTCTCTTGTTACGGAGCACAGGTTCCAGACGCGCAGGCTCAGTAGTTGTGGCTCACGGGCCTAGTTGCTCCGCGGCATGTGGGATCTTCCCGGACCAGGGCTTGAACTCGTGTCCCCTGCATTAGCAGGCAGATTCGCAACCACTGCACCACCAGGGAAGCCCCAGCCATTAACTCTTTATTACGCTTGTTTTATCATGCCTGTCCCTCTATCTGTCCCTCCATCTATCAAAGTAAATTGCAGACATCTGTACACTTCTCCTTAAATACTTCAAATCATTAGAGTTCAATATCTGTTTATAATTTTTGTTATAAACAAGTATTATATTTTATATAATATTATATCAAATATATATTAGATAATGTAGAATATCTAACATAATATATAATATGCATTATATATTATATAATGTTTTTTATGTTTTAAGTAAAATTTACATATAATAAAATATACAAATCTTTAGTGTGCATGAGTTGACTTTTAAAGTTTACATATATTTGTGTACCCAAAGAACACTGTCCTTACCCCAGAAAGTTCCTCATACACCTTCCCCGTGCGTGAATTCCCATCCCTAACACCCAGAGGCAATCACTGTCATGATGCTTTCCCACCAGAGATTAGGTTTGCCCGTTCTAGAAATTCATATAAATGGAATCATACAAGTTGTATTCTTTTGTATTGGCTTTTTCCACTTAGCGTTATGTCTTGAGGTTCATCCAAATTGTTGTGTGTATCATCTTTTCGTTTTTAGATGCTGAGTATTATTCCATCCTATGAATATATCACCGTTTGTTTATTTATTCTCTTACTGAGGGCTGGTCGCCTAGGCTGTTTCCAGATTTGGGCTATTCCAAACAAAACTGCTTTTAACATGCTTGTTTGCATTTATTTTGGATAAATATCTGAGTGTGAAATTGTTGGGTCATAGAGCAGGTGTATGTTCAGTATTATCGGTAACTGACAGTCTGCAGTGCAAAGTAGTTGTGCCATTTAACTGCCCCGGGGCTTCCCTGGTGGCGCAGTGGGTAAGAATCCGCCTGCCAATGCAGGGGACACGGGTTCGAGCCCTGGTCCGGGAGGATCCCACATGCCGCGGAGCAACTAAGCCCGTGCGCCACAACTACTGAGCCTGCGCTCTAGAGCCCGTGAGCCTCAACTACTGAGCCCACGTGCCGCAACTACTGAGCCCACGTGCCACAACTACTGAAGCCCGCACGCCTAGAGCCCATGCTCCACAACAAGAGAAGCCACTGCAATGAGAAGCCTGCGCACCACAACGAAGAGTAGCTCCTGTTCACGGCAACCAGAGAAAGCCCTTGCGCAGCAACAAAGACCCCATCGCCCCCCAAAAATATATATCTGTATATATATATTAACTCTCCCACCAGCAATGTAGGAGTTCCACTTGCTCCTCATCTTCACCAGCATTTAGTGTTATTGATCTTTTTAATTTTAGACATTCTGGTTTTAATTGTATTTCCCTGATGACTAATGATGTTGGGTGCTTTTTCACATATGCATTGGTCACCTCTACATCTTTTCTGAAGTATCTGCTCAAAACTTGTCCATTTAAAAAATTGGGTTCTCATAGTCTTAGGTAGTAGGGATTCTTTATGTATCCCGGATGCTAGTTTTTCTGTCAGAGAAATGTTTTTGAATATTTTCTTCCAGTGTGAGAACCTCATTCACTTTCTTAATGGTGTCTTTTTGTGAACATGAAGTTTTAATTTTGATGAAGTCTAATTTATTATTTTTCCTTTCATGATTATCACTTTCTGTAAACTGAGAACCCTTTGCCTACCCTCAAATATGGAAGCTATTCTACGTTATCCTCTAAGGGCTTTGTGGTCTTAGCTTTTGCATTTGGGTCTGTAGCCCATCCTGTGTTAATTTTTGTGTATGGTGTGAGGTATGGATTGAGTTTCTTTTTTCCCATAAAGACGTTCAGTTATTCTAATACCACTTTTGAAAAGACTATTTTCTTTCTCCAATGGATTACTTTAGTGATATTTTCAAAAATCAGATTACGATTTAAGTGTGTGTGTGTGTGTCTATTGCTAGGCTTTCTATTCTTTTCCTTTGATCTATTTGTGGATCTTTATTTAAATGCTATGCTATCCTGATTATTGGAACTTTAAGGTAATTCTTGCAGTCAGATGGTTGTGAGTCCTCCAACTTGGTTATTGTTTTACAAGATTGCTTTAGACATTTTAGGTCCTTTATCATTTCTATAAAAACTTTACAGTCAGTCTGTCAAATTTAACACACACACACACACACACAAAGCCTGCTAGGATTATGTTATGACTCTTTTGACTTGACAGATCAATTTGGAGGAGAATTGACATCATATAGTATTGAGTTTTGCAATTCTTGAACATGGCATATCTCTTCATTTCTTTAATTTTACTTAACAGTATTCTGAAGTTTTAAATGTAGAGGTTTTGTCCATTTTCTGTTTAATTTATTCCATATTATTTCATATTTTCGGTGGTATTGTAATTGGATTTTTTTAAATTTAGTTTTTATTTATTTTCTGTTAGTATATAAAATGCATTTGATTTTTAGATATTGACCTGGTATCCTGCAACCTTGTTAATATCACTTATTAGTTCAGTAATTGCTGGATTTTCTGTAAAAACAATCGTGTTTTGTGTAAATACTGTTTTTCTTTCTTTTTGATCTTTATGCCTTTTATTTCTTTTTGCCTCTGCCATGGCTAGTATCTCTAGTACAATGTTGAATAGAAGTGGAAAGAGGGGGCATTCTTGTTTTGTTCCTGATCTTCGGAAGATAGTATTCAGTGTTTCACCATTAAGTTCGGTCTTAGCTATAGGTTCCTTTAAGAACCCCTTTATTAGATTGAGGAAGTTTCCTTTTATCCTGGTTTGCTGGGTATTTTTTAAAAATCAAAAATGGATTTTTTTGTCAAATGTTTTTTGTGTGTCTATTAAAATGATCATATGGTTTTCAATTCTATTCTACTAATGTGATGGCTTACATTGACTCTCAAATGTTAAATTGATCTTGCATTACTGGGATTAACTCTACTTGGTCACAATTGCTGGGTTCAATTTGGTAATTTTGTAAGGTATATTTGCATCTATTTTCATGAAAGATATTGGTCTGCAATTTTCTTTTTTCTTTTGAAATCTCTCTGTCAGATTTGAGGATTAGGGTTACACTCACCATATATAATGAGCTGCAAAATACCTCTTCTGTTTTCTGAAAGAGTTTATATCCGATTGTATTGTAATTTACCAGAGAAATAATCTGACCCTGGAATTTTCTTAAAAAAAGAAATTTATTTTCTTAAATAACTATAGGGCTATTCAGATTTTCTGTTTCATTTTTGTGTTAATTTTTGGAAAATGTATTTCTCAAAGAAATTTTCTATTTCATCTATGTTTTCATATTTAGTGGCATAAAGTTGTTCATAATGTTATAATTATCTTTTAATGTTTTAGCAACTGCATCAATTACATCTTTTGCCGATGTTGAAAATTTGTATTCTTTCCTTTTCTTGTTCAATCTAGTGTATCAATTTTGTTGGTCTTTCCAGAGAACCATCTTTTGACTTTGTTAATTTCTCTATTTTTTTTTCTCTCTTTAAAAAAAAATCTATTGATTTCTCCTCTTCATTATTTCCTTTTTCCTATTTACACTGGGCTTACTTTTACCTTTCATAAAGTGGAAACTTGGTCATTGATTTTAGAACTTTCTTCTTTTTAATATAGGCATGTAAAGCTACAAATATCTCTCTAAACATTTTAGTGACATCTAACCAATCTTTATATTTTTTATTCTGATTTAGTTAGAAATATTTTCTAATTTCCCTTGTGATTTATTCTTTGATCAATGGATCATTGAGAAGTGTGCTGTTTGATTTTTAAATATGTAAGGATTTCCTAATTATCTTATTGATTTCCAATTATATTCTCTTGTGATCAGACAACATTCTCTTTGGGACTTTAAACCTTTTAAATCTGTTTAGACTGGTTTTATGGCCCTGCATATGGCCTTTTTTTTTTTTTTTCCATGTACTATGTGCACTTGAAAAGAATGCATATCCTGTAATTGTGCTATAAATATCAATCAGGACATATGGTTGATAATCTTCAGATCACCTGTGTACTTACATTTTGTCTAATTGTTTTTATCAATTTGCAAGAGAAGAGTGTTAAAATTTTTAAGTATAGTTATAGATAGAATTATCTATTTCTCCTTTTACCTCTGTCAATTTTTGATTTATGCATTTAAAAATTTTGTACTAGGCACATAACACATTTATGATTGTCTATCTTCCTGATGAATTGACTCTTCCATCATTATAAAATGTCCCTCTTTATCTCTGTTAATACTTTGTCTTTTTTTTTTGTCTCTATTTAATTTGTTATAATATTGCTTCTGTTCTTTTTCTTTTTTCTTTTTTTTAAGTTTTGGTTTTTTGGCCATGAGGCATGCAGGATCTTAGTTCCCCTACCAGGGATCGAACCTGCACCCCCTGCATTGGAAGGCAAAGTCATAACCACTGGACCGCCCGGGAAGTTCCAATACTTTCTGTCTTGAAGTATGTTTAATGTGATGTTAATATAGTTATTCCAGCCTTCTTAAGCTTATTGTTCGTATGGGATGTCTTTTTCTATCCACTGACATTTAACCTATCTGGGTCTTTATTTTTATAGATTGCTTCCTGAGACAGCATATAATTGGTCTTGCTATTTTTGTTTTCTGACAATTTCTGCCTTTTTGTTGGTGTGGTTAATCCAATAACTTTAAATGTAAATATAATCACATCTTTCTTAATAATGTATTATTTAATCTTCTATGTTTTCTATTCCTTTGTTCTTCCTTTCTTGCCTTCTTTTGGGCTTTTGAATATTTGTTAGAATTCCATTTTAATTTGTCTATTAAGTTTTTTTAATCTTTACTTATCTGTGTGTTTTTTTTTTTAAATGGTTGTTCTAGGGATGTATCTTCTTAACTTTCCACAATCTACTTAGAACTAGAATTGTAGACTCCATGAAACGTAGAAACTTTATAACCACTTAGGACTATTTCCCATCACCCTGCTATTATTTATGCTGTAGTTGTCATATGATTACATTTACATACATTATAAGTCCCACTAAATGGTGTTATAATTTTTGCTTTAAACAATAAAATGTATTGTTTAAAAAAGTGAGAATTTAAAAGTCCTTTTATATTTACCTAGATTTTTGCTGTTTCTGGGCATCTGAGTTTCCTCCGGTATTATTTCTCTTCAGCCTGAGTAACCTTCTGTAGAGTATCTTGTAGCACATGTTTGCTGTCAGAGGATCCTTAGCTTTTGGCCTCCTCCTCCTCCCCATCTGCTTCTCTTCCTCTTCCTTCTTCCTCATTAATGCTTTATTTTTTCTTCATTCTTAGAGGATATTTTCAGTGGTTTGACAGTTTTTTCTCACTTAAAAGATGTTATCCCACTGTTTTTTGGCTTCCTTAGTTTCTGATGAGAAGTCAGTGATTATTCACACATTGTTCCCTAGTACGTAATGTGTTGTTTTTCTCTGGCTGCTCTCAAGATTTTCTCTTTGTCTTTGGTTTTTGGCAAATTGGTGATATGCAACAAGGCATGGCTTTGTATGTATTTATCCTGCTTCGGGTACACTGAGCTTCTTGAATCTCTACATTCATGTCTTTCACCAAGTTGAGAAATTTTCTGGCCATTATTTCTTCAAATATTGTTCTGCCCCACTCTCTGTCCTGTCTTTCTGAAGTTGTATAATATGCTATTATAGTATATTAGAATTTTGGATATTGTCCCACTGGCCTTTGAGGATCTATTATCATCTTTTTGTCTCTCTCTCTCTCTTTTTTTTTTTTGATTAGGTAATTTCTATTGATATGTTTTCAAGTTAATTGACATTTTACTCTGTCACCTCCATTCTGCTGTTAAGCTCATTCAGTATTTTTTTTTAAATTTCAGAACTGAAAACAGCTCTGGAATTTCCATTTAATTCTCTTTACATTTTTCATCTCTCTGCTGAGTGTTCCTGCCTTCCCATCCCACTAGAGGTAAATAGGCATCTGGGAACAATTTGCCTTTTCTTGGAACCATGGCTTTATTATCGTGCTCATGCTGCTGCCAGTTTCCACGTGGAGGGCCACCTTCCTGCTCAACATCTTCCTACCCTCCAGTGCATCCCAGTTACCATGATGGGATGAAGTATCAACACCTGAAACTAATAGAATGTTATAGGACAAGTATATCTCAATTTAAAAAACTGATGCCTGGAAAAACCATCAACCACATCTGCCAATGTGGAAATGACCTACAAAAACCCTCCAGGCTACTGATTGAGAAAAGACTGTGATAATGTTGATGGGGTAAGTCACAGGGAGTGACCCTCCGCATGCTTCTCACTGAGGTTATTAGATTGTTTCACCCTTAATGATCTCCTGGGTCTCCAACCCAGGAGTCAAAGAGGCTTAGGTCAAAGAGAACAGTGAGGCCAGAGGGTGGAGGGTGGCTTAAGGAGCATGGCTTTTAGGCATAGAGGTCTGTACATGACTGCTGTTATTTGGGGGGGAAAAAAGGAGCACCAAAATTCATTATTGTTTTTCTTAGATCAGTGTTTTCTGATCTATCAACAGATCATTCTCACAGACTCTGATGCTTGTAGTGGTACTAAGGGAAGGTTTTACATACTAGTCCTTAGCCTGGGTGCATGGCAGGGGGTGGGGTGAGTGGGAGGGCGAGGAAAGGAGGAAGTCTTCCTGTGCAGGTACAGGACCCCATTACCTCACTTCAGAGGATGACCAAGATCTTGTTCTGCTTATTACCCTATTTAATAACCAGATTTCTAATAATTTTCTAATACTAGGAAATCTCAGTTCTTGTATTTTATTTGTATCTTAATTGGTTGGAATATATTTCCAATTTTTTTTTCTCAAGAACACATCAGGAAAATACTTTCTAAGCCTTTTCTTTTTTTAAAATTGAGATATAATTCACATACCATAAGATTCATCCTGTTAAAGTGTGCAAATCAGTGGTTTTGAGTATATTCACAAAGTTGTGCACCGTCAGCAGTATCTAATACTATTTATTTATTAAAAGTACCATTTGGATTTAATATAGAATGATGTATATTAAAACTTAAATAAGCAATGTTTGTAGCCATGGTAGGAATAAACATTTATTTCATAGTTTTGGCTCTGCTACCAACCAGCTGTGTGACTTTGGACCAATAACAATATCTTTCTGAATATCCAATTTCTTTTTTTTAAATCTAATACTATTTAACTCCAGAACATTTCCGACAGCCCCTAAAGAAACCCTATACCTATGTGCAGTCACTCTGCCTTCCCCTCCCCCCAGCCTCTGGTGACTTATAATTTAGTTTCTGTCCCTACAGATTTCCTTATTCTGAACATTTTATCAAAATGATATCATACAATATATGACCTTTTATACCTGGCTTCTTTCACTTAGCATGTTTGCAAGATTCATCCATGTTGTAGCTTGTATGAATATTTCATTCCTTTTCATGGCTGAATAATATTCCGTTGTATGGAAAGACCAAATCTTGTTTTCCATTCATCTGTTGATAGACATTTGGGTTTTATACTTTTTGGCTATTATGATAATGCTGCTATGAAATTTGTGTACAGGTGTTTTGTGTAGATATGTTTTCATTTCTCTTGGGTATGTATCTAGGAGTAGAGTTGTCAGATTGTAAGCCCTTCCTTAGAATTTTATCTGTTAGTGTCACACATGAGATTTAACACAGCTAATGATAATATTTGGCTTTATAACTCTTTAAAAACAAAGTGGATATTTCCCTGTAATCATTTTCTCTCTGCATAGATGTATAGAGAATTTTTTTCTTTATCACAAATTCAGGGAGCCTACATGGGTGTGGCCTTGGGGAGAAAAGAGGTTGCAACGTGCCTTCCGAGAGCTCTCTATCCACCAGCCTTTGTGTTGTGTGCGTGTGCTCGTGTGCGCATGCTTTCAGTTTGCTTTCATCAACCTTACTTTTAAAGTGGAAAAATAAGTCTTTTTCGTGAAAAGACTTCTAAGATTCTGGCACTAGGTTTTAGAAATAGCATAAATTTTTATATTTTATTTTCTTTTTTTCCTGTAGTTATTTTATGGGAAGTTGAAAGAAACTGTGATGGGGGCATCTTAAATAGATGCTATTGAAGCTAAATGTTTGGGTTCCTCTCTTTTTCTGAGGTTAGTGCATGTCCTGAATCAAATAGTCAACTTATACTTACAGGGTTAAGAAGAGTCCCAACAAATTGGCAAGAAGCAGAGCCCACACCTGGGCCAATGTGGTAGCAGGCAATTTCCACGGATGTTTGTTTGGTGCTGTATGAGGGCATCGTACTGGGACCCTTTTAGTTGCAGTTGACCTTAATTTTTAAAATCCGTGCAAATAAGCCTCCATGATGGAATGTGAGTTTCTGGATTCTTAGCCCCCAAAGGTCTGCCATTACACATAGTTTGAAAACAGTACGTTCGTTAAAAGAGTGTTTGGGGACAAGGAACGAAGTCACTGCATTATACTGCTCTGTGTAAGGCATAGTGGACACACACCTGGGAAGGACAGAGCTCAGGAGGGCTTTTGGATGCTGACTGCCCTTGGCTGGAGAGTCGCAGTCAGTCTGGGACATTAAGTTCTTATTTAGATTTACTGAGCACATTTATTTCGCTTTCCCAGTAGAAGTATTATTTCTAATGTCCTCCTTTATTACATTAGGATATGTCAAATGCAACTACTATAAAAAGAAAATGCGTCTTGATCTTTGCCACAGTTTTCCATGTCAGATGTTGTATAATCTATATTTTGTATCACCAGTATGGAACCCCTTGAGGAAAATAATCTTTAGCTTTCTACATCTGTGTCTTCAGGGCTTGGTATATTGCCTGCTCATTCCATCCTAATAAACGTGTTTGCTAATTACTCACAACTTGCCAGTCCCTGCTGTAGGCCCTCAGGTAGAAGGTTATCAAGATCGTCACAGGACAGTCGCACTCAGCCACCTGTCTACCGGGGAACAGTCAGGGAAGGCTTCCTGGAGGAAGCACCATTTGTGGTTTGAAGTTTGCGAGTGGGAATCAGTCAGGTGAAAGGGGCAGGGAGGCTGTCTCAGCTGGAGGGAGGGGCACGAGAGGGCTGGGCAGGTTTGGGGAAGCGAGGGTGGTCCAGTGTGATGGGAAGAGGACATGGTGCGGGGCACAGAGGGGAGAGGGCACAGAGCCCTAGGCCGGGGGCGGCGGGGTGTGGAGGCGGCATGTATGTAAGAGCAAGACTGTGAGAAAGGTTTTAATCTGGGATGTGATGGGCTCCGTCTAACATTTGAAGACAAGACCACTCTATTGTGAGTGGACAGTGGGAGGGCGGGGCCGGAGGGGACACGGGTGCCCATTTGCTGGGCCGGCGGCTGAAGCTCCAGTGACAGCAGGAGGCACGGAGAAAACTGGACAGAGAGGTAGATATTTCGAGGTATTCTGGTTGGAAATAGCAAAGCAACGCTATTTATGGCCCCCAAATGAATAAAAGCAAGAAAGAGACGGTGAACAAAGAAGAAAATCTCAGTTTTCATAACCTGAAGTCCTAAGTCATGAAAATATCTGACAAATGCAGTAGAGTTTGGGCAGAATGAAGGGAGACACGTGGAGTGGAAACATATTTCTGAAAGTTCTTGTTAGGTCACATTTTCCGGCAGGAGGTGGCACCGATTGGACGGGTGTAATCCATGACCCTTCCATGGGCCAGCAGGGTCAGGGGCCCCTAGAATCTGCAGGGTTCCTGACCCCCCCTGCCAGCCTAGAGTAGAGGGGCCTGGGGCAGGCAGAAACCCCAAAGACGTCTTTAGAAGGAACAGGCTCCGAGGTGCCCATCAGCTTTGGGGCCGCTGTTCACGGTGCGTACATCATGCACTTACGTGCATCAGTTCAAGACCTATGCATCAAGGCACATGGGCCTTCACGAGGGTGAGCAGCCTGCTGTCACCATGGGGGGGCAGGAAGAGCAGAGCAGACCCTCTAACTGAGGCTTCCTGCCCCCTGAGATCACTCCCTTTTTTTCCCTCTCAAAGCAAATAGCTTGGCTAAGAGTAATGGATACCATAAGCTATGAATAAAAATTGGACCAAAACCTAGCCTGGGACCTAGATACCAAAAGGGAAAAAAAAAGCAGAAATTTACAAAGCAAAAACCATTTCAAGAACACATATGAAAGAAAACTGCTAAAGTGTGGATACTTGATATTTCTCCACAATATAGAAAAATTATAGTTTGTCCTTATTTAACAAGACGAGATGAAAAACAGTGGAAGAAAATGTGAAATGAGCTGGCAGAGTTCAGAAAAGAACTGGAACTTAAAAAGAAAATCTTAGAAATGAGAATCACTTATATAGATCAAGAGAATTTGATACTTTTGACAAAACAGTTGTGGTCACGAAGGACAGATAAATACAATGGCATGAAAAATAATAATTAAAAAATATTTGGACACTCACTGAATGACGGGGAGCAAAAGAGAATTCTGGAGATATTCCTGAAGTAAAGGTTTTTTAAAAATCTACACAAGAACATTCAAATACACAAGAGATCACCCTTAATTTAAAAGTCCAAGGACTCCTCAATGTTGGAAGCAAAATAACAATGTCTTCTGTCCCCAGAGAGGGGACTTGCTAGCTCCAGACCTGGGGCAATTTCCCTAAATCTCTGCATCTCATTTTCTTCTCCTTTAAAATGGGAAGCACAGTAGTACCTTCATCACAAGGTTCGGAAGACCAAGCTCATTAATTTCAATAAAGTGCTGAGATTAGTGTCTGGAAAATAACCTGAACTCTTCTTTCTTCTTCTCCTTCTCTGTTCCTCTTCCTTTTTTTCCCTTCTTATCCTCCTTTTTATTACTGTTACCATTTAACAAGTTCCCAGACATTTGGGCCAAGAAAAGAAATAAGCTATAAAAAGATTGTAAGGAAGTGAGAAAATGGTCCGTATTTGCTGCTAACTTGATCTACTTCGAAAAATCAAGAAAAAAATTCAGCCAGATTTCCAGACGTAAGCGAACCCACGAAAATCAATCGTGATCATACACACCACTCTTGATCATCTAGAAGAGTGACTGAGATGTTTTCAATAGAAATAGCAATACAACTGCCGTGTTTGTAGAAGATTACCTAGCAAAGAATGAGCCATACCTTTAGGGGGGAAATTAAAAACTGTTTAAAAGCATTTTAGAGAGACTCGAAAAAGATTTATAGTATACTCATGGATAGGATAACTAATAATGATAAAAACATAAATTTTTCCAAATTATATATTCAATTCAGTTTCAAATAAAATCCCAGCAGATATTTGAGGACACTGGGAAAACTGATTCTAAAATGTATAGGAATGAATAAGGGCCCACAAAAAAAGGTGAGACAAAAGTCAGTCTTTAAAGCTCATTAATCAAAGAACAGAATTAAGCATACAACTATTTAAAAGAAACAAGAACATAAAATAATGGTTTATTTAATCAAAGTTAGGGAGGGGTGGGAGAGGAGGTGGAGGAACTGTAATATGCAAAACTAGTGATTTTTCACAGTGAATCTAATGCTGGAAAGTCAAGAAATGGAGCTTAAACGTAGATTATTGCACGTTCAAACAGTGACCACTGGAAAAACTAGACCCAGACAACGGGAACAAGCCTGGGGAAGGGAAGGAAGTGGTGGTCATTCAGCAGAATTTCAGAAACAGTGATTTCAGGGGCGCTGCCCGCTCTTCTGGTCTATACATGGAGATAATAGGAAACGTAACCTGCTCGCAATCCTTGAGGGAATGGAGATAGTTTCCTAAGGTGAGTGCCTCTGCGTCTACTAATAAAACATAACATTCCCCTTGATTTGGGGGCTCCTGGTGTAGCAGACAGAATAGTTTCTGATCGCCAAGCAGTTCCTGCCTCTGATGTCTTGAAACGTAATCAAACCAGGAGGCAGGTATTTGAAGATTAATGGTGTTTTCTTCTGGGACAGCAGGATGAGATAGCAGGAAGGGTCTCTAAGAAATGACAAGACAGGGCTTCCCTGGTGGCGCAGTGGTTAAGAATCCGCCTGCCAATGCAGGGGACACGGGTTCGAGCCCTGGTCTGGGAAGATCCCACATGCCGCAGATCAACTAAACCCATGCGCCACAACTACTGAGCCCACGTGCCACAACTACTGAGCCCACGTGCCACAACTACTGAGCCCACGCGCCTAGAGCCGGTGCTCTGCAACAAGAGAAGCCACCGCAATGAGAAGCCTGCACACTGCAAGGAAGAGTAGCCCCCGCTTGCCTCAACTAGAGAAAGCCCGCGCGCAGCAATGAAGACCCAATGCAGCCAAATAAATAATAAAAAAATAAAATAAAAAAATAAAACCCGACACGGTTTGCTGATGCCTCGGATTGAGGTTTAAGGGGAGACAAAACAAGGATGACAGGGAAGGTTTGGAATAATGGAATTGCATTTCCTCGAACAGGGAAAACTGGGGGAGCAGACTGAGGGGATGGGGTGTGTGATTCAGGAGTGGGAATTGGGCTTATTCAGTTAAAAAATGCCTGTCAATTATTCAAGTAAACATATTCAGCCAAGATGCAAAATATAGATGTATTTGAAAATATGGTCTTAAATGCCTTTTCCTGCTTGATATTTCGATGCAGTTAATATATGCACCTCATTTTTTTTAAACATCTTTATTGGAGTATAATTGCTTTACAATGGTGTGTTAGTTTCTGCTGTATAACAAAGTGAATCAGTTATACGTATACATATATCCCCATATCCCCTCCCTCTTGAGTCTCCCTCCCACCCTCCCTATCCCACCCCTCTAGGTGGTCACAAAGCACCGAGCTGATCTCCCTGTGCTATGCAGCTGCTTCCCACTAGCTAGCTATTTTACATTTGGTAGTATATATATGTCCATGCCACTCTCTCACTTTGTCCCAGCTTACCCTTCCCCCTCCCTGTGTCCTCAAGTCCATTCTCTACGTCTATGTCTTTATTGCACCTCATATTCATTTGCCTGGAAAATTGTCTTCAAAGTGACTCACAGTACATACATATCCTGTGGGTCCTTATGAGACCAACGGCTGCAGAGCAGCCTCGGGCCGGGGGTGCTCACAGGGAACCGGCGGTGAACAAGATGACTCTGTGTCCCCCGTCCCTCCCCCCAAACACCAGCAGGAACCCACACAGGGCTTTTATCCTAAAGAGACCTCCTAAAGAGACATTCTTTGAGCATAAAGAATGTGCCCCAAGAACAGCTTCATAGCTCTGGAAAGTGGTGGGCGTCTGCAGGGTCTAAGTCCCGTCCTCATCTTGGGAGACATAAGTTGGTTTCAGTTTTGATTTAAGGTTCCTCATTATATTAATAGTTCATCGGTTTTGCACTTGACACTTGTAGGAAGAGAACTTCTGTGTCAGTGTCTATAATGACTACTCTTTGGATCTATTATCTGTGAGGCAGTGAGTGAGGGGAGAGCAGTAGGAAAAAATAGGGACATGCACGTTATTTTTTTAAACGGAGATGCATTAGGCTTACTGAACCCTTTCACTCTTTCTCTGAGTCCGAAGAGACTTCAGGATTTGGGAGGATCTCAGGGTCTTTTGAATAACGGTGATCAGTGAGTCAGGAAAACCCTGAAGGATGGATTAGAGGGACGTCAGGTAGGAAGCTGCTTGATGACGGTGAGGCGGCCCCTCCGTCCTCTGAAAGCCTCTGAAACAAGTTTTGGCATAAACCAGAGAATAGTCTTTATTTTCCAGTAAAATTAAAAAAAATCACCTCCTCCACAGAATTACTTTCCCCTCAAATATTTCTTTTCTCTTTTAGGAAGAGGAATGGTCAAGGTTACGGATTAAGCTATTTAATAAACTACATTTTCAATGGGCTTTTGAATTATAACTTTAACTGCAAGTAGATGTCTTGAGTTAGTGGCTCTGACTGACCCCATACGTAGAGGGCCGCGTGGACTTTTTTACAGCGTGAGGATGAGAAGCCCAGCGAGGACGGAGCTTTGCCAGCCCTGCCTCCTTTGTTGCTTTCCCCTCAAAGCCAAAATGACACCATATTTTTGCACCTGGGATTAATTTTTATTTGAAATCAACAAGAGGGGCAGTTTGCTTCCACTTTGAGAAATTTGGTGAAGGTTAAGTTACCCGCGATTCAAGCCAAGCCATGTTAGACATGGTTATTCAATTGATAGAAACGGTCTCCATTAAATTTTTTTTCTGTGGGCTGCTAATTGCTATTTTCAGCCTCCAATTTCTTGCAGATGATTTGTTTGAAACCATGATTGTGGCTTCTGCTAAATCCTTTGAAATTCAGGCCTTTAATCCGATGCTTTACAAATTGTTTTAAAAGTACTGATCTAATTAAGCAAATTGATGCAAATATCACTTGCCAAGACCAAATTTTTCTTGTCTAATGGGCACTCTTTGTTCACATCATAACTTTAATTAAATTCGTGGATTCTGACACGCGTAGGCAAGTGTGTCTCAATATTCTGTAGTATCCATGTCCGTGAACCTGGAGGGAGACTAGGGTTCCTGGCACATGGATGGCTCGGACGGTCCAGCCTAAAAGTACCATTAACATTGTGCTTTTTTTGTTTGTAGAGCCACTGGAGAGCTTTAGTGTTTATGAACAAAGATGGTCCAATGACTTATATTTCGTGGTTAGAATGATACACTGAGGAATTATCACAGTAGTATCCTTTATATTCACCCAATGTATTTTTCATTTCAGATGTGGTGTTTATTGATCACCAGAAATTCTGCCTGGGTCTTCTTTATATCTTCCTTTTCTCGCTAAATTATGCTCCTGTTTCCCTCTAGATTCTTGAATATAAGAAACAGTTAAAATAGTTATTTCAGTGTTCCTATTTGCTAATCCCATCATCTCCGACATTTCTGAATCTGTTCTTCTTAATTAATTTATCTCTTAGTAATGGATCAATTTTCCCTGTTCCTTTTATGCCTGGTACATTTTTTCCCAGCTTTCCTGAAGTGTGACTGTGTATATTTAAGGTGTACAATGTGATGTTTCGACATATGTATACATGGTGCGATGATCACCACAATCAAGCTAATTAATGTATCCATCGCCTCACATAGTTACCTTGTTTCCTGTGGTGAGAACACTTGGGATCTACTCTTTTAGCTGCTTTCAACTGTATAGTATTTTATTAACTACAGTCACCAGGGCTGTACATTAGGTCTCCAGAATTATTCATCTTACAACTGAATGTACCCTTTGACCAACATCTCCCCATTTCCCCCACCCCAGCCTCTGGTAACCAGCATTTACTCTCTGTTACTGTGGGTTCAAGATTTTTAGATTTCACAAATAAATGAGATCAGAATTTTTCTTTCTGTGTCTGGCTTATTTCATTTATCATAATGTCTTCCAGGTTCATCCATGTTGTAGCAAATGGTAGGATTTCCTTCTTTTTAAGGCTGAATAAGATTCCATTGTGTATATATATATATATCACTTTTTTTTTATCCATTCATTCCTTGTTGGACACTTAGGTTGTTTGCTTATCTTGAGTACTGTGGATAATGCTGCAGTGAACATGGGGGTGCACATATCTCTTTGAGATACTGATTTCATTTCATTTCCTTTGACTATAGAACAAGAAGTGGAATTGCTGGATCATATGATAGTTCTATTTTTTAATTTTTTGAGGAAGCTTCACACTGTTTTCCATAGCGGCTGCACCAATTTACATTCCCACCGACAGTGCACAAGGGTTCCCTTTCTTCACATCCTCGCCAAGACTCTTATCTCTTGTTTTTCGATAACGGTAATTCTGACAGGTGGGAGGTGACATCTCATTGTGGTTTTGCTTTGCATTTCCCTGCTGATTAGTGATGCTGAGCATCTTTTCATATACCTGTTGGCCATTTGTATGTTTTCTTTGGAAAAAATGATCATTTGCCCATTTTAAAATCAGGTTATTTATTTTTGCTATTGAGTTGTATGAGTTCCCTACATGTTTTGGATATTAACCCCTTATCGCATATGATTTGCAAATATTTTCTCCCATTCTGTGTGTTGTCTACTCACTCTGTTGATTGTTTCCTTTGCTGGGCAGAAACCTTTTAATCTGGTGTAGTTCCACTTGTTTATTTTTGCTTTTGTTGCCTGTACTTTTGGTTTTAAATCCAAAAAATCACTGACAAGACAAATTTCAAGGAGATTTTCCCTATTTTTTTTTCTAGAGGTTTTACAGTTTCAGATCTTACATTTAAATCTTTTATTTTGAGTTGATTTTTGTGCATAAGGGTCTAATTTCATTCTTTTGCATGTGAATATCCAGTTTTCCCAGCACCATTTATTGAAGAGACTCTCCTTTCCTCATTGTGTATTGACGCTTTTGTCAAACATTAGTTGACATATATGTCAACTAATATAATATGTAGTATGTATTTGGGCTCTCTATTCTGTTCCATTGTTCTATGTGTCCTTTTTTTATACCTATACCATACTGTTTAGATTACTGTTTAGATAGCTTTGTAATATATCTTGAAATCAGAAAGTGTGATACCTATAACTTTGTTCTTCTTGCTTGAGATCGTTTCAGCTATTTAGGGTCTTTTTGGTTCCATACAAATTTTAGGATTTTTTCTATTTCTGTGGAAAATGCCATTGGAACTTTGATAGGGATTGCATTGAATTTGCACTTCACTTTGGGTAGCGTGGACATCTTAACGATATTAATTCTTCCAGTTCATAAACATGAATATCCATTTATGGAAATTTCTTTCACCAATGATTTATAGCTTTCAGTGTACAAATCTTTCACCTCCTTGGTTGAATCTATTCCTAAGCATTTTATTCCTTTTAATACTTTTGTAAATGGGATTGTTTTCTTAATTTCTTTTTTTGGACAGTTCCTTCTTAGTCTTTAGAAATGTAACTGATTTTTATATGTTGAATTTGTAATTTGCAGTTTTATTGAATTCGTTTATTAGTTCTAACAGTTTGTTTTTTGTTTTTTTTGGTGGAGTCTTTAGGATTTTCTATATACAGAATCATGTCATCAGCAAAAAGAGACAATTTTACGTCTTCCTTTCTGATTTCAATGCCTTTTATTTCTTTTTCTTGCCTAACTGCTGTGGCTAAGACTTCCAGTACCACGCTGAATAGAAATGGTGACAGTTGGCATCCTTGTCTTATTCCTGGTCTTAGAGGAAAAGCTTTCAGATGTTCACTGTTGAGTATGCATTAGCTGTGGGTTTGCCTTGTAAATTATGATTAGATGTTGGCCATTATTGATCATTGTGAATGATATTGGGGACCAGATTGTGTTGTATTTCTTTAAATAGTGTTGGAGTTTCTTCTGGAATGCAGTTCCTTATAGCAAGTTGGATGCTTTCAAGGCTTGCTTTTATGCTTTAGGGAGGGTCTAGAACAGCCTTTTGTCTTGAGCTCATTTAGTCCCATTTTTAAGGCAATGTTCTCCTGAGAGCTTTCCTCTCAGGCATGCACAGACCAGCAATCAGCTGAGGATTCGAGGGGAGTTTATTTCAGTCTGGAGATCTGAGGGGCTCTCTCCTTTCCTCAGTGCAGCCGACCACCCGCCTTGCCCGTCAGGACCCAGATCTGTGTCTTCTCCACAAAGCCAAACCCTCAGATCCTGGGCTGTGTCTTGGAAAGTGCCTCCGTTTGTGCTGCATTTAGTGTTCCGTCCTGCGTACCCAGGGCCCACGCCCCAAACTTGTTATTTCATGCGTTTGTGTGGTTTTCTAGCTGTTTAAGGTGGAAGGGCAAATCTGATCCCCGTTAGTCATGGCCAGAAGAGGAAGTTATATGCTTCGTATCTGATCATCTGATTTACATATTAAGGCTGTATGGACAGCCATACTGGTGAGCATTACCCAATATACAATTTCAGCCACAGCTACAAGCTACATATGTCATTAAAAATTTTTTAGTAGCTACGTTAAAAAAAGAAAAAGGTAAAAATTTTATATACTTTATTGAACTCAGTATATCTAACATATTAACATTTCAACATCTAATCAATATAACATTTATTAGCAAGTTATTTTACCTTCTTTTCTTATTCACGCCACATCTGTGAAATCCAGTGCGTGGTTTACATTTACCGCACATCTGAGTTTGACGCGCATCTCAGGTGCTCAGAGGCCACGTGTGCCGGGCCCACCATATTGAACTGGGCAGAGATCACAGTCACTGGACACTCTGGTGTCCACGGACACCCTGGAATTATTGGGAGCTGGAAATTCTCTTGCACTTGCAGACTTCTCAAGAAAGGTTCAATGGGAGATAATACTGAGGCTCCAGTATGTACTTTGTGATGTCCAGTGTCCCGCCCTGGGGACTCTTTTGGCCATGAGAGAAAAGAGCCTTTTCGTTCCTATCACCCAGGTCCAGGTGAGGAGCTCGACTCCTTCTATTGCTTGTGCAGAAGCTCCTTCACGGGCAGCTCAGGTTATAGCAATGTGTACTCACCCAGTTTGACCCTGAAGAGAGATGGAGTGGTATATTTTGCTAGATTTCAAGTTTATCTTTATGTTGAGTATGTTGCAGTCATTGAAACTGGCTACTCCTGCAGCAGAAATGGCAGGGTGTGTGTGTGTGTGTGTGTGTGTGTGAGTCGTGCATAACACGTAAGTGAAAGATGATATTTCTAGTGACGGTTTCTGGCAGAACATCAGGAACAGCCGTGGATCAAGCAGTGCTCCTACGTGATAGGATATCCCTGACCCACACCCTCTAGTGACGGCTTCACTCTGCGAGCCAGCTTCGTTGAATTCCCAACGAGGCTGCCTTTCATCCCAGGCAGCCCGTTTTTTTGTTTGTTTTGTTTTGCTTGTTTTATTGGAGTATAGTTGCTTTACAATGTTGTGTTAGTTTCTGCTGTACAACAAAGTGAAGCAGCTCTGTGTATACTTATATCCCCTGCCTCTTGGACCTCCCTCCTATCCCACTCCCCCATCCGACCCATCTAGGTCACCACAGAGCACCGAGCTGATCTCCCTGTGCTATACCGCAGGTTCCCTCTAGCTATCTATTTTACACATGGTAGTGTATTTATGTCAAACCTAATCTCCCAATTCATCCCACCCTCCCCTTCCCCCCATGTGTCCACACATCCATTCTCTACGTCTACATCTCCATTCCTGCCCTCGAACTAGGTTCATCTGTACCAGTTTTCTAGATGTCACATACGTGCGTTAATATACAATGTTTGTTTCCTTTTTCTGGCTTACTTCACTCTCTACTGGGCATGTACCCTGAGAAAACCATAATCCAGGCAGCCTGTCATGCCTTGGAAAGAATGTGTCGTTTAATCTGACACTTCTGTCGTGAGCTTTTCCATCTTCCTTTCAGCAGGGAGGCACTGAGTGTCCTCACGGAGCCTGGATGCTATGGGGGGTGCAGGAAAGAACAAAATACAGGTTTTGCCTTTAGTTTACTCTCTAGAGGTGGGAAAGAAGGGATTCCAAAAGCAACCCTTGCTGGAGTTGAAGCAAATGAGATCACAAGTGGTTTTCTAGTTAATCCTGACGTAAAGAACGTTTCTTTTTTTAAAAGGTGTATTTTATTTAGAAAAACAGTAAAAAGGAATTAGCATACAGTGGTTACCGGCTCCAAACGTATATCATTTCTTTCTGTCTTTCTAATTGAAGTATAGTTGATTTACAATGTTGTGTTAGTTTCAGGTGTACAGCAAAGTGATTCAGTCATACATACATATATATGTATGTATATGTACGTATGTATATATATTCTTTTCCATTAGAGATTATTGCAAGATATTGAATATAGTTCTCTGTGCTCTACAGTAAATCCTTGTTTATCTATTTTACATATAGTAGTGTGTATCTGCTAATCCCATACCCCTAATTTATTCCTCCCCCCCTTCCCCTTTGGTAACCGTAAGTTTGTTTTCTGTGTCTGTGAGTCTGTTTCTGTTTTGTAAATAAGTTCATTAGTATTATTTTTTTAGATTCCACATATATGTGATATCATATTTGTCTTTGTCTGACTTACTTCACTTAGTATGATAATCTCTAGGTCCATCTGTGCTGCTGCAAAAGGCATTATTTAAAGAACATTTCTGATTAAAGGTCCCAAAGACCCTCAGTAAGGGTAGTGTCACAGGGTCACGGGGTTGGAGACCTATAGCAGCTAAAACATTTTATAGCTTCTGCCAGAGGAGATAAATAGTACACAGAGCAAAACGGAACACCCAGAAATAGAGGCAGATTCAAAGAGAGAATCAAGATGTTAAAAAGGGCATTTGAAATCCCTGGGGAAGAGAGAGTGTTTGTCCATTGACTATCTAGATACTTGGAGAAAAACGAATCTTGATCTCTGGCTTGCTTCTTACGTCAAAACAAACCCTTGCTGGGCGTGTAAGTTCCATATTACAGGCAAAGAAACAGACAGAGGCTCGCTCCTGATGTGTTTAGAAAATAACACATAAATTAATTAGGCTGCGCTCTGAGATCAAGACCAAGGGTCCTGGGAAACAAGAGTGACTGGGCAGGGAGGGGCCGTCTGTGGATCGTCTCACCTGCCGGGATCAGGAGAGCTGGGGTTCCCGCTGTTGGCAGTGGTGGGGACCAAGGATGCGGAAGATGGGGTCTACTCCCACGTGCATGGGTGGCTCACGTTCTCACAGGGTGCCGGGGTTCTCCTCAGCACACCACCACCTTAGAGTCTCTCAGCATCGACACTGGAGCCTTTCATTTCTCTAAGGGTTGGACACATACTTTCCTTCCCTTTCTCCACAGCTCGAATCTACTAGCGCCTCTCCCCAGAATCTTTTCAACAGTTCTAACTCAGTCCATCTGAAGTCGAGCTCCAGCACTGGTTGCTTTCAAAAGCTCCCAGGTAGCTGTAACGCAACCCTGGCCTCAGCGCTAGACCAGAGGTCCCCAGGCTCAGCCCACAGCAGGGTCACCTGGGGGCTTGGTGGACCACGGACTGCTGGGCCCCATGGCCAGACGCTCAGACCCAGCAGGTCTGGGTGGGGCCCGACACCTTGCATTCCTAACAGGTTCACTTGGTGCTGAAGCTGCTGGTCTGGGGGCCACACGCTGAGGACCACTGGCTGGGAGGTTGTGATTCATAATGAGAAATATACGTTTGGTCTTGGTCCATTTCCTGGCACAGAGCTTCCCAAACCCTTGGAAACAATAAGACCAATGGGAGTATTTTTAAAATAATATTTGGTCTCTTGTCTTTAGTTACTGAAAATGCTTCAGAACCACGAGGGTGGAATGGGTGTCTTGTTATTCATAACAGGCCCCTTTCCAACACCACTGAGTTAATGGGAATGAGGTGACTCTTGGAAACCCCCTAAGGATGGGACTGGTTGCCAGGGGAAACAACCATAGATCAGAGGGTCAGACTTTCAGTCCCACCCCCTCCCAGACCTCTGAGGAGTGGAGAGGGGCTGGAGGTTGAATCAATTGTCAGTGACCGGTGGTTTAGTCAACGAGCCTGTGTAATGAAGCCTCATAAAACAACCGCTATGGAGAACAGTATGGAGGTTCCTTAAAAAAGTAAAAATAGAACTACTGTATGATCCAGCAATCCCACTCCTGGGCATATATCCTGAGAAAACCCTAATTTGAAAAGATACATGAACCCCAATGTTCACAGCAGCACTGTTTACAATAGCCAAGACATGGAAACGACCTAAATGTCCATCAACAGAGGAATGAATAAAGAAGATACGGTCTAGGGACTTCCCTGGTGGTGCAGTGGTTAAGAATCCTCCTGCCAATGCAGGGGACGCAGATTCAAGCCCTGGTCTGGGACGATCCCACATGTCATGGAGCAACTAAGCCCATGAGCCACAACTACTGAGCCCACGTGCCGCAACTACTGAAGCCCATGCGCCTAGAGCCCATGCTCCGCAACAAGAGAAGCCACCGCAATGAGAAGCCCGCACACCGCAACGAAGAGTAGCCCCCGCTCGCCGCAACTAGAGAAAGCCCATGCGCAGCAACGAAGACCCAACGCAGCCATAAATAAATTAAAAAAAAAAGATGAGGTCTATATACAATGGAATATTACTCAGCCAAAAAAGAACAAAATAATGCCTTTTGCAGCTACATGGATGGACCTAGAGATTATCATACTGAGTGAAGTAAGTCAGAAAGGGAAAGACAAATACCATATGACAGCACTTTCCCTTACTCTTAATTTCAGTGTCTTTAGCTTTAACTTTTAGCACAGTCGTAGCATGGTGTAACCGGGAGAAGTCACCTGGCTTTGATACTGCTTTCAGGGAGGACCAAGCAGTCAGTCTAGATGTCTCTGGTTATCTCATCCTATTTGCATTGCTCCTTAGGTTGAAATTTAAACCCTTCCACCAGCTCGAGGACATTTCAGGTAGACCTTGGACAAGCCGGGATCTAAATAAGGACATAATGATAAGGAAGAGGGAAACTGAATGGGGGTTGGCTGGCAGGAAAAGATCTGGAAGGCAGGGTGGAGCCCAGTTTAGTAAGCCCTGGCCTGATCCATAAAGTAAGGAGTGAAGCAACTCTGCCAAAGCACTGACAACAGCGGGGACGCAGAGCAGCGTGGTCTCCTCCCGGTGACCGCGCGCCCTCCTGCTCTCCGGTGGCGCTGCCCTCGTCCCTCTTGTCCTGTCCTCCCCATCTCCACGCCCTCTGCCCCTGTGCTCCCGGCCCTACGGCACCCGCAGCTGCTGCTGTTCTCAGCGCGGGGTCACGGGGCTGTGACCCCCGCACACACTTGTCAGCTCCGGCTGCTGTAACGAAACACAAGGACCGGGAAACAAACAAGCAAACATCTGTTTCTCTTGGTTCTGGAGGCCGGAAGCCCAACATCAAGGTGCCGGCAGGTTCAATGCCTGGTGAGACCTCTCTTCCTGGTTTGCAGGTGACATATTCTCCTTCTGTCCTCACATGGCCAGTCCTTGGTTTGTGAGAGATGGAGAAAGGTATTTTCCTCTGTCTCTCCCTCTTTTTATAAGGATGTTAATCCCGTCACGAGGACCCACCCGCATGACCTCATCTAACCCTAATCACCTTCCAAAGGCCCCACCTAAATACAGTCACATTGGGGTTACGGCTCTAATGTATGAATTTTGGGGGGGACGACACAGCATTCAGTCCACAGCACTGAGTTTCTCGTCTTAAAAAGGATTTAGACTCTAAGCCTGTTGAGAACAGAAATAGGTGCTTAGTCCAGGGTCTGGCACAAAGGAGCTCTTTGATTGATAAATAAAGGACTTTGAAATCAATCCTTTCAGAGTTTGTCCTGGTGCTTCATTAGAGACGAGTCACGTGCTTAGTTAAAGACTTGCAGAGCCGTTATCTGAGCCAGATTTATACCCATAATCCTAACAATAAAAATACAGGTTGGATGTTCCTATGGCCCAGAGGTAGCTCTAGGGTCCTTATACTTATTAACTCATAACAGGTGCTCTTATAACTCTGTCTCATGGACGAGAACACTGAGCACAGGCTCCCAAAACCTGAGTCCGACCTCTGCCTGCCTGATCCCAGAGTTCTGTTATTTATGTCAAATATAACTGGAGACAAATGACCTGGGCCCTTCCTTCCAGAACTCCTGAATTTAAAATGTTCTGTTCAAACTCTCCATGTCAGTACCAAGTGGCAATTCCTCATGTTTTGAGTGATTTTTAACATCTTTGAAAAATCACTCTTATTTTTGATGTACCCAGGACGTTCAGGTGTGATTACAGAGCACGCTGCATTTTGCATGAACTGTCTGTTACGTGCATCGTCTCTACCTTGGCTTGTGGCATCATTTTTTAAAAAATGTGTACAAAGCATGAGTTAAGGGAAGTGCTATTAAAAACCATGCTCAATAAACCAAGGCATTTAAAAAAATAATTTGCTCCGTTTCAGAGAGGTCCAGCTTATCAAATACGAGGATGGCAATTAATGCCTATTGTCCGAACGGTCCCCAAATGATTACAGGCTCCCGGGAGGGAGAAATTTGAAGTGACCACATTTGGTACCAGGTGTTCGAGTGAAGGGTGTTATTTGTCTTGAGATGTAATTGGTGTCAGCCACGCAATAAAGAGGTTTAAACTTTATGCCTCGGCTGTTATCACTGGGCCAACCCAGCCCTTTCATCAAACTCTGGCTCCGTCACCATCACTGACAGTTGTCTCTCGCTGGGAGTTATCAATAAGATGATAGCTATTGTTTGAATCCAAAATTACGGACTAAGCCATGGGAGTTGAACAGCTGCAGGCTTACTCATTCAGCAAGACCCAGGGTGTGTGAATTATAGTAATACGTGAATGTATGTACGTTAAATTATGTACCTACACACAAGGATGGTTTTCTATGGAGTTTTAAGAAATTGTTCAGCAGTATCTGGAGGTAGAAATCACTTTATCAGTGGAAACTATGCAAATTGGCTACCATCCTCTGCTAAAAAATGCCATGTAAAGAAGGGAACTAGGTAGTTTAAAATACAGAAGTCGTGGGACTTCCCTGGTGGCACAGTGGTTAAGAATCCGTCTGCCAATGCAGGGAACACGGGTTCAACTCCTGGTCCGGGAAGATCCGACATGCGGCAGAGCACTAAGCCCGTGGGCCACAACTACTGAGCCTGCACTCTAGAACCCATGCACCACAACTACTGAAGCCCGCGCGCCTAGAGCCTGTGCTCCGCAACAAGAGAAGCCCCTGCAATGAGAAGCCCACGCACTGCAACGAAGAGTAGCCTCCGCTCGCCACAACTAGAGAAAGCCAGTGCACAGCAACGAAGACCCAACACAGCCAAAGATAAATCAAATAAATAAGTTTTGGAAAAAAAAAAAAAAACAGAAGTCGTAAATAACATTATTATGCTAAATTTATATGTTACTTTCCTATCTATGAATATAAGACATATACAAATTACATATAAATGATGACTAATAATTGGAGATTTCAAACTTGGAACCATTATAAAATCTGAGTCAAATTTTGAAGAAAATAATGTGTAATTGTATCAGTATTTCTTCAGCTACTCTCTCAGTGACATTTTACCATTCTTAGTTTTCTAACATAATATGGAAATCTGGAGTGTATTTATCATATATCTGTTAGTATACGGAGTATAATTGTAATGATAGAGATTCCCTTACTATACAGGTCATGAAAACTTTGCTTAAAGTCTTATGGTTCATGAATCCCTATTCTGGAAAACCTTCTATCCAGCTAAGATTATTTTAATAGCTCTCACTTTAAGTCTTCACCACCTGTTCTTCCTTTATTCTAAATGCTAAAAGAAATTAATTCAAATGCATCATGAAAGAGCTATTTTATGTTTTTAAATCCCTGTCTGCAGCTTAACTCACAGGCTAAATGTGCACTGGCGATCTCTGAAAACATCTGGAAGAAAACAGCTGTCTTCTGACATCTCATTTGGAGTATTTCCCAGGGAAGAAGGGAAGTCGTCCTAAATAGATGTATTATTCTTCTCTTGCCCTGTCTAAAGCACACCATCACTATTAAGCTGATAAAGGAGGGGCAACCTTTAATATTGGGCTACCATAGTTTTATTTTATAAATAAACTGAGTTTTTAATACACAGGTGAAGTTTGTACTCTCAGCATTTTCTAAAATGTTAGCACTTGTCATTTTTTATTGATTGATTGATTATATTTTCTTTTTTTAGCCAGACCTTATGAAATGCTGATCTGGCGTGCAGAGAGTAGTGCTGTCAGACATGGGCTTTACAGTCACAGCAGAAGGTTGCAAATATCTGAGAAATAACACGGGAAGGGGAGTCCATGCCTCCCACAGCTCAGCCCCTGCCGGCTTAGGAAGCAGGCAGCAGTGGCTCACCCTGGAAGGTGTTTATTTCCAAGGAGGCAAGGACCAGAGCTCAGCCTACGCAGTGATTAGCGCCGAAGGTCCTTTTTGGTGCCTTTTTTCTCTCTATGCTAGGTAATCACAAACTGAGACAGGCTGCGAACAACATTAAAGGGAATGGTATTATTCTTGCACAAATGATGCCGTGGCAAATCGGACTTTCTAACCACGGCTTCTGGGAAGACACGCGTCCGTCCGAGGCTGTGGTTACGCTGTGCGGGGCAGTGTGGAGGGGATGGATGCAGGGGGGCAGCAAAGCCCCGGTGCCTCCTTCCCGTGCCGGCAGCTGCCCCTGGCTCTAGGCACCGGTGTGTCTGTGCTCTCAGAGCTGGGGATGCCGGCTTCGTTTCCAAGTTCGACACTCACACCACGGCGTTTCTCTGGGGCTGGCTTCAGGGCTTTGCATCCTCAGTTCTTTCCCAAAGGATTCCAGGTACCCAGGGACACTCCGTCAAGGCAGTGGCTGTGATGTGGGAGCAGTTGTGTCACCACCTCTCCTCGGACCCTTGTATTTCTCTCTGGGGTTTCTCTGGAAACACAGTGGCCTGGAAAACAGTGACTGCAGCTACTAGGGATAGGAGGGCCGAATGTCAGGCATAATCACAGGAGTTTGGAAGAGAAGACGTGGAGGGGTGGGATTGTTTTTGTTGAAGATCACTGAGTTAGAAAGGAAAAAACAATTGGTGTGACATGCATAAGAGGAAATAAAGTTAGTTTTTAAAGGTGGCACGTTAAATGCCTAACCAATATGATTTAAAAATAGACGACAGGGAATAGGATGTTGTATCAATAAGTAGAACAAATACTACGGTAAAAATAGTATCTTTCATTAAATATAGAAGGGGTGGTGAAAACAGAAAGATTTGGAGAAAGAGGATAGAATTGGTCTCGGGAAAGTAGAAAAACACACACAAAGTGGTGAGAAAGGGACAGGAGTAGAGTGTCCCAAAGGAGGAAAGAAGGAAAGGGGGCCACTCTAGTGAGAATTAGTTAATTCACTGTAAGATTTAAACCAGTTGTTCACCGGGACTGTGGGCTTCAGGTTGCTCTCACTTCTTAACTAAAGCACGTTGCCTTTTGTAGGTTAACTTTGCTTACAGATACTGAATCCCTCCCAACCCTAAATTTTGGAATAGACATTAAACACACAAAGTCTTCAGGGGCCGGGTAGGAAATGTAAGTGAATTAAGCTGCCTGCAAGTAAAAAACAAAGCTAAACAAAATACATCCAATTGCCAGAAACTAATCACATTTTCTTTATTTTCCTGAACTGTGATTTATACATAAGCCCAAACATATATGCACACACACACACACACACACACACACAGGTATGATGTTTGTTGCTTGTTTGGTTAAGAACTGGAAATCCGACCTGTTTCTTCTACAGCAAGAGCTCGGTGTCGGGCCTTGCGTTCTGCATGGTGATGTGAGTACAGAATTTGGCTTTGCCTTCTTTACCTGGGAGATAGATTTAGATTAATTCACATTCAGTGTTTGCAGAGGCAGATCCTTACATGTACAGAACCTTTGAATACTAATTTTTACTATAGGGGGACTAGTCCTGAGAGAGTTGAAAAATTCTTGTATTTCGATGTCACCATATTTGCACTTTACTATTTTACTAAAGTTTGGCAATTTCCATTTCATACCTTTTTTTCACTGTTTCCATATGACTTGAGAAAGGAAAAATTGACCTATTGGTTCAATAATTCTAGGTAAGAACTTATTAAATTCACAAAATGATGCACATTTGTTACAATCCGTAGCAGCTTTACTTTTTGGTGTTTTAGTCTTAAGAACTAGAGAGTTTTCAGTTCAATCTAATAACAGCTTTTTGGTAAACTGTGTCTCCCTCTAGTGATACAAACCACTATTCTTTTAAAAATACAGTAAAAGTTGGATCCTCTGAAAGAAATATGTGCTTCAATCCAGAAAAAAAGCATATTATTAAAAAAAATAAAGTTAACACACCTGGAGTTTACTTGACTGCTGTAGCAAGAGGTTTGGAGATATTTTTTTTGGCTGCGTTGGGTCTTCGGTGCTGCGCGCAGGCTTTCTCTAGTTGCAGCGAGCGGGGGCTGCTCTTCGTTGCGGTGCGCGGGCTTCTCATCGTGGTGGCTTCTCTTGTTGCGGAGCACAGGCTCTAGGCGTGCGGGCTTCAGTAGTTGAGGCTCGCGGGCTCAGTAGTTGTGGTTCGCGGGCTTAGTTGCTCCGTGACATGTGGGATCTTCCCGGACCAGGGCTCGAACCCATGTCCCCTGCGTTGGCAGGTGGATTCTTAACCACTGTGCCACCAGGGAAGTCCCAAGAGGTTTGGAGACTTTTATTTTCATGATGGTTCTGAGGTAGGTGTTCTTTCTATAGGATTATGGTCACTTTAGAAAAGTTGTTATAAAGCACAGTTTTTCTACTGTATGTGGTTTTATTAAATAAAAGGACTTAGGCAAATTACATACTAATTGCTACAGTGGAAAGAGGGAAGTCCAGCAGCTCCCCAGACCCCAAAGGATGGGAAAACCCGACAGTTTACTTGTGACTCATCACGGTGTGTAATAATTACTGAGGCAAATCCCATCCCTTCGTTCCTTCCTTCCTTCCTTCATCCCTCGAACCTCTCCAGAGCACTATGAGCTCGGCACTGAAGACACTTAGGTGAATAAGCCACAATGGCTGCTTCCAATGTATTGTCACACCAAAATCATTGTCTCAAAAAGCATTTGAGAAAATTTCATACATTATTCCAGCATTTGAATGTTTTTGTCCAGAGTGTTTATTTTGGGGATGGGAACATGCACCTTAGCTCAGGACAGGCAAGCTCAGAAGTAAAGGGGCATCTGCACAAAGGAGAGCTTCTCAGGAAGGACAACCCCCTACAGACAAACCAGGAGGGGTGTGCAGGCTCTGGATGCTTCCAGATCCCACAAGGTGCAGAAACACTAGGTCTAAACGTGAAAGAAGATGGTTTCTGAAGGAAAAGTAACAATCCCCCTGGCCTCCAGATCCAACTTCAGACACTCCCCTCCACCTGCCGGAAGTGAGCCCGGTGATGGGGGCCGGGTGGGGAGGAGGGTAAGACACCCCCTGCCTGCGGTATTAAGTGACTGCCCGAGGGCTGAGCCCAGGCCATCCCATCCAGGCCCATATTTCGCCGTCAGACCCCACCAGGAATTGCCCAACACCCGTCAAAGCCATGCTCCTCAATGTATGTGCAAAATCCCGGGGGCCTTTGTTAAAATGCAGATTCCTGGGCCCAGGACCAACTTGTTGCACCAAAATCTACTGGGAGTCAGAGATTGGGGCGGAATCGACATTTTTCACAAGAAATTTGCAGGAACTTTTATGGCCAGGAAAATTGGAGGATGACTAGAATTATTCTGTAAAATTGAACTCTTGCTTCCTTCCGTCCCTGATTCCAGCGTTTAACGGGCTTCATTATCTCAGGGCTGGGCTTTTTGGGGGGAATTTATTCGTTTATTTAACCAACCCCCACCAAGTAATATTGCTAGGTTCTGTGGGTTTACATGGATAAATCAGATGCAGAACTTCTCTTCAAAGACCCTACGACAGTATGTTGATACGATGGGGTTTTAAAACGTGCTTTCAAACGAGAAGTATCGGTGCCTCATTCTATTTTTAAAGGTTCTATTTTCCTTACGTGTGAATGCCTCGCTTATTTCCTATTCAGGAATGGCTGTATAAATCACGTATTTTAGTTAACTCTCTTAATTTTCTGGAGGGAAGATGAATAACACGCATTATTATCTACAAATAATGGAACCTATGTTTTTGAGAGAGAATAGTAAAAAAAAAAAAAAAGATGTGTACCAGCTGCTGTTCTCACTCACGACTTTATGTGGCCCTTGGGTCTGTGTGAATGTACTTTAGTGTACAGGTGCACGCGTTTGTGATCTAGGAAAAACGCTAACCCTATCATTAAAACAGTTCTTTAAAAAACCACATCGTTCTTTTCACCATGAGTAAAAATAATTTCACTAGTTCCTAACAGCCTCCTTCCAAAAATTTGCCCAGAGGCACGAGGCTGCCTTCGGCTCTGCATCCCTGGATTCCTTCCGGTAGGAGGTGGTCCTGGGACGCGGAAGCACAGGGCAGTGCCGGGCCTCGCACGCGAGGTGGACCCGCTCAGACCAGTCCCGGCTGATCCTTTGCTGCGGGTCCCGTGCCGAGTGCCCCGGGCTTCCAGGGCCTTTTCCAGGATCTCGCGGCTCCATGGAGACCCCCTCCCGTTCGCCCTCCCCTGTCTTCCCTCTGCAGCGAGGACGAAGTTAAACGCACGAGGAGACATCAGCCAGCATCCGTGACCTGGGGCGGACGGGCGTGAGGCTTAGGAGCTGAGGCTCTTAAGGCGTAATTCTTCCCGCTTTACCGAGTGCCGGTGGGGAGCGGGGGCCGAGGAAGCCCTTTTCCTGAGCCCACGTGGACCGGGACATGGGCGAGCCCCGCTGGAGCTCAGAGTGTGCGCAGGAGGACCGTGGTGGGCACGTGGCCTGGAGCCCACGAACACGCTTTGTTTTGAGTCAGGCTAATTGTTAGGGCTTGCTTGGTTTGGGTGTCTGTGTTTAGATTTTCTGCTTCAGTTGAGAGGGGGTCCGTTAGTCGGATACGTCGCTCAGTTCACTCCACTTACCAGGCTAGTTGGTGGCAAAGGGCCCAGGACGCCCCTCTGAGCGGGTGGTGAGGCTTTCTCATCGCACCCGAGTCAGGGGGCAGGAGCTCTGGGCTGTCAACTGCTTTCAAAGGCAACGTGAATGATCTGAGCTACGACACATAAGTAAGACAGACGGAGAACCAAAGTAAAAAGCCTTTTCTAGCAATGCTTCTCCATCAGCTTAAACTATCTACGGGTTTTGACTATAATTCAAAATATTACATATTTGCTTTACATGTGTTGGTCATATTTTTAAGATCTTGAATGAAAATCTTAATCCATCACCAGGATGACTGAATTAGTCTTTTAAAAAAACTTCATTAACAAGAGATCTTACAAAAAAGGAAAGAAAAACAGCCATTTTTGAAAATTTTAATGCATTTTAAAAAATTAAAATGGTGTGGTAGGCTGGGGGCAGGGGGGACTCCTCTTTGGGAGCAAAAGGCAGAAATTCACAAAATGCAGGAAGGGAAGGGGAAGGCCCAGCCCAGGTTTCTACACAGGAGTTTGTGATCTTGTGTCACTGATAAATCACATGTTTAATTTCCCCTGGAGACATTCCCTGAGGTCCGTCGTTCTGTACTTGGAGGGAACGCTTAGTGAGAACTTGGAACAGACGTACAGGTGAGGCAACCCGGCCTCCGAAGCCAGGAGACCCCGCGCTGCCCGGAGTCCAGCCTTTGCTCTTGACCTCGCTGCCACCCCTGCCGCCCGCTGTGCCCGGACTTTCACCTGCTTCCCCAAGCTCCTCTTGTCAGGGCCAGCCCTGCCCTGGCGGCTTCTGACTGCTCTTCGCCAGCTCAGCTTAAGCGTCCGTTCTCCGGGGAGGCCTTTCCCACTTGCCCGGAACCAGGCGGAATCCCCTCGCCGATCCATCCACAGCACCTTCCGCTTCTCTTTTCCAAATTCACCTCCACGTCCTACTTGTTCCATTTCCGCTGTGGCCACTGGGCTGCAAGCTCAGAGTGGTGGAATTCGTCCTTCTCACCAGGGAGTTACCAGAACCCTCCGCGTCGCCTGGCACACAGGACACGCTGTGTAAACACTGGGTTATCGACTGACTGATGCCCCACAAAACCCACCCCTTGGTAGCCAGGCTGCCTCGGGCTCAGCGCTGTTTTTGAGCAGCCCCACTAGATCCGTTAGTTCGACGCATGCTAAACCTGAAATCGGTATTTGGTTCTGGGCTGTTCTAGAAGGAGCCCGAATAAGCGCGGTTTTGGAGTTCACGAGCTCGAGGGCTCTTTGCTGGGGGGAGGATTTAGAGCGCCTGCAGGGTGAGCGAGAGGTGGCACACGCTGGACCCCAGACGCCACACCCTGTAATCTTAATGTTCGCAATCCAACAAATGTCTAGACTCATTTACCGGGTAGCAGGCACTTTACACGAATTAATTCGATTCCCATGACAAAGCTACGTGGGAAGTGGGGGTTTATCACTCGGGGAAGCCGAGGCTGGGGGGCCATTGCAGGGCCCATGGGGAGCCAACAGGGCTGCAGTCAGGCCCAGAGTCACGCTCTCAAGAGTGCAGCCGGAGCCCCGCTCATCACAGCCACCTGGATCTTGCAGGTTTTGGGGTCACACTTCGGCATTAAAGGAAAGGCTCTACTGCCATAAAAACTTAAAAATTGGGACCTCCCTGGTGGTCCAGTGGTTGAGACTCAGTGCTTCCAATGCTGGGGTTGTGGGTTCCATCCCTGGCTGGGTGACTAAGATCCCATATGCCACGCTGGGCAGCCAAAAAAACCCCACAAAACCTTAAAGACTGCCAGTGACAGTAATCCCTGACGCCTAAGGTCTTCTCAAGCAGCTGCAGCACAGTGGGCTTTTATTTTAGTGTCCTGGCCCTGGTCCGAGTTCCCCTCCGGTGTTGGTATGGTCTGTGCGGAGGTGCCGCGCTGCACGGAGTTAGAAGCAGGTCTGGCCTGAAGAAGAAGGAAGACGGTGGGCTGGACACCGTTGCCTCTGGTTTGGGAGACCCCTGAGTCCTCCCCACCTCACTGCAAGGGAGGTGAGCCTGCACTGGGAGAGGTCCTGGGTTTTGAGAGCCAGCAGGGGGCCTGAGAAAGGGGTTCCCTCCTAAGTCCCCTCCTCCCCCGCGGGTCTTCTCCCAAGCATCTAAGAGCAGATACAGCCCAGGGCCACACTTCTCTCTGACACAGGCTGACACTGAAGAGGACACGCGTGTGGACAAGTGTGGCCCCTTGTACGCTATGACACCAGCGCTGAAGGCGGCCAGTCCTGCTTTCACCAGCCTTCCTCCCATGTGCCCTAACTTTCTCAAGGTCGACGGCATTTGCGGGGGATTCATTGGGAAACAGCTGCACTTTCTGGATGCATCGAGGCAAACTCGCTTCCCCGCGCAGAGTTTGGCTTCACGGAGGGAGGCGGGAAGTTAGGAGGCTTTCTGAAAGATTTAAGGCATCAAATTGCACATATAAAACGGTGATGAAACCATAACGCTTTCACAACATTGTAGAGCGGCCCTAATCACTTTTTCTGACCCGTTGTGTTTTAAAAATATTTACTTTGCGCACAGCACAGCCCGTAGGCTACGTGCTGAGCAGTGGCCGTGGGGTTGATGGTAAATAGTCAGGCGGGTTGGGGGGGGGCGTGGTCTCGGTCTCGTGCTCGGCGCCGGCATCGGGGCGCATTGCGGTCTGCCCGCAGGGGACGCGCCCACAGAGGCGTGCGGCCCCGCGCTCCGTTCCAACACCATCTTCTTCCCTTTGCAGCTTCCCACTTCCCATCTGTGCCCACCCACTGGTTTCTCAAAGAATAATTAAAAAAAACTGGCACATGGTTCAAGGAAAAAGAATCGGAAGCGGTGGGCTCCCTGGTCCTGGGTTCACGGTGTCGGAGACATGCGGCCACAGGCCCGGCCGGCTTCCCCTCCTCGAGGCTGTGACCCAGCCTGACCCACCCGGCCTGTGCGCTGTTGCCGACCGTGGACACCGGAGCGCTGGTTGTACCCTGCAAGTTGCCAGGAGAGCGTTTTCTTTTTCCTTTCGTCTTTGCCAGTGCTGCCTGCAGACTCCAAAAGGCATCTTCAGAAAGCTGATAATTAGAGCGATGGGATCCGAGCATGAGTAATCACTCCCTATTTTGCTTGGGTGCAGTCCTTCGCAGAGGATGACGTCTTGCCAATAATTATTAGGTTATCACCTCGTCATAGTACTCCTTCTGGAGCCTCAATTTGAGGATAAACGTTAGGCCAACCTTTGCCACTCAATCCTCCAATTCAAATAAATGTCGTATTCCAGAAAGAAAAAGAACCAACAAAACTAGAAACCCTAAGAAGCAGTTATTTCTGAATAGAGCACAGCTATATGACGGTTATAAGGATAGTGTAAAAAAATGAGTACTTAGTAAAATGGCACTTGTATCCGTTAATGAACACTTGGAAGCAGCCAGGAGTTCACATCTTCACAGCACCGTTTGTGGAAGGATGTCTGGACTCTGCCATCTTGCTAGAATGCTCTTGTGAGTGGACCTGTGTGGTCTGTAGATGGAGTACTGCAAATTCAGCTTCCCCAGAGCAAAGAGCCCTAAACCCTAGGTGCTGGTGATATCGTGCTTTGTCCGTGTGCTTTGGAAGTAGGGGGAGAGTTGATGGACAAACAACTGGGATTTGCCTCTGGACTGACAGGTCTCTTTATTTGGGCCTTTGTCTCAAAGGAGACAAAGAGGAGAGAGCCAGGGAAGAGCTCAGAACCAGCAGACTCCCGGGGTTGCCTTCAGGAAGGAGGCCCTAATGGGTGCTTCTCCCCAAAGATGGTGTCCCCGGCCGTGGCCCCAGGAGAGATTCCTCGGCTTTTTTGGTGAAGTGTACCTAGTTCTGGGCCTGGAAGTTAGCTCCTGTGTGCAAAGACACAGGAAAGCAGACAGTGTGAAGGAGATTCCTTAAGGAATGGATGGAAGGCTTTCAGTACCAAAGGGAATGAATAATGAGTGTTTCCCTGGCCCCAAAGGTGGGTATTGGAATGCCCGTATCTTTGACACCCCTTACCCCCCAGGGCGCACACACCACCCATTCTCAATTTGAGGAAGGGTCTTTGCCTTAGCTGTTCCCGAAATTTCTTGGGCAACAGCCGTTTTTGTTCTGGATCCACATTCCATAAAGGAAGAACCCCACCTCTCCAAATAGGCTCCCAGATGATACATCTTCCCTTCACAAAGGAAAAAAAGAGTTCAAAATTATGTGTAGGGAAAACCTTCCCATGTGAAAATCTGCAGCAGTAGAAGTTGGCCTTTGTTGGAGTTTGTTTTGGGTAAGCAGCAAGCATATTTCCCCGGGTTGGTTCGGCAATAACATTCGGAGATGTTGTGTCCAGTTGTCTCGTGAGGGATGAATGGCATATTGTGGATTCCAAAACTGAGTCTGCATCTGCTGTACCCAGACCTGCTCCGTTTGGGAAGCTCGCAAATAGGCTGGCCTTTTTTTTTTTCTTCCCCCGAGTTTCTCTTTTGGCCAAAGAGAAATTGCTTCTGTGCCACTCAAAATGCTCAAACTTCTCTGCAACCCAGAAGAGAACGTAGCAGGGAAGGCCCTTCTCAAGAATTCATCAGCACGGGGGGTGGCATGAAGGTAGATGAACAGGGAGGTCACAGAAAGTTCTGGTGTCCTTCCCCCCCGCCCCCCGGAAACAAAGAATTGATGTGGATCTAGAAAAAGAAGCTCACAAGAGAAATTGTTGGTGGGTTTTCTGATGTGCTTTGAGCTTCTCAGGTGAGCTTGCCGAGGTGCTCTTTCATTGGTCTTCTTGGGATTACTGACAATCAAAACTTGCACAAAACTCAGCTTGGGCCTTCTGTATGTGGAATAACGCTCTAGGTATGTGAGGTTCTCTGAAAGTGATGGAGCAGAGAGAGGTAGCATCTGGGGCGAGTACAGAAAGGGAAAAAAAATTACTAGTAAGAATGTCTTAGAGGTGATCAAAAGGTTTGTGAGAAACTAGATGCATCTAGATTACTCTAGAAAGACCAAGATGAACAGGAAGGCTTCAAGTGAAACAACCAGCTAAGAACAGGTGGGGCAGACAGTTGGTTATCACGGGCCAGGTGCTGCGTTAGCCTCTGGGGAAACCTCAAGGAACATAAAATACAGTGTCCCCGATTCCTGGAGCTTCTGGTCTGGCAGAGGAGTTTATCATGCGTCACTTAAGTAACTGGTGTGTTGAAAAAACACAATCCTTGATGGAACCAAAATACAAGGTGCACTTTTCCCCACTGTTGTCAACTTTGTTCACTGGGACTAACATCCTTGACCCCTGGCAGCTCCCCCAGCTCTACTGCTTGCTCTCAGGTGATACAAAAGCTCCTCCTGGCCACTGTGAGTCACAGAAATATTCTCAGTTCAGCCCTTGAAACGTCGGGTCCCATGCACTGGCCAGATGCTGGCCTTGTCTTAGCTTTACTTCATCCTGCCCTCCTCCTGGGGCCTGTCTGCTTGCAGCCGGGCTGGGGAGTCCTGCTGTCTCACGTTTGCTCCTTCCCCATTTCACTGCCCCCGCCACAGCTGTAGTGTGTGTGTGCGCGCGCGCGTGTGTGCCCGCGTGTGTGTGTGTGTGTGTGTGTGTGTGAGGCCTCAGAGGTCAGAGCCCCAGCCCTTTCTCCGCTGGCCGGCTGGTGTCCCGGGTCCTGCCCTGGCAGACGGTTTGAGCCAACCCTGTCTCCGTGGACTTTCTAAAGCACCGAGTCTTTGGAAGTTCCAGGCGGCAAGGGTCCTCATTCTCCGAGTCTCCTTGAGGCCCCGGGGGGATGCCTCCCACTTCCTAGGTACCCCCGGACGGACGTGCCTTCCTCAGCCGTGCCTATCCCGTGGCCGCCCTCCAGCCTCTTCCTGTCCGGGCCTCCCCCGCCCTCCGGGGGGCCCGTTGGGCAGATTTCTCCTGCCGGCCCCAGGGACGCACACCTCTGGGCCTGGGAACGCTCATTCGCGCTCCGCCCACCCCAGGCGGGCGCGGCCCCAGCAACCAGCATCCCTGCGCCCTGCTCAGCCTCCAGAGCTGTCTGCGGCTCCTCTGCGGTCCCGGACGGGTTCTGGGGGCTCCGCAGGGCCCCCTCCCTAGCGAGCGCAGGGGGCGTGCAGAGGCGCCCTCGCCGGGGCCGGGGGTTGGAAGGCAGGGGGCCCACTATGCTGTGCGGGGCGCGCCCGGAGTCTGTCCCCGGCCTCCCGGTCCCGCTCTCTCATCGTTCTTGTATTCCTGGTCCCGGGCGGGGTCCTGAGCCCAGAAGGAGCCCCTGGGCCCCGTCCGCGCGGCGGGTCTGGGCGGCGGAGCCTCGGCGGCCAGGCTCCCGGGAACCCCGCGGGCCTCCGGCCCAGGCTCGGCGTGATTGCACCTCGAACCGAACAAAAAGGGCGCCACCACGAGGATCGGGGAACAAAAGAAACGGAAGCGCACGAGGTTTAAACAAGCTGCCCTCAGGCCGCCGCTCAGCGGCAAGGCCGGGCCCCGGACCCAGGCCCCGGGGGCCGGGGGCCGCTGAGCGGGCCGGGCAGGGGGCCGCCCCCGCCGAGTGCGGGGCGGACGAGCGGGGCTCGGGGCCGAGAGGGCGCCTCCCCGGCCCGCGCCCGCGCCCGCGCCCCGCTCACAAGAGGTCCTTGTAGAAGGCGGCGGCCGTACCACGCGGCGCCGGGGCTGCGGCTGCGCTCGGACATGAGCCCGCTTGTTCGCCCGCTCTCCGTGAAAAGAGTTTTGAAATGAGTTCTGAATGGACAGCATTTTCTTTGTGCGCGTGGTAAATAACCCAGAGCAAAGTTAGCAAGTTGCAGCTTCTGCATTCTGACTCCATGGAACTTTTTTGTGGGGAGAAGGGCAGGATGTTTTTCACAGACTGTGACCTCCCTGGAGCACTAGAGGTAAGGAGGAAACGTTACTGAGGCAGTGGTGACTATTTTACATCTTGGAAGACGCAGCTTTTAACAAAGCTACAAGAGGAGAGGAGATTTCTACCTGCCACCCCAAACCCATGCCTCACGGAGTTTCCCGAGGTGCTCTTCCCACGGCTTTGGCATTTCTTTAGATCTGATTTAAAAATCAGTGATTCTGTGATGATCATTTTCATGTGCACATTTTTTTTCTCCTGTAGAAAGCAATAGCATCTCTGAATGGGGCCGCGTGGAGAAACCCTACGAGAACTAGCATAAGAGCCTTTTGGAATATATCCCGGAAAAGATAGCTCTCTACACATCGGCAGAGATTCTCCAGGTAAAGGTAAGAAAAGAAAATGCTGTGAAAAGTAGATTCAAGTTATTTCATGACGTCACACGGTGTTGAACTTGGGGAGAAACCCACAGAGGCCGATGCAGGATGGATGTGTGGGTGCGGGGCTGAGGAGGGTCCGTCTCCTGCCCCTCCCCCTCGCGGGCCTGAGGACCGGCCTGTAGCCCTGGCCCCCTGTGATGGTGGCGGTCCCCAGGGGCCGTTTCAGAGCACACGTGCACAGGGTAGGGGACCGGAGGGATTGTGGTGTCCAGCAGGCCCGTCTCCTAAAAGCCCGTCAGTGGGTTTAACGCTGCAAATGTTACTTGTCTAGTATGGAATTCCTTTTAGGTTTATAGTTGTACTGGGACTGACTCGTTTTCTATTTAGGATTCTTTAAAAATCACTTTTACGGTGCTCAGATGAGAAGTACATCAGTCGCTTACGTATCATAAGCATCAAACCTGAAGGCATGTCTCCTGTTGGAGCTATTTGCTTGTCACTCTAGGGGACCTGCGTCATCCGCACTCTGTATGTTTCTTTGCTGGAGTCTGGGCGCCAAGGAGTCGAACATTACGGAGCTTCCCTGGAGCAATAAGAGCTTTTTTTAAAAATTTTTAATCCCCAGTTAATTTCGGTTGCTAGAAATGAGCAGCATTTAGAACTCGCCAGCGGGTACTTTGAAGTTCACAGGGTCACGTCGCGGTTATTTGGGCTTCTGGATGCATTTCTGAAGCAAAGCATCTGTAACACTGTTACTTGTTGGCAGGTTTTATACACATAACATTAGCCCTGTAACAAGATTGTCTTTGCAGCAGGCTTAAAGGTCAAGCTGTTGGTTCTCAGGACTGTGTCGGTTTTTTTGTCTCCTGACGGTGCGTAAAGCAAAGCAGTTAGGACGCAAGTAGAAGTTGTTATCTTGCAGGCGTTGTGATGTGGTCGACTTTGGTTTGGTTTTTGAACAACTGGTGGGATGCATTTGTCGTATACAGCTTGGAACCTTGATCTTTCTATTTCAGATAAATTGCTTTCAAATTAATTGCAATGACTTTTTTAGGTCAACATAGAATGTAACACAAAAGCAGTGATTCTCCTGTAAGACATGGTGGTGCAGTTGAGGTAAAATGATGACATTCCTCATAAAATCTTCCTCGATTAAATAAGTTCACGGTAACACTGTTTTCTTTACCAACTTTATAACCATTTTTTTTTTTTTTAGAGGAAAAAGTGTCCTCAGTTTGTCATTAGTGTGTTACTTGGGACTGTGTACGTTTTCTGGGAAAAGCTTTACTTGCAACGTGCAATAAAACTTAAATTCATAGACCCTGAACTTATAAAAAAAAGTTTTACCTTAATTATTTCTTTAAACGTTTTAAATTAAAATACAGCTTTGTACATTACCATCAGAAATAGGGCCGCTTAAACAACGTAAGTGTGAATTCAGGTGGTAATGTGGGTGGGTAGAGGCCTGAGACCACTTAACAGGACATCACCAGCAGAGGGCAGCGCAGAGCAATGGACTCAGAAGCCTTTCTGACCAGATGTCTAAAAATCTGAAGTGAAAATGTCTGTATGAAAGTGGTACTTCTTGGACAGCAACCTCCCCCGAACTCATACACCTCTAAAATAAA